>NC_141874.1:134478710-134781741 GCF_056163025.1 Triticum urartu
TGGGCCGACTGGAGGGTCTTCGAGCTCCCGCCGCGTGGACCCCCACGCCGACCTCAGGGAGGCCACGGAGCGGAACACCCACGAGGTGCGGGAGGAGCGTGAGGCGGCGGAAAAAGCGGCCGCCCAGGCGGCGAGGGAGCAGGCCGACGCGGTAGCCAAGGCCAAGGCGGAGGCGGCGACCGCGGGAACGGAGGCAGAGGGTTCGCGCAACCAGCCTCCGCTGCTCACCATTCCCCTCTGAGCCGTGGCCCCTGACACCCCATTACCCTTGGTGGAGGAAATCGTCCAAGACCCGCCGCTGATGGAGAGGAGGGAGGACCCTGTGGTCTTCGCGGGGAGAGCGCCGCTGGCAGTGCCAACCGGGGCGGGCCAAGGCGGCCAATCGTCAGCGGCGCTAGAGGAGCCGGCCGGGGGTGAGTCGGAGGGCGGAGCCGGCCTCGAGGTGCAGCCGGAGACGCGTCGGCGCGCAAGGGGAGGCGCCGCTCCGCCGGAGTCGCGCCGAGTCGCGGGCGCAGGCCAGTCAGCGGAGGATCTGGAGGCGGCCAGCACCGCCACGTCCGAGTGGACTCCCAGCGGGGGGACTGGCGAGCTGAATGTGGCGGCTCAAGGGGTCTGGAGCCGGCTTCAAGTGTTGGGGAACATTGCAGAAAACAAAAAATTTCCTACGGTTTCACCAAGATCCATCTAGGAGTTCATCTAGCAACGAATGATTAGATGCATCTACGTACCTTGTAGATCGCGAGCGGAAGCGTTCAAAGAACGTGGATGAGGGAGTCGTACTCGACGTGATTCGAATCACCGAAGATCCTATCACCGAACGGACGGCACCTCCGCGTTCAACACACGTACGGAACAGCCACGTCTCCTTCTTCTTGATCCAGCAAGGGGAAAGGAGAGGCTGAGGGAGATGGCACCAACAGCAGCACGACGGCGTGGTGATGATGGAGCTGCAGTACTCCGGCAGGGCTTCGCCAAGCACTATGGAGGAGGAGGAGGTGTTGGAGAGGGAGAAGGAGGCAACCAAAGGTGTGGGATGAAAGACCTCCTTCCCCCACTATATATAGGAGGGCCAAGGGGGGGGGGCGCCGGCCCTAGGAGATCCAATCTCCTAGGGGGGTGCGGCCAAGGGGGAGGAATCCCTCCTCCCCAAGGCACCTAGGCGGTGCCTTCCCCTCCTAGGACTCTTCCTCCTTGAAACCCTAGGCGCATGGGCCTCTTGGGGCTGGTGCCTTTGCCCATGTAGGCCAAGGCGCACCCCCTACAGCCCATGTGGCCCCCAGGGACAGGTGGCCCCACCCGGTGGGCCCCCGGGACCCTTCCGGTGGTCCCGGTACAATACCGATAACCCCGAAACTTGTCCCGATGGCCGAAATAGTACTTCCTATATATAATTCTTTACCTCCGGACCATTCCGGAACTCCTCGTGACGTCCGGGATCTCATCCGGGACTCCGAACAACATTCGGGTTACTGCATATACATATTCCTACAACCCTAGCATCACCGAACCTTAAGTGTGTAGACCCTACGGGTTCGGGAGACATGTAGACATGACCGAGATCGCTCTCTGGTCAATAACCAACAGCGGGATCTGGATACCCATGTTGGCTCCCACATGCTCCTCGATGATATCATCGGATGAACCACGATGTCGAGGATTCAAACAACCCTGTATACAATTCCCTTTGTCAATCGGTATGTTACTTGCTCGAGATCCGATCGTCGGTATCCCAATACCTCGTTCAATCTCGTTACCAGCAAGTCACTTTACTCGTACCGTAATGCATGATCCCGTGACCAAACACTTGGTCACTTTGAGCTCATTATGATGATGCATTACTAAGTGGGCCCAGTGATACCTCTCCGTCATACAGAGTGACAAATCCCCGTCTTGATCCATGTCAACCCAACAGACACTTTCGGAGATACCCGTAGTATACCTTTATAGTCACCCAGTTACGTTGTGACGTTTGGCACACACAAAGCACTCCTACGGTATCCAGGAGTTACACGATCTCATGGTCTAAGGAAAAGATACTTGACATTGGAAAACTCTAGCAAACGAACTATACGATCTTGTGCTATGTTTAGGATTGGGTCTTGTCCATCACATCATTCTCCTAATGATGTGATCTCGTTATCAATGACATCCAATGTCCATAGTCAGGAAACCATGACTATCAACATTCGGGTTACTGCATATACATATCCCTACAACCCTAGCATCACCGAACCTTAAGTGTGTAGACCCTACGGGTTCGGGAGACATGTAGACATGACCGAGATCGCTCTCTGGTCAATAACCAACAGCGGGATCTGGATACCCATGTTGGCTCCCACATGCTCCTCGATGATATCATCGGATGAACCACGATGTCGAGGATTCAAACAACCCTGTATACAATTCCCTTTGTCAATCGGTATGTTACTTGCTCGAGATCCGATCGTCGGTATCCCAATACCTCGTTCAATCTCGTTACCAGCAAGTCACTTTACTCGTACCGTAATGCATGATCCCGTGACCAAACACTTGGTCACTTTGAGCTCATTATGATGATGCATTACTAAGTGGGCCCAGTGATACCTCTCCGTCATACAGAGTGACAAATCCCCGTCTTGATCCATGTCAACCCAACAGACACTTTCGGAGATACCCGTAGTATACCTTTATAGTCACCCAGTTACGTTGTGACGTTTGGCACACACAAAGCACTCCTACGGTATCCAGGAGTTACACGATCTCATGGTCTAAGGAAAAGATACTTGACATTGGAAAACTCTAGCAAACGAACTATACGATCTTGTGCTATGTTTAGGATTGGGTCTTGTCCATCACATCATTCTCCTAATGATGTGATCTCGTTATCAATGACATCCAATGTCCATAGTCAGGAAACCATGACTATCTGTTGATCAACGAGCTAGTCAACTAGAGGCTTACTAGGGACATGTTGGTGTCTATTATTCACACGTGTATTACGATTTCCGGATAATACATTTATAGCATGAATAAAGACAATTATCATGAACAAAGAAATATAATAATAATGCTTTTATTATTGCCTCTAGGGCATATTTCCAACAGTCTCCCACTTGCACTAGAGTCAATAATCTAGTTACATTGTGATGAATCGAACACCCATGGAATTCTGGTGTTGATCATGTTTTGCTCTAGGGAGAGGTTTAGTCAACGGATCTGCTACATTCAGGTCTGTATGTACTTTACAAATCTCTATGTCTCCATCTTGAACATTTTCACGAATGGAGTTGAAGCGACACTTGATGTGCCTTGTCTTCTTGTGAAACCTGGGCTCCTTTGCAAGAGCAATAGCTCCAGTGTTGTCACAGAAGATCTTGATTGGCCCCGACGCATTGGGTATGACTCCTAGGTCGGTGATGAACTCCTTCACCCAAATTGCTTCATGTGCTGCCTCCGAGGTTGCCATGTACTCCGCTTCACATGTAGATCCCGCCACGACGCTCTGCTTGCAACTGCACCAGCTTACTGCCCCACCATTAAAAATATACACGTATCCGGTTTGTGACTTTGAGTCATCCAGATCTGTGTCGAAGCTAGCATCGACGTAACCCTTTACGACGAGCTCTTCGTCACCTCCATAAACGAGAAACATTTCCTTAGTCCTTTTCAGGTACTTCAGGATATTCTTGACCAATGTCCAGTGTTCCTTGCCGGGATTACTTTGGTACCTTCCTACCAAACTTACGGCAAGGTTTACATCAGGTCTGGTACACAGCATGGCATACATAATAGAACCTATGGCTGAGGCATAGGGGATGACAATCATCTCTTCTATATCTTCTGCCGTGGTCGGACATTGAGCCGAGCTCAATTTCACACCTTGTAACACATGCAAGAACCCCTTCTTAGAATGATCCATATTGAATTTCTTCAATATCTTATCAAGGTATGTGCTTTGTGAAAGACCTATGAGGCGTCTTGATCTATCTCTATAGATCTTGATGCCTAATATATAAGCAGCTTCACCAAGGTCCTTCATTGAAAAACTTTTATTCAAGTAGGCCCTAATGCCGTCCAAGAGTTCTATATCATTTCCCATCAAAAGTATGTCATCTACATATAATATGAGAAATGCTACAGAGCTCCCACTCACTTTCTTGTAAACGCAGGCTTCTCCATAAGTCTGCGTAAACCCAAACGCTTTGATCATCTCATCAAAGCGAATGTTCCAACTCCGAGATGCTTGCACCAGCCCATAAATCGAGCGTTGGAGCTTGCACACCTTGTCAGCATTCTTAGGATCGACAAAACCTTCCAGCTGCATCATATACAATTCTTCCTTAAGGAAACCATTAAGGAATGCCGTTTTGACGTCCATCTGCCATATCTCATAATCATAAAATGCGGCAATTGCTAACATGATTCGGACGGACTTCAGCTTCGCTACCGGTGAGAAAGTCTCATCGTAGTCAACCCCTTGAACTTGTCGATAACCCTCGACAAGCCGAGCTTTATAGATGGTCACATTACCATCCGCGTCTGTCTTCTTCTTAAAGATCCATTTATTTTCTATGGCTCGCCGTTCAACGGGCAAGTCAGTCAAAGTCCATACTTCGTTTTCATACATGGATCCTATCTCGGATTTCATGGCTTCTAGCCATTTGTCGGAATCCGGGCCCGCCATCGCTTCTTCATAGTTCGAAGGTTCATCGTTGTCTAACAACATGATTTCCAAGACAGGGTTGCCGTACCACTCTGGTGCGGAACGTGTCCTTGTGGACCTTCGAATTTCAGTAGGAGCTTGATCAGAAGTATCTTGATCATCATCAATAACTTCCTCTCTAGTCGGTGCAGGCACCTCAGGAACATTTTCTTGAGTTGCGCCATTTTCCGGTTCAAGAGGTAATACTTCATAAAGTTCTACTTTCCTCCCACTTACTTCTTTCGAGAGAAACTCTTTCTCTAGAAAAGACCCATTCTTGGCAACAAAGATCTTGCCTTCGGATCTGAGGTAGAAGATATACCCAATAGTTTCTTTAGGGTATCCTATGAAGACGCATTTTTCCGATTTGCGTTCGAGCTTTTCAGGTTGAAGTTTCCTGACATAAGCATCGCATCCCCAAACTTTTAGAAACGACAGCTTAGGTTTCTTCCCAAACCATAATTCAAACGGTGTCGTCTCAACGGATTTCGACGGTGCCCTATTTAAAGTGAATGCGGCAGTCTCTAAAGCATAGCCCCAAAAAGATAGTGGTAAATTGGCAAGAGACATCATAGATCGCACCATATCTAATAGAGTGCGATTACGATGTTCAGACATACCATTACGCTGAGGTGTTCCAGGCGGCGTGAGTTGTGAAACTATTCCACATTTTCTTAAGTGTGTACCAAACTCGTGACTCAAGTATTCTCCTCCACGATCTGATCGCAGGAACTTGATTTTCCTGTCACGTTGATTTTCAACTTCACTCTGAAATTCCTTGAACTTTTCAAAGGGCTCAGACTTGTGTTTCATTAAGTAGACATACCCATATCTACTCAAGTCATCAGTGAGGGTGAGAACATAACGATAGCCACCGCGAGCCTCAACACTCATTGGACCGCACACATCAGTATGTATGATTTCCAATAAGTTGGTTGCTCGCTCCATTGTTCCTGAGAATGGAGTCTTGGTCATTTTACCCATGAGGCATGGTTCGCACGTGTCAAATGATTCATAATCAAGAGACTCTAAAAGTCCATCAGCATGGAGCTTCTTCATGCGTTTGACACCTATGTGACCAAGGCGGCAGTGCCACAAGTATGTGGGACTATCATTATCAATCTTACATCTTTTGGTACTTACACTATGAATATGTGTAGCATTACGCTCGAGATTCATAAAGAATAAACCATTCACCATCTGAGCATGACCATAAAACATATCTCTCATATAAATAGAACAACCATTATTCTCGGATTTAAATGAGTAGCCATCTCGAATTAAACGAGATCCTGATACAATGTTCATGCTCAAACTTGGCACTAAATAACAATTATTGAGGTTCAAAACTAATCCCGTAGGTAAATGTAGAGGTAGCGTGCCGACGGCGATCACATCGACCTTGGAACCATTCCCGACGTGCATCGTCACCTCGTCCTTCGCCAGTCTCCGTTTATTCCGCAGCTCCTGTTTTGAGTTACAAATGTGAGCAACCGCACCGGTATCAAATACCCAGGAGCTACTACGGGTACTGGTAAGGTACACATCAATTACATGTATATCACATATACCTTTAGTTTTGCCGGCCTTCTTGTCCGCTAAGTATTTGGGGCAGTTCCGCTTCCAGTGACCACTTTCCTTGCAATAAAAGCACTCAGTCTCGGGCTTGGGTCCATTCTTTGGCTTCTTCCCGGCAGCTTGCTTGTCGGGCGCAGCAACTCCCTTGCCGTCCTTCTTGAAGTTCTTTTTACCCTTGCCCTTCTTGAACTTAGTGGTTTTATTGACCATCAACACTTGATGTTCCTTCTTGACTTCTACCTCTGCTGATTTCAGCATAGCTAATACTTCAGGAATGGTATTTTCCATCCCCTGCATATTGAAGTTCATCACAAAGCTCTTGTAGCTTGGTGGAAGCGACTGGAGGATTCTGTCAATGACCGCGTCATCTAGGAGATTAACTCCCAACTGAGTCAAGCGGTTATGTAACCCAGACATAGTGAGTATGTGCTCACTGACAGAACTATTTTCCTCCATCTTACAGCTGAAGAATTTGTCGGAGACTTCATATCTCTCGACTCGGGCATGAGCGTGAAAAACCATTTTCAGCTCTTCGAACATCTCATATGCTCCATGTCTCTCAAAACGCTTTTGGAGCCCCGGCTCTAAGCTGTAAAGCATGCCGCACTGAACGAGGGAGTAGTCATCGGTACGTGCCTGCCAAGCGTTCATAACGTCTTGTTCTGCAGGGAGAACAGGTGCATCACCTAGCGGTGCTTGTAGGACATAATCTTTCTTGGCAGCTATGAGGATGATCCTCAGGTTCCGGACCCAGTCCGTGTAGTTGCTGCCATCGTCTTTCAGCTTGGTTTTCTCTAGGAACGCGTTGAAGTTGAGGACTACGTTGGCCATTTGATCTACAAGACATACTGTAAAATATTTAGACTAAGTTCATGATAATTAAGTTCATCTAATCAAATTATAATGAACTCCCACTTAGATAGACACCCCTCTTCTAGTCATCTAAGTATAACATGATCCGAGTTAGCTAGGCCGTGTCCGATCATCACGTGAGACGGACTAGTCAACGTCGGTGAACATCTTCATGTTGATCGTATCTTCTATACGACTCATGCTCGACCTTTCGGTCTTCTGTGTTCCGAGGCCATGTCTATGCACATGCTAGGCTCGTCAAGTCAACCTAAGTGTATTGCGTGTGTAAATCTGTCTTACACCCGTTGTATGTGAACATAAGGATCTATCACACCCGATCATCACGTGGTGCTTCGAAACGACGAACTTTAGCAACGGTGCACAGTTAGGGGGAACACTTTCTTGAAATTATTATGAGGGATCATCTTATTTACTACCGTCGTTCTAAGCAAACAAGATGCAAAACATGATAAACATCACATGCAATCAAATAATAATAGTGACATGATATGGCCAATATCACATAGCTCCTTTGATCTCCATCTTGGGGCTCCATGATCATCTTGTCATCGTCATACTCATCGACATGTAAGTTGTGATTCCTATTACAATAGCATGAACATCTCATACATCACATATAGATCATTCATCATTCATTTTGGCCATATCATATCACAAAGCACTTGCTGCAAAAACAAGTTAGACGTCCTCTAATTGTTGTTGCAAGTTTTACGTGGCTGAAGTAGGGTTCTAGCAAGAATGTTTTCTTACCTACGTGAAAGCCACAACATGATTTTTCAACTTCTATTTACCCTTCATAAGGACCCTTTTCATCGAATCCGCTCCAACTAAAGTAGGAGAGACAGACACCCGCCAGCCACCTTATGCAACTTGTGCATGTTAGTCGGTGGAACCGGTCTCACGTAAGCGTACGTGTAAGGTTGGTCCAGGCCGCTTCATCCCACAATACAGTTGAAGCAAGATAAGACTAGTAGCGGCAAGAAAGTTGACAACATCTACGCCCACAAAAAATTGTGTTCTACTCGCGCAAGAAGAACTACGCATAGACCTAGCTCATGATGCCACTGTTGGGGAACGTTGCAGAAAACAAAAATTTTCCTACGGTTTCACCAAGATCCATCTAGGAGTTCATCTAGCAACGAATGATTAGATGCATCTACGTACCTTGTAGATCACGAGCGGAAGCGTTCAAAGAACGTGGATGAGGGAGTCGTACTCGACGTGATTCGAATCACCGAAGATCCTAGCACCGAACGGACGGCACCTCCGCGTTCAACACACGTACGGAACAGCCACGTCTCCTTCTTCTTGATCCAGCAAGGGGAAAGGAGAGGTTGAGGGAGATGGCACCAGCAGCAGCACGACGGCGTGGTGATGATGGAGCTGCAGTACTCCGGCAGGGCTTCGCCAAGCACTATGGAGGAGGAGGAGGTGTTGGAGAGGGAGAAGGAGGCAACCAAAGGCGTGGGATGAAAGCCCTCCTTCCCCCACTATATATAGGAGGGCCAAGGGGGGGGGCGCCGGCCCTAGGAGATCCAATCTCCTAGGGGGGTGCGGCCAAGGGGGAGGAATCCCTCCTCCCCAAGGCACCTAGGAGGTGCCTTCCCCTCCTAGGACTCTTCCTCCTTGAAACCCTAGGCGCATGGGCCTCTTGGGGCTGGTGCCCTTGGCCCATGTAGGCCAAGGCGCACCCCCTACAGCCCATGTGGCCCCCCGGGACAGGTGGCCCCACCCGGTGGGCCCCCGGGACCCTTCCGGTGGTCCCGGTACAATACCGATAACCCCGAAACTTGTCCCGATGGCCAAAATAGTACTTCCTATATATAATTCTTTACCTCCGGACCATTCCGGAACTCCTCGTGACATCCGGGATCTCATCCGGGACTCCGAACAACATTCGGGTTACTGCATATACATATCCCTACAACCCTAGCGTCACCGAACCTTAAGTGTGTAGACCCTACGGGTTCGGGAGACATGTAGACATGACCGAGATCGCTCTCCGGTCAATAACCAACAGCGGGATCTGGATACCCATGTTGGCTCCCACATGCTCCTCGATGATCTCATCGGATGAACCACGATGTCGAGGATTCAAACAACCCCGTATACAATTCCCTTTGTCAATCGGTATGTTACTTGCTCGAGATCCGATCGTCGGTATCCCAATACCTCGTTCAATCTCGTTACCAGCAAGTCACTTTACTCGTACCGTAATGCATGATCCCGTGACCAAACACTTGGTCACTTTGAGCTCATTATGATGATGCATTACTGAGTGGGCCCGGTGATACCTCTCCGTCATACAGAGTGACAAATCCCCGTCTTGATCCATGTCAACCCAACAGACACTTTCGGAGATACCCGTAGTATACCTTTATAGTCACCCAGTTACGTTGTGACGTTTGGCACACCCAAAGCACTCCTACGGTATCCGGGAGTTACACGATCTCATGGTCTAAGGAAAAGATACTTGACATTGGAAAACTCTAGCAAACGAACTATACGATCTTGTGCTATGTTTAGGATTGGGTCTTGTCCATCACATCATTCTCCTAATGATGTGACCTCGTTATCAATGACATCCAATGTCCATAGTCAGGAAACCATGACTATCTGTTGATCAACGAGCTAGTCAACTAGAGGCTTACTAGGGACATGTTGGTGTCTATTATTCACACGTGTATTACGATTTCCGGATAATACAGTTATAGCATGAATAAAGACAATTATCATGAACAAAGAAATATAATAATAATGCTTTTATTATTGCATCTAGGGCATATTTCCAACATCAAGCTCAGGCCGCCTTGCTGCAGCAGTTCACCCAGGAGTTCCTGTCGACGCGAGCCGCCATCCGGGTGAGTCCTTCATTCTTGGCCGCTTTGATCTCTTGATTTCTTCCGTGGGGGCGCGTCAGCGCACCCACTGGGTGTAGTCCCCGAGATTCGGGCCGACTGCTGCGCAGTCGGGTCGGATCTTTCTTGACGACTACCTTATTTTTGCTTCCTGTCTGAACTTCCAGGAATATCATAATTCCCGCGCTGCCGCCTTCAACTCCCAGGCTCGGGAGTTGAGTCGGAGGACCGACGACCTGGCCGACAGCCGAAGTAAGTGCTTGATCTTGTCCGTCTTCCTGTGGGGGCGCGTCAGCGCACCCACTGGGTGTAGTCCCCGAGATTCAGGCCGGCTGCTGAGCAGTCGGGTCGGATCTTCCTTGGTGACTTTTTCCTTATTGGTTTTTCTTTTTCTTTGTCTTCAGGGGCCAACGCCGACTTGAGGAAGGAGCTCGGCGAAGCGCAGGCCGCCCTTCATACCAAGGATGCTGAGTACGCAGCCTTGGTCCAGGAGCGTGACCGCCTGGCGAAGAAGCTGGCCGACCAAGAGGGGAGCCACAAGGCGGCCCTGCAGAAAGCGCAGGATAGCGAGGCCGCTCTGAAGGCAGAGTTTGAGACCGAGGCGGCAAGCTGGGCTGAGACCCTGCGAGCGCTGGATGAAGGCTTCGGCCGCATCGAGGACTTGATCGACGGTAAGCCACCTTCCTCTCTCCTCTCCTGCCCCTTATCGCCTGGGTCTTGGACTAACTTGTGCTGCTGCCTATTTTCTTGTGCAGACTACTTTCCCGGCTACTCCACCTTCGCCGCCCAAACCATCGAGGCCCATCGCGAGGCGCACCGTCAGGCGGGGGCCAACATCGCGTCGGACGCGAACCGGACGCTTGAGGAGCAGCTCTTGGCTGTCCAGGCGCGGCTGCAGCCGGCTCATCGGATGCTTCGCCGGCTCCAACGTGCCGGGGCGCAGGTGTTGGCCGCCCTCTGGCCCGGCGAGGCGATTCCCCGCACCCCTAGCCGGACTGCCGACTGGCTGGAGGTCGCAGTCGGTCGCTTTGAGGCTTGGAAGGCGTCGGCGGCCCGTCTCGGAGCTGGGCGGGCGTTGGAGTTCGTTCGGGCTTGGTACCCAGGGCTGAACCTGGACCAGCTGCGCACTTGGCGGCTGGAGGCCGACACGGAGCTGGAGGAGGTGCGGCCGGCTATCGCCCAGCGTGCTTCGACGATCGCCGAGTGCACCGACATCAGCGTTTTTGCCCCTGAAATTAATGATGACGGCGTTGCCAAGCCGGAGGAGTGGTTCGGGCTGAACCCGGCGGTGGGCGAGGACTCGGCAGAGGAGATCGCCTCCAGCGACGAGGGCGAGGATGACGAAGAAGAGGACGTGAAGACGTCGAGCCGGCTGGTGGAACAACCGGCCGGCCTCAGGCCAACCGTGCCTCCAGCAACGAGGCGCGTGGAAGCGCGCCCTCTGCGGGAGGCGGTGATCAAGCCGAGGTCCGCTAGCCGGCCGCTCCTTCAGCCGGCACAACCGTCTCTGCCGACCAGCCCGGCTCGTCGGTCGCTCCGCCAGCTTGACCTGCCGTCCTTCTTTTCCTGTTTGTTGTCTTTTGAACAATCTTTATTAAGCTTTCGCAGTTCCACCCACTGGGGGTGTATCCAAACTATGTTGAATGCTGGCCTCTCGGAGGTCTTTTATGTAAATATTTTTATGTGCATGTTTGGTTTCCATTCGCGTATGCTTTTTATCCTTAGGCTTTTTCCTTTGCCGCCTTCCCTCTTTGGGGAGGCAAGTACTCGAGCTTTTTTGGATTGAAGTGAAGTGAATGGAAACCGGCCGGCCGGCCGCTCTGGTAGCCGGTCGGCGGTGGGAGGAAAAACCGGCTTTTGTTATATTAGTCCGTTAGTCCCTAGCTGTTTTTCGTGTGGGCATCCTTTCCTGCTTTTGACTCTTGCCAGCCGGACAGCCGGTTCTTCGAATTGTGACTTTGGCAAGAGCTAAGCCTGGGTGTCGGCACACTACTTGTCTGACCGCGGGTAGGACTTCTAATATAACTCCAGTCGGCCAGTCCCCGGGCCGACTAGTCGAACCCGGTGCCGGACGGAACAAGTAAATGAAATGACAAGGTCATAAGCATGATACTTTTCATTCATAGATAAAAGATGGCAGTCCCCGAGCTCTCCTCGGGGGGCCTATTGTCTTGTACTTAGTAGAAAAGTTAGCGTGATACATACTGCATTTCAACTGTAAAATCTTCGAAGGAGGTTGGCGTTTCATGGTCGTTCCGACTCCTTGCCGGAGTCGTCTCTCTTGCGTGCCTTCGGCTTCTGCGCGTCGATCAGGTAGTAGGAGTCGTTGCCTAGAGCTCTGTTGATGACGAAGGGGCCCTCCCAAAGGGCCGAGAGCTTGTGCTGGACGGCTGTTCACTGGATCAGCCGAAGCACAAGATCGCCCTCTTGGAAAGATTTTGGCCTGACCTTCCGACTGTGGTAGCGGCGCAAACCCTGCTGGTAGATGGCAGACCGGCTGAGGGCTAATAGCCGGCCTTCTTCCAGCAGGTCGACGCCGTCTTCTCGTGCTTCCTTGGCCTCCGCTTCCGTGTACATGGTTACTCGAGGCGAGTCGAACTCGATGTCAGTTGGGATGACCGCCTTGGCACCATACACAAGGAAGAAAGGGGTGAAGCCGGTTGACTTGTTTGGTGTAGTGCGCAGACTCCAGAGGACAGCCGGCAGCTCATCGAGCCAACAGCCGGCTGAACGCTCCAGAGGTACGACCAGTCGGGGCTTGATGCCGGAGAGGATGAGGCCGTTGGCTCGCTCGAACTGGCCGTTTGACTGCGGGTGGGCGATGGACGCTAAGTCCAGCCGGATACCTTGGGCTGCGCAGAAACGCGCCAAGGCTCCTTTGGCAAAATTCGTGCCATTGTCGGTGATGATGCTGTGTGGCACGCCGTACCGAGTTGTTATGTCTGCGATGAATGTCACAGCAGTTGGCCCATTCAGCTTCTTGATCGGCTTTGCCTCAATCCACTTGGTGAATTTGTCCACGGCGACGAGAAAATGCGTCATGCCACCGCGCGCCGTCTTGAATGGCCCCACCATGTCCAGTCCCCAAATGGCAAAGGGCCAGGTGAGGGGAATGGTCTTGAGTGCCGAAGCCGGCATGTGTTGCTTGGAGCTGAAGAGTTGGCACCCTTTGCAATATTTGACTAATTCTTTGGCGTCATTCAAAGCAGTCGGCCAGAAGAAACCATGGCGGAAAGCTTTGGCGACGAGTGATCTTGAAGCTGCATGGTGGCCGCATTCTCCTTGGTGAATGTCTGTGAGGATTGCGATGCCCTTCTCTTGCTCGACGCACCGTTGGAGGACTCCAGTGACACTGCGCTTGACGAGTTCTCTGTTGACGATTGTGTATGCTCCGGCTCGACGTTGGACTTGTCTTGCCTCTGTTTCGTCAGCCGGCAGATCTTGGTTTACTAGGAAGTTGAGGATGGACTGAGCCCATGAAGGAGCCGCGACTTCTCCTACTGCCAATGTGGCTACTGCCACCAGGGTGGGCGGGCTGGGTGGTGAAATGCTGGAGTCGGCCGCCGGCTGTTGTGCTGGTGCAGTCCCCGAGCCGGGTGTGGCAGTCCCCGCGCCGGTTGCCGAAGTCCCCGGGCCGACTACTGAAGTCCCGGAGTCGCCTGCTTGGTTCTTCGAGCCGGACCCGGCCGCGTCGGGGTCAGGCGGTACGAAGATGGAATCGGACTCTGGAGACGGCTTGATGGACGGCTTGAGGAGGCGTTGTAGAGCGACGCCGGTTGGTATTGCTTGCCGAGTGGAGCCTATTCGAGCTAGGGCATCGGCTGGCTCGTTGTCGGCTGACGGTACGTGAAGGAACTCGCATCCTTCAAAGTATCCGCTGAGTTGTTGAACCAGGAAGCGGTAGCTTGCCATATTTGCGTCCTTGGCGTCCCAGTCGCCGGATGATTGCTGAACCACCAAGTCTGAGTCGCCATAACATAGGATCCGGCGGATGCCAAGTTCTTTGGCAAGCCGGAGCCCGTGTATGAGCGCCTCGTACTCGGCTACGTTGTTGGAGGTGGCAAAGTGAATCTGCAGCGTGTATCTGAGCTTGTCGCCTTTGGGAGAGGTAAGGACGACGCCGGCTCCCAAACCGGTGCGCATCTTGGACCCGTCGAAGTGCATGCGCCAATGGGTGGAGTCGGGAGCCGGTGGCAGGTACTGGGTCTCGGCCCAGTCGACGAGGAAGTCGGCCAGTGCTTGGGACTTGATGGCGGTGCGGGGCTGGTAGAAGATCGTGTAAGGGGCCAGCTAGATGGCCCATTTCGCCACCCGGCCGGATGCGTCCCGGCTGCCTATGATCTCGGCCAGCGGGGCGGTGCATACGACCGTGATGGGATGCTCTTGGAAGTAGGGCTTCAGCTTCTTGGCGGTGAAGTACACACCGTAACACATCTTCTGGTAGTGCGGGTAGTTCTGCTTTGAAGCGGACAGCACCTCGCTCAAATAATACACCAGCCTCTGGACCGGCTGGGCTCGGCCTTCTTCTGGGCGTTGGACTACGATGACGGTGCTGACCACCCGGCTGGTTGCGGCAATGTAAAGGAGCATGGGATCTTTCTCAGTCGGCGCCGCTAGGACAGGCGGCGTGGCCAGCATCTTCTTCAGCTCGCGAAAAGCTTGGTCGGCCTGGTCGTTCCACTCGAAGTGAGTGCTCTTCTTCATGAGGCGGTAGAGGGGGAGAGCTTTCTCTCCGAGCCGGCTGATGAAGCGGTTCAAGGAGGCCAAGCATCCGGTGAACTTTTGGATGTCTCGAAGCTTGGTGGGGATCGCCATTCTCTCGATGGCCTTGATCTTCACCGGGTTGCATTCGATGCCGCGTTCGGAGACCAGGAAGCCTAGGAGCTGGCCGGCTGGCACTCCGAACACGCATTTCTCGGGGTTGAGCTTGATTTGGAACCGGCGTAGGTTCTCAAATGTTTCCTTGAGGTCTCCCAACAAGGTGTCACGCTTCTCCGTCTTCACCACAATGTCGTCCACGTAGACGTGAGCGTTTCTGCCGAGTTGCTTGAGGAGGCACTTCTGCATGCAACGCTGAAAACTGGCACCGGCATTTCTTAAGCCGAATGTCATAGTCAGGTAGCAGAAGGCTCCAAATGGCGTGATGAAGGCGGTCTTCAGGCGGTCGTCCGGATCTAGCTTTATCTGGTGATATCCTGAGTAAGCATCCAAGAAACTCAACAGCTCGCATCCGGCCGTGGAGTCTATCACTTGGTCAATCCTCGGCAGGGCAAAGGGATCTTTGGGGCAGGCCTTGTTGAGGCTCGTGTAGTCTATACACATGTGCCACTTGTTGTTCTTCTTTAGCACAAGGACCGGGTTGGCGAGCCACTCTGGAAAGAAAACTTCCATGATGAAGCCGGCTGCCAGAAGCCGGGCTATCTCCTCTCCCACAATCCTGCGTTTCTCCTCTGACAGTCGGCGAAGTGGTTGTTTGACTGGCTTTGCGTCTTCTCGGACATGTAGTTTGTGCTCGGCGAATTCCTTCGGAACACCCGGCATGTCCTTGGGGGACCATGCAAAGATGTCCCGATTCTCACGGAGGAAATCGGCGAGCTCGCCTTCCTATTTGCTGCTCAGGCTTGCCCCGATGACGGCAAACCTCTCTAGGTGCTCTGGGTCAAGAGGTATCTTCTTCGTCTCCTTGGCCAGCTGGAAAGATCCTTGAGCATCATGCTCCTTGGGATCGGGGGACACGGCCGACTGCGTGCCGGCTATGGCCACGACTCGGTCCAACATCTTCTTTTCTTCGGCAATCACAAGAGACTCGGCCAGCCGGCTGCCGGCTGCTGCGCACTCAGAGGACTTCTTGTAATCACCGGCTACGGTGATGACGCCTTTGGTGCTTGGTATCTTCATCTTGAGGTATGCATAGTGGGGAACTGCCATGAATTTGGCCAAGGCGGGCCGGCCAAGCAATGCATGGTAAGGGCTTTCCAGGTCAACCACTTCAAACCAGACCGCTTCCCGGCGGAAATGCTCCTTGTCCCCAAAAAGTACATCAATCTTGATCTTGCCAATGGGGGCGCAGGACAGGCCGGGTACGATGCCATGGAACACTGTCCGTGTAGGCATGAGCTGTTTCGTCCTGACATTTAGCTTCTCCAGGGTGTCACGGTACAGGATGTTGATGCTGCTCCCGCCGTCTATCAGCACGCGGGAGAAGCGGGCTGCGCGTCTATCCGTCGCGAGGGTGGCTTCCAGGACTAGCGCATAAGAGCCGGGAGACGGCATCACCTCAGGATGGTCGGCTCGGCTCCAGCTGATGGGTTTTTCTGACCAATGCATGTGTCCGGTGGGGTTGGCAGCAACCACGCCGACTTCCTGGTGCTCTCGGCGTTTGCTGCGCCGGTCTTCGGGCTGGCTTGTAAAGACGATGTAGGTTGCCTGCTCGTCGGGGAATTCGTCGTGCATGGCTCCGACTGCAGGCCGAGCGGCCGGAGGCGGCGGAGCCGGAGGCGGCGGGCCGGTAGGCGGAGGCGGCGCGAGCCCCTCGCCTTTGGAGATTCGGGTGAGCCAATGGCACTTCCGGGTTGTGTGGTTGGACGGCTTCGCGCCGCTGTGGAACTTGCACGGGGCGTCGAGAGTTTGCTCGTAGGAGAAAGCCGGCTGCCAAGCCGGCCTGCCGCCCTTGGGTTTCTTGGGCGCGGGCCGCCCTTCGGGTGGCACGTCTTCAACTGTGGCCACCTGCCGACTAGCGGGAGGCGGCGCGGGGCCCTTGCGCTTGTGGTCGTTCGAGTGTGGGCGTCGGCCGGAATCCCCAGCGGGCGTCTTGGGCGCCGGGTTGAGTACTTTTCCGGACGCGTCTGCCCGAAGCTCGGTCTTCATCGAAGAGTCGGCGGTGGCGTACTTGTCCGCTATGTCCAGAACCTCGTCGAGGGTAGTCGGCTCGTCGCAGAGGAGCTTGTGCTTGAGGA
Source organism: Triticum urartu (assembly GCF_056163025.1). Lineage (NCBI taxonomy): Eukaryota > Viridiplantae > Streptophyta > Magnoliopsida > Poales > Poaceae > Triticum > Triticum urartu. Next base: position 134,495,657 of record NC_141874.1, read on the forward strand.
GGGTGCCTTCTCGGCATCCGGCTGTGAAGTATTCTATGGCTTGCACCTCCTGCACCCCTTCGCAAGAATTGCGGAGCTCGGCCCAACGCGTGAGGTAGTTGCGAGTGGACTCGGCCGGGCCCTGTACGCACAGGGAGAGCTGCCTGGGCTTGGGGGCCCGCTTGTAGGTGCTGGTGAAGTTGCGGATGAAAGCTTCGGTGAAATCTAGCCAGCTGTTGATGCTGAGAGGCTTGAGGATGTTGTGCCAGGTCCGCGCCGTGCCTTGCAGCATGAGGGGCACGTACTTCACGGCAATGCGCCGGTTGCCGTTGGCTATGCTGACCGCCGTGGAGTAGTCGATCAACCAATCTTCCGGCTTCACGGAGCCGTTGTACTTGGGCGTGTCTCTTGGGAGTGAGAACCCTTTGGGGAAAGGCTCGTCGCGGATGCGGGGGCCGAAACAAGGCGGGCTGACATCGTCTTCTTCTTCCAGCGCCAGGGATCGCGCCAGGCGGTCAATCCGATGGCGGGCGTCATTCTCGCCGACTCCTTCGCGGCGACCTAGTCGGCCGCTGAGAGTCGGGTGTGCCACTAGCGGCGGGGTGGGATATCTCTCTCCACGGGGTTGAGGCGGAGGCGGGTTGCCCCGCCATTCCATGGCTCGGGGATGGCCGTCCGCGTCTCGCTCGATGGAGATTCAGGTCCGGCTTCGGCTGGCCGCCGGCTCTTTCTCGCGCCGCGCACGGGCGTTGCTCGTAGTCGGTGTCCGGGACGTCGCACCGTGATCTCGGCGCGGGGGAGGGCTTCCCGCGCGGGCGTCGGCTTCGTGCCGCCGTGCGGCCGCGTCAATCAGTTGCTGGATGCGCCGGGTCATGTGGGGGAGGTCTTCAGCCTCCAAGCCGTCCAACTCGTCTACGGCCGCCTGGGCGGCACGCAAGTTCTCGAGCGGAGTGGCATAGACCGGGTGGTCGACCCCCAGCGTGTCAGCGATGACGGCGCCCGTTTCTTGACAAGGCTGGCCCGGCTTGGCCCGCCTGGGGCCAGCGTGCCGAAGGCGGCGCGGTCAGCTTTGCGCTGGTAGGCCTCTGTGAGGCGTCCCACGGAAGCCAGCCTCCGGCCCTCTGCAAGGAGGGCGAGGCGGCGTGCCTCCAGTGCTTCGTCGTCGGCATTAGCCGGGAGGGGGGTGGACAAGTCGTGGGCCGCCGCGTGCGGGGCGTCGTGGGCGCTCTCGTCGGCCGGGCCGCCGTGGCCGACGACCATCACTTCGGTGGTGACAGTATCACGGCCGTCGGTCCGAGGAAGCGGGTCGTTGTAGATCGCGACGTTGGTGGGGAAGGTGTCGAAGGAGGCCGTGTCGGAGTCGACAGGCATCGGGTCGGTGGAGCCAACCGACTCCAGATCCACAGCGGGCTCGTTGGAGACATGGAGCTGGCCGAGGAGGTTGGCGAGGTGGTCGGTGCCCGCATCGAAGGCGAGCTCGTCGGAGATGAGGGTTTCGTCGAGGAGATTGGCGAGGCTGCTCGCCGCACAGATGCTGGTGACGCCCTGCAGCGCATCGTGGCAAGCGCCATCGGGCATGCTGGGCTGGCTACGCTCGCTGGGGAGGAAGAGGGTTCCCGTCCAGAACAGGTCTCCGGATGACGGTGCACCTGGCCCCACGGTGGGCGCCAAATATCGGGTGGTAGGTGCGACATATGCCAACGGGTGGCTTATCATTGTGGGAGCCAGTAAGACGTCGCCGGTGCCTGGAAACGGGATGAGGCGAAGACATGCACGCCGGCGAATCTTACCCGGCTTCGGGGCTCTCCGCGGAGATAACACCCCTACTGCTGCTTTGCGGGGTCTCCGCATGATCACTAGATGGACAAGTAGCTACACAATGCTCCTTGAGCTGTTCGGTGGGAAGAGGAAGAAGGCCGCGGCTAGCTTGCTTCTTCTCCTTGCGTGGTGTCTAAAACTAGCTGTGGGTCGAACCCTTTGCATGGGTGCCCCAGGGGGTTTATATAGGCCTACCCCCCGGGGGTACAATGGTAATCCGACTGGGCGCGGGGCCCAGCCGTCTGTGACTGCGCTCGCCGGCTTCTGTGCCGACTGCTGGGGCCCGCCGGCTGCCAACTCCTTGGCGACAGACAAGCCCCACTGCCAAGGGTCTTGTCGGTGGCTGGTTACTGTTGCCTCAACCTGATGACGAGGGCTTCGTCAAGGTAAGCGTGGCTACAGTGCCGCCGTCCTGTGGGCGATCACTGTAGGCTTACCGCGTCTTGTCTCCCTAATGGGCCGTCTTCTTCGAGGGGGAAGCGAGCCGGCTGCGGGGAGCCGGCCCCGTCTCGGGCCGACTGGGGGAGGCCCGGCCGCCTTCGGGCATCTCTCTGCCTGAAGGGGCCCACCGCTCGTGGGCCGCGCTGGCAGCCCGTCGTGGGTGACATCAGGGTCAACATGGCAACAGTGCCGCGCCGGACGGGTCATGGCCACTCCGTACGGTGCATTGTGCCAGGTGTGCTCCGTGATTCGGGGGTGGCAGGCTTTACTGTAGCCACGCCCTGTCTCATCGCCGTTAGGTGGATGCAAACTTTGAGGGTACGGTCTCGACCGCTTTATGGGAGCCGGCTTCTTGGAGTCGGCCTCCTCGTGGCCGGCTTCTTGGAGTCGGCCTCCTCGCGGCCGGCTTCTTGGAGTCGGCCTCCCATGGCTTTCTTTATGAGGGCTAAAGTCGGGCTGCCTTCCGAAAGCCGACCTGGGTGACAGCCAGCAAGGGGAAGGCGTCCCCATGTCTTGGATTCTTGAGGGCCGGGCGGGCTCGTAATTTTTTCAGAAGGGCCAGGGGAAGCCGGCTAGGCTACCCATGGCTATTAACTGAACCCGATCGAGCGATTCCTTCGCTACTGCTGCTAACTGAAGCCGATCGATTGGATGAACAGTGAGCGTTGTGTGGGGGGGGGGGGTTGGATGAACAGTGAGTGGTGGCGTTGCCTCTGGATGAACAGGACACCGTGGTGTGGAGGGCTAGATGAACAGTAGACGGTGGAGGGGTGGTTGAACAGGACCCCGTGGTGTGGAGGGCTGGATGAACAGTAGATGGTGGAGGGGTGCCCGTGGAGGGGTGGTTGAACAGTAGTCGGTGGAGTAGTGCGCGGTGGAGGCTGGATGAACAGGAGCCCGTGGAGGCTGGAGGAGGTCGACGGTAGCCTGTGGAGGCTGGAGGAGGTCGACGGTGGAGATGAACAGTATCCCGTGGAGTCCCGTTTTGCGGTACGCAACACCCCTCCCGATCAATAGGACCCCTGTTTCGACCATAGCGCTCCAACATAAGTCCGTTTCCTCCGTTTTGCGGTACGCCACACCCCTCCCGATCAACAGGACCCCCGTTTCGACCGTAGGAGGTCCGTTTCCTCCGTTTTGCGGTACACCAGACCCCTCCCGATGAACAAGATCCCGTTTCGAACGTGGCCGGTCGAACACAAGGCCGTTTCCTCCGTTTTGTGGTACGCCAGGCCTCGTTTCCATCGCCTGTTCCGTCCAAGCCCTCCCGATGAACACGACCACGCATTCCGTTCTGACCCAGCCGGTTGGCTCCCACGCGTTCCGTTGCCTCCCGATGAACACGACGCATTCCGTTGCCTCCCCATGAACACGCCACATTCCGTTGCCTCCCCATGAACACGACGACGACGTTGTTTCTCCGTTCCGACCCAGCCATGTACACGAGCCCTGGCCGTACGTATGCGCGAGTAGGCGTTCGAGACCCTGCCCGTATGTACGTATGTGGCCGTATTTTATTTCTTGCACCCTGTCCGCTGTATGTACGTGTACATGCTACGTGCGCGCCTCTACTACGACACGTACACGCCTCTACTACGACACGTGCGCGCCTCTACATCGACCAGTATATATGTACGTACACGTTCGCGACCAGAATGACAACGCTACATACGCTTCGACCAGGTGGGTCCCGACTGTCAGGCACTTCCTTGTCTGCGGAGATGTAGCTGGTGGGTCCCAGCAGTCAGGGGGGCGAATCATTTTGTTTTTGTTTTTTTTGCCCGGACACAGTTCCTTGCATGCGAAGGTGTAGCTGCTGGGTCCCAGTAGTCAGGGGGGAATCGTTTTGTTTTTTTGCCCAGACGCACTTCCTTGCGTGCGAAGATGTAGATGGTGGGTCCCAGCAGTCAGGGGGGCGAATCATTTTTTCGGACGCACTTCCTTGCGTGCGAAGATGTAGCTTGTGGGTCGCAGCAGTCAGGGGGGCGAATCGTTTTTTTCGAACGCACTTCCTTGCGTGCGAAGATGTAGCTGGTGGGTCCCAGCAATCAGGGGGAAACGTTTTTTTCACGAAATACGATGGCCCGTCCGGTGGGTCCCCGCTATCAGGTGGAGGAATAATTATTTTGCGCGTAATAAGGAGGCACTTCCTTGCTGCGTCCGTGGACCCAGCTGTCAGCCTCTCCATGTACAGTCCACGTCCGATGGAAGCCATTCCTTGACCATGTTTACCACGCCGCGCCGAGAGCACCAGGGCGGTGGACGACAGCGAGGCCTAGGAAGGGGATGACGCGGAGCCGGGGAAGACGCGGCAGTGGATGCCCACGCGTAGAGGAGTATGAGGGTTCACTCGTCCGGCCGCGGTGTGAGGCTGCCGTCGCCGCAGAATAACAGGGGGTGTGGGTGCGTAGAGGGATGGCCTGGCCAACGGTGGGAGTAGTAGGGGGCGGTGAGGCCTCCGCGGCATCACAACCGGCCATGGGCGGCAGTAGCAGGCGGCACGACCGGCGCTGCTTTGGGCGGCTGGAGCAAGAAGACCAGAGGTTGAAGAAGCACTACGACCGTTGGATGGACATCGTACGGTCACTGGAGCTAGAATCGTTCATATATTGACTAAAGTTGACAAAGGCCTCCGTCCTAGTCAACTTAGTAGGCCCACAAGTCAGCCTCCCACCAAGGTGGGTCCCAGCTAGCAGGGGGTATTCATTTTTTTGTGCGTAATAAGGAGGCACTTCCGGTGGGTCCGAGCTGATAGTGGGGGGAACGTTTTTTTCGCGAAATACGGTGGCCTGTCCTATGGGTCCCAGCAGTCAGGGGGAAACGTTTTTTTGCGAAATACTATGGCCCGTCCAGTGGGTCCTTGCTGTTAGGTGGAGGAATAATTATTTTCTGTGTAATAAGGAGGCACCTCCTTGCGGCTGCCGTGGACCCAACTGTCAGCCTCTCCACGTACAGTACTCTTCCGGTGGAAGTTGGTCGTTGACCACATTGACCACGCCGCGCCGAGAGCACCACAACGGTGGATGACGGCGAGGCCTAGGAAGGGGACGACGCGGAGCCGGGGAAGACGCGACAGTGGAAGCCCGCGCGAAGAGGAGTACGAGGGTTCACCGGTTCGGCTGCGGTGTGAGGCTGCCGTCACCGCAGAATAACAGGGGGTGTGGGTGAGTAGAGGGATGCCCTGGCCAGCAGTGGGAGTAGTAGGGGGCGCTGAGGCCTGCAATGCAGCACATCCGGCCACGGGAGGCGGGAGTAGGCGGTCCCGCCGGCGCTGCTTTGGCGGCTGGAGCAAGAAGATCAGAGATTGAAGAAACACGACGGCCGTTGGATTGACATTCAACGGTTACGTCTGCTAGAATCGTTTGTTGACGTATATAATAATTAAAAAAAATATTGCATACGCGTCAACTAAACAGGCCCACAAGTCAGACCACTCCCTCTTTTTAAATAATTTTTATATAGCTCATGGCAACTTCTTATGCAATTTATTGCAGTCGTTTTTTTGGTTGGCCAGGGCCAATTTCGCATATTTCTGTGTGTTCCAAACTATTTTTAATACCGAAATGTCGAGCCAGATTTAAAGTACTTTGAATATATATTTAAATTAGGTTAATGCCCAATGAAATAGGAATCTGAAAATGTGATTTTTTAGAAATTATAAAGTAATTACCAATTTGTCATCTGTTTTTATATTTACAACCCATTTCATATTACTTTCAAGATTTGCAGGCATCTTGAAAGAGTTGCAGCCCATCAGGGTGTAGAAAAATAAGTAGGCCTGGATTGGGTATTCTTCAGAAAAAATAAACTGGGCTCATTTTCACAAAGAAAAAATAGCTGGGCTGGTCACATGGTGAACATAAAATATAAGCCTGGGCTAGACGGGCCACAACCCAGTTCAAACCCTGCTCCGTCTCAACAATACCAAACAAAAAAAATACTGCTCGAGTAGCTACGTCCCAGGTGTCAGCCGATCTTGTGCTCTTCTCTTGTCTATTGACTATATACGCTCACAATGTCGGGGGCCCAGATGTTAGGAAAACACTAGGAGGAAGCATTTTATTTTTCCATACGCTGACATGGTGGGCCCCTACTGTCATCCTCTCCACGTACTTTTGCTAATTCCTGTTGTTTGTTGACCATGTTGACAACACGAGTGCACCAAAGCGCGCGGAGGACGTCGGCATTAACGATTTAGGAGACGGTGGGGCGGCAATGTGTGCGCTGAGGCGCAGCCAGCCGTGGGAGGCGGAAGCAGGCGGCCCCGCCGACGTTGGTTTGGTTTTGGCGGCTGGAGGAAGACAGGACTGAAGAAACACGACAGACTGTAAAAGCAGCAGGAGTACTTAACAACCTTAACTGAAACCAGCAGGGGCACTTAACAACCAAAGCTGAAAGCAGTATAAGTACTTATACAGGTTCAACCATACAAAGCACACCTCGAACAGTGCTAATTTGCCTACAGTTTACCAAGGGTGAGGCCGCCAAGCCCCAGGACAAGGCCCAGGTGCCACCCTGCGCATCCACAACCTTCTGAAAGCGTCTTCATCTCACAACGTGGTCAATAAACAGGATATTCGCTTTAGAGCCATGGAAAAGCATGAACATAATCTTTTGTCCTATTCTCCAAGATGGACGGGCCTTCATAATTTGAGACCACCCATGAATAAGTATCTTTTCACCTCCAAGTGGAATTGAGTAGGTCGACATAAACATCATGTTGTGACCAAGCGCAAGTCTGACCCGACCATGGTCAGGCATCTGTATAGGAACAATAGAACTCGGCAGTTCCTGTTTCAAGAAGATCACAGCTGTAAAACTGTGTATAAGCAATAGTTTATGAACAATGTATATAACAGAAAACAACTCATACCATAAGTTTCTTGACACAGTTGGACCTGTTCAATGAGTGCAGCAATGGCACACATATCCCACGTGGCCTTCCACCATTGAAACGCCCCACAAGGACCTCAAGACGATCAATAAAGTGTAGGAACTTGTGGATGTCGATCCAGTCAACTTTAGTGCCATTAGTAACAGCCGAGTTATTACAGAGTAACAAACGAGCAGACTGCTTAACTCTGAAAAAACCTACACGTGCCACCAATTATAAGAAAATATTAGTTAGAAGTAGCATCTTCGTGAGAGATTCGTTGCTACTTCTAAAGTTAAATTGTGATTAGTTAGACAGAATAGGTGGATTAAGAAGTAATCGAGGCAACAAGCAAGAACCAGATACAAAACTAACATGGATGAACAATTGGAACGACATCGGGGTGGAAGATCGCAGTGAAGATGAGACCAGGTTCTGCTATTTCCATCAACATTCGTGCGCCAACTTTCAGTCCGTAACACTTGAGAAAGTTTATCCAAGTTCAACCATAAAAAAACAGCGATCTTCTTGGTTCATGAACCCCACCCGGAACTTATATCCATGGCTTGTCTTCACTGTGACCATTAAACTAGTGTATTCAGTTATGGCAAGGCCGAGCATCTTGAGTACATGTGTTCTGGCAGAGCAAATAATACACTGCAGGAAAAATAATATGAGAACACAGCATGTTCAAAAAAACCCCACCCTCCCGGATAGAAAAGAGGATTCTAGGAACATACTGTGCGTGTTTCAAAATGCTGTGTTAGGATGAGAAGGAACAAGTGTGGCGTCTCGCCGAGGGCACAGAAACCTGTAGGGTACTCGCACTTTGGGCACTGCAAATGAAACACACTAGATTCAGTAGGAAGAAAAATGCATCAACGGCGGCGGCTGCCATCCTAGCATTACCTGCGACCAAGGGACTTGGATTTATCGGGGATGGATGAAGAATTTGTACCTAGTTCTCCATGAGAAAACCCTATGCAATCGCCGAGAGGGGGTTTTCTCTGAACAAGCAGACGAGGGAGAAGGGGATTCAGGCCTAGTGAAATATTGCCGCTTCGTCCGTGCAGCTTACTGCTAAAGCTTGAAAGGGGGGTTGTGATTTGATGGCTCATTGGACATTACTGCGGCGCTACAACCGAGGTGTGTCTACCGTGAAGTTGTGCACTCTAATTTGTGCATATGGCACGTGGACCCCGTTGCCGGTTGCCCCACATATCAGCGAAAGGAAGTAGAAAGACAGGAGTAACTAGTTACACATAAATATATTTTTTGACAGAGAGATACTCCCTCTGTAAAGAAATATACAAATCTTTTATATCACAGTCTCACCTTACCGAGAAATATACTCCCTCTGCAACACACGGGCATTATGGGGGTTCAGCTTTTTTTATGGGGGTTCAGCTGAGAATATAATACTCAGACATGCTCATGGTTCTGGACTTTGGGCCGCAGGCCGACCCTGCATGTTTGGGGGCCCATGTGTTCTACCTCAGTGCTTTTCATATTGCAAGTGATCGGTACGGCGCTGGTTTTAGATGCCGTCGCAAGGCGAATACACAAAATTGAATAAAGCACGATAGCTGTTGGAATGAAATCGAACGACGGTTCCTAACCAGCAATCAGAGTTGCAATTCTATCAATGATATACCATGTGATAAATAATACTGTCGTACTACTTATACACACAGGACACTTGTTTCACCATGCCAGATTATTACATCACAATCTCTCGGAGGATAGATCAGTTCGGCAGTTGTGTGCTGCTACTGAAGAATTTCAAAGTTGATTTGGACCAGCTCTCCTTGCCGAGAAAGTTCGGTTTTGACATCATCCCCTACCGCGAGATATGATTTAGATTTGAACCTTGACCATCCTTTAGCATCAATCATCATGCGACCATCCTTTGTACTTACCGTATATTGAGCAGGTTCATTCACACCAAGGCTGTGCATGGTAAGAGAAACTTGGACGGGTCGCCCGGATTGTTGAACAACTCCCTCATTGCTCTAAGAATTCTCTGTTTGCAAACAAGAAGACATACCCAAACAGTTAGATCAACATAGTGAATCATGTGAAACAACATGGAAAGAAAAAAGAACGAAGCACTTGGGCGGCAAATGCTTACCAAGAAGGTGGACATGTCGGTTTTTGTAAGGACTTTGGTATATGAAGTGTGAACTGCAGCCCAGTCTGTTGCCAGTGCAACTGCACGGGCCGGAGCAGATGCAAGTGCAGGTGCCGAAGCCGCCGCTGCTGCTGGAGATGGTGCTCCTTGTAGAGCTGGTGACGGTGTCGATGCCCGATCCTCTGGTAGATCAGACTGATCCGCTGACGCGGTCGGTGCCCAATCCTCAGCTGGATCAGACTGAGCTGCTGCCGCTGTCAGTGCTAGAGCAACTGCCGGTGCTTGATCAGTGCGAGACAGCGGCGATCGTGTCTGGTCTGCTATGATCAGCTTTCTAACTTGACTAGGATCCGTGACCGTGATCCAGTTTTTTTCTTCATTTCTTTTAAACACGAGAAGGACTAATTGTGGTGTTTTTGTTAAACCAAACCGCAGTTCATCATAGGGATTCAGCTTGTACTCAGACAACAGACTGATCCAATTTTATCCAGTAATATAAGTGATGGACAGTGCCTTCATTACTGACAGGACATAAGAAGTGAAACGTGCAAAAATAGCCATCATAGAGCAAACCAAATGGTTTATTCTGTGATGAATGTCACATGGCAAAACCTGCATCGTAAAATTGCAGGAAAAGAAAGAAAACATGACATTAAATCAATAAGATTTAGACAGTAAATCAATAAGATTTACTTGATGTGACACGAGTGAATCCTTACCAGGAAATCACTATGTTGAAGTACTAAACAGAAGATTGATCGTCCAACTACGCGTGGCATGCAGGGGCCCCCCTACTCCCCCAAGCAGGACAGTCCAAAGGTCGTGACAAATCGTATGGACCAAACATCCATGGGACTGGAAATCCTGGTGGGTGCGATAAACCCTGCAATGCATACAGATATTGGAGTGTAACCATAATTGATAAACCGTCCTCACAAAAAATATGATCTGGATACTCAAAATATACAGACTGAATTGAGTGGACAGACATTAACATAGACCATTCTCAGGACTGACCACACACCAAAAGCGGCAGTACTAATAAACAATACAGGGTTCACAAACACAAATCAAGTACTGAACAATAGTACTTACTACAGACAAGCAAAGTTGCACTAACTAAACTCTGCAGACTATTTCTTGCCACCGACCTACGGGATGAACCCCACATAACTGACTAGGCCATGGACTTCGTGTGAGATGTCTACATGCACCATCACCATCTTGTCAACATTGGAGAAGCTAATAGGGTGGTATTTCCACTCATAAACATGATGATGAAGACAGGCCGCATCGGATTTGTCGGGAAGCTTTACAAGAACCACACCCTTCGTAATCGAAGGCACAACCAGGAAATTGTTGTGGTCAAGTATAGCCTAGAGAACACGCCTGCCAACAATGCTACAGGAAAACACTAGTTCAGGACACGTGGCGATAAGGACACAACAACTGGATAGTTCAGCAGTAGAACTCATCATCAGGTCTTCCAGTTCACACGGCATGACTTTGAGAACTTCATCTCCACCACGGACCTGGTTCTTATTCAAACAGAAACCATATTTTATTACTACCTCCGTTCAGAAATATAAGATGATTTTCGATATTATACTCCATATATGACTACATATACGCACAGAAATGAGTGAACAAAGACACTAGAACATGTCTTCAAAGGCATGAGAGCAGAGGGATTACATGCAATATCCATAACACAAGTTATTGAGGCAAATATACCCTCTTAAAAGGTAGCATTGATGTTCATAAAGTACTCCCTCCGTCCCAAAGTTCTTGTCTTAGATTTGTCTAGATACGGATGTATCAAGTCACATTTTAGTATTAGATACATCTGTATCTAGACAAATCTAAGACAAGAAATTTGGGACAGAGGGAGTAGTTGAAAGTAATCTATAAGAAATCAGTGTCAACCTCTCGCATGTTTTGGTCAAAAGAGGAATTTAAAACCGTCATTTGGCACACTAAAATCACATGCAAGATCACCCAGAAAGTTGTACTACCAGTACTAGTACTGCATGTTAGATGGAAAAACACGATCAAGATCGAGAAAAAGATCGTCAACAAGAGACATTACCTGGACTTGCTTAATGAGGGATCCCGGAGAGGGGGGCTTGGACAGGGCGATGGCTTTGAGCTTGTCTGCGGTAGTCTCGGCGGGGTGCTTGCGCTTCTTCGTACCATGAGCCTCGACGGTTTTGGCCAGAGCCATAGACATCACGTCGGCCGGTGCTCCGGCGTCCATCCAAGAGAGGAAGCTGAGAGAGAAGAGTGAAAGGAGGAACAAGATGAGGGAGAAGCGAAGCAAGTGGGGGTTTTCTTCAAGAGAGGAAGCTGAGAGAGAAGAGTGAAATGATGGTTGCTTTGTCCGTCCAACTTACTGCTGGAAAGGAGGGGGTTTTGTGATTTGACGGCTCATTGGGCATTACCGCGGCGGTTCGATCGGGGTAGTCTACCATCACTCTACTACGGAGTAATTTAGTGCATGGCTGGTGGACCCAGGTGATGGCTGTCCCACACGTTGGTGAAAGTGAGTAATTTAGTGCATGGCTAGAGGAGGATGCGCACAGTAGAGCATGTCCACTGTTTTTCTGAAGAAGAAAATGATTACAGCAAGCGTTTCCACTCTTACGACGGAGAAGTGCGAAACACGGCAGCCACTTGAACATACACATTGCTCCTACTACTAGGCATGTGCAGTGGTTCATATGTCAGTAGTACACAATCTTGTTGCTAGTGTAGTAAGATATGACGATAACAAATGATGTTGTGCGGATGTCAACTACTCCTATATGTAACATAGTACCGCCTTTTCTACTGTCCGGTCGAGAATGAACGGTGAGATCAATGTTAACAGAACTAGGTCCACAGCGCACGAAGAGTACGGTGCTATAGTACTCCACAAAACATGAACCATATGAAGCACGAATAGTGTTAGGCAGGGTGTATGAAGGGTGCATGGGATGGGAGCAAAAGTTCCTTTCTCGACCCACTTTTGGGTGTTTGGCAGAGTGCATGAAGGGTGCATGAGTCCACACTAGTAGGTTGACAAAAATACACGAAGAGGAAACAACTATATTGAGATGAGAATGCAACCAAACACACCCACATGCTTTGTGCTACAGTGACTGATCTGCACCATATGAGTTTGATTCAACGGTCATGTTGCGCCGAGACATGGACATGCCCATGCAGAGGGCGCCTAAGCACCACCGAAGTCCCTCTGCTTCTCGAGGCACACGATGTTGGTGATGCAGGGTGCAACCGCCCGCAGAGCCCGCTCCCGGTCGACGGGAGCCAGTGTCAGGCGCCTCACCTCGGACTCCGTGATCTGTTGCGCCGCCATGGCACCAGGTAGAAGCAATGGGGAGAGGAAGCAAAGGGGGCGAAACGGCTGAAAGGCAATGCAATCTACGGGAAGGCGGAGGGAGCGGGGAATCTTTTGGTTTTCACCACGGTAAAACACCAGTCGACGACTTCCCACATCAGGGAGCAGTGGGTTTTTATAGGCGGAGTCATTGTGACTAATTGCTACCGCGCCTGCTCCCGTCAATCAAAAAATTAAAAATCCTGCCGCGCCTGCTCCCGTCAATCAAAAAAATTAAAAATCCTGCCGCACCCAAACACCAGAGCAATGCCGCGGTGGATATTTAAATTTACCTGCCGGCAAGTAGATAAAAAAGGGGTGAAAAAACAAATGTGGCGGCAGCCTAGCTAATCGGTCGAACTAGACCAACTAGCTAGCCACCGTGCATCATTGATGTACTCGGCGGGAAAGGTGGTCTTTCGTGATTTGATGACTCATTTACATGCTTCGGCGCTACGACCGAGGAGGACCCAGAAAACGCGCGGTAGGGCATCCCACATCAGGAAGAATATATGCGTGCACCACCCGGGAGGACCCCAAAACCGCGCGGTAGGGTGTGCCACGTCTCAGCACGGAGGAAAAATGTGCGTGTAAAAATATACTGTATCAGACGTAGTACCTATGGTTCGACCTCGGGACCCAGCCAGTCGGTCGAAAACACCCCACTAGCCACACGGCTTCATCATGCAAACGTGGCACGGAGGATAGATGGGTTAGCTCCGTCTCGACCAGCCACAACGTCTCTTGTTCTAGGAAATTCTTCTATTTTCCAAGCTTTTTTTAGTTGTAATAACACCACGGCAAGCTAGCGCTGCTCTTCGTGTGTGCCCGTGCAAAGGTTAGACGATGGAGAGAAGAGAGATTGAGATCGCAGACCTGGGACCCACCAGTAAGTGAGACAACGGTCATGCACGTCTTGACGAGGCACTCCCTCTACTCTACTCAACACAAGTACTGTATAAAATCAAGTTATGGGACAAAGCCGACAACCTTTCATTTTTTCAGGCTATCGACTTACGCTTTGTAGTCCAGGTTGCCAGTTTGAATCTCGTCTTTTCAGATTTGTTAGTTTTAGGTCCAAATTTGATTAATGACAAGTGGGACCCCCGTGTGTTGTTCGATATTTCAGTGTAGGATGGTTTTTTTGAACAAACACTTTGCGCGATTAGACACGTAACGACACAAGTTACACGTTTTTTGCAAGTTTACGAACAAAAATGACAGCAGCATAGAATATCACATCCACCCCGCAGCTTAGATACTATGGTGATACGAGTTTTTACACCGTTGGAAGTGAGATCCAATGGCTTGGGAGTAGTCTTTGTAATTATGCGCAATTTCCAAACTCTCCAAAGGTTTTTTGCAAATAAAACATTCAGGCCTCGTGTGTGCCGCTGCATCTTCGATCCAACGGCTCCCCGGTGCTCATATTAATTAGGTGCTCCCCGTAGCTTAATTACCCGCTACGGTGATATGAGCATCTAGGTCGTATGATCAGTGATCAGATGGCACATCCGTAGTACTTGTACTTTCTGCGCATTTCCCAAACTCTATCAGCCGTATATTGCAAAAACATTCAAACCTCCTACTGTGGGCCGTTAGATCTCAGTGAACTCGTATCACCATAGAATCTACGGTGCGGGAGCACCTCATACTCTCTCGTGCGAGAAAACATAAGGTTCTATCGCAGCTTGGATGCTACGGTGATACGAGCTTGGAGGTCGTTTGATCTGAGATCCAATTGCATCTGAGTAGTCTTTGTGCTTGTAAGTAGTGGCCGAACTCTTTTGGGGCTTTTCTGCAAAAAAACATTCAAACCACCGAGGAGGTGTTGGGTCACAAATTCAACGCCTCCAAAGAGCTTGTATCACCAAAGCATCTAAGATGTGGTAGCACATGATATTCTTACATACAGGAGAATATGATGTCCTCCTTCATCTTAGATGCTACGGTGATACGAGCTTCGAGGTCGTTGGATATGGGATCAAAGGGCATCTAAGTAGTTTTTGTACAAATTGTGTGCAATTCTCAAACTCATCAAGGTTTCCTGCAAAAATATTAAGACACATCATGTGAGCTGCTATATCTCAGATCTACAAGCTCCAAGCAACTCGTATCGGCATATAGCATCTAAGGTATGGGGGCACATGATATTCTCCCGGGGAGGAGGGGTGCACAACCAATCGGTGGTTGGGAGGGTGGGGACAAATATAATCTAAACAACCCTAAACAGAGTTCCACAATTTTATCTAAGGTCGAGGGGTTGACCCCCGACAATCATAGCTCTGCCTAAACACAACATTTGCATGTACTGTAGTACTAGACTTAATATTCATGTTTCAGTTTCATGTTCATTTTAAATATTGAACTGAGGACCATGGATGTCTTACATTTTACTCTCTTCGTTCCTAAATATTAGTCTTTTTTAGAGGCTTCAAATGGACTAGCACATACATATGTATATAGACAAATTTTAGAGTCTAGATTCACTCATTTTGCTCCGTATGTAGTCACTTTTTGAACTCTCTAAAAGACTAATATTTAGGAATAGGAGGAGTATTTTTGAATTCGTGTCATACATGCATGGTTTGGAAAAATAGACACACTATACTTATTGGATTGTTGTTGTGTTCGTGCGTGTGTGTCTCTGTGTGTGTGTGTGGTCATATGCTTGATACATACAAAGTTTTCTCACCTCCATATTGTTCATCTTTTAAATTTGAATTTGCATTGGAAAACTTACTAGGGATACCATGAAATGTGAAATCCACGTTGAGATCACTATATCACAAACTCACTCTAATTCAACAACTCGTCATAAATCAATTACCACGTTGAGATTAGTATTTGCAAGGAAAATACGGGTATTGTAATACACATAGATTCGTTCGGCAATTTAAAAGGTTCCTTTCGTATTCTCGAATGGTAGGACCCAACGGCGTACCAGCCAGACCTTGGCTTGTGTTGATCCTAAAAAAACCGGGCTCGTGTCCTTCGGTGGCGTGCATGGTACGCACATTAGGCAACCCCAACCAGTCAAGCCTCAGCATTTCAAGTCGAAATATCTGGCAGCCAGAATTCCAGCCCTAGGAAATTCCCCTCATGTCCCCGGTCCATAATGACTACCGATGAACAACAGAGGGATGCTTTAGTAACTAGACAACGTTACCTACCGTGCCGAGCACGGTTCAATTCCCTCGGTCGCCGCTCGTCAAGGTCACCCGTCAACTGCATTACCTAGTACTACTACTACTACACCAGGATGAGCACAGAATTGAGCCCGTTTGTTCGTGCCTAGTACTTGAGTTAATATATCAGGCAATGCACTGGTACGGAGGGATTATCCTTTTACTCTGCATATATAACTTGTCTGAAGTCTAACTAAGCAAAATGTTTGACCAAATCCTTTCTTAAGAAATACAACGTGACAGATGTACGGCTTGAAAATTTATTGCATGATGCAGGTTATGATATTGTTTCGAATCCTGGATCTTAAATTTCAGAAAATCCAAAAGTGAGCATAAATTCTTGAAACTAAGCATGGTCACGTGATATGGCACAAATATTACTTCGTAAGTTTTTTCTTCAATTTGAGACAAGCTGCTTATGACAAGTTGCACAAATGAAGAGCCAAGGTATTTTGGAACAAAGACCTGTCACGTTAAGGCGAACGCTTTCACTATTGAAACCGTGGGCATTTACGTGCCGCCATGAGTCCCCGCTTCTCATCGGCAGGTGCCGTCCGAGCAAGCATGTGAGTCGACAGGAGGCGTGCGAGCAGGCCGCTGCGCCGGCTGTCAGGGAGGCGTGCGAGCAGACCACTGTGCAGGCTCACCGGGAGGCGAGCCCTTTGACCCGGCTCCGCTGCCCACCGTCGTCCCAACTGCTCCCACTTTTAATGTCGCCGGCGCCACAGTTTAAAATCAACCCCGCACTACCCGGTATCGCTACAATCCTCTCTCTTCCTCTCCGATTCTCCTGTCGTCTACCTCCAACTAGCCAAACCTAAACGTACGCCATGCCACATCACGATGGTCTACCATTAGTGTTCCAGTTTCCTGAGGAAGACACCCAGCCGGAGTCTCAAGAACATAAGGCGCTTTGGGACGAGCTTGAACTGGCCTTGCGGGAAGACGCCGCGCCTGTCCCCGCTCCCGTTCCAGCTCCCGTAGCACCGACTGCGCCAGCGCCCATCCCCGTGGTATTGATGGGCTGGGAGCCACACATTGTCGCCGAGCTTGATCCCACGGGGTACCACAAGGTCCCTGCCGACTTTCACGCGCCCGTGCACCTGTCAGCGCATGCGCCTGCGCGTGCACTGATGCGCACGCCCGTGCTGGTGCCCGTGCAGCTGCCAGCGCCTGCGCCTGCGCGTGCACTAACGTGCGCGCCCGTGCCGGTGCCCGTGCACACGAATGTCTCCGCCGCGCTGTTGACAGCGCCTGGCCCCGCGCGGGTGCCAGTGCCCCCCTCAGTGGCATGGATGGCCGCCGTCGACCGCTTCCTTGCACCAACGCCAGTCGCCTCCTCCCGCCAGTTGACTCTCTCCGAAGTCCAGAACATTTTGGCCTTCCTTGAAGCTAGGACAACGTCCAGGAGTACGCCAACAACGGTGCAAGACGCCGCCGTCGCCGTTGGTCAGTGGCCCGACGACACACAGAGCACGGCAGAAGAGCCGCTTCCCACCGCGAGACGCCCCCGTCGCCGCCGCGTATTCTAAATTTTCCATGAAAAACGTTCAGATTGCCATGCTTAAAATCCAAACATTTATCATTTCCATTTATTTTATATCGATCCTCGTATAATTTAAAGTCGGAGTCAGACTGAACAAAATGTATGGTTTGATCGATTGAATGTTCTGCTAGAGCCGTATCAAATTAAATATAAAACATCATCAAGCCACATGTATTCTTTGTCATCCAACGTCCTAGACTGCTTCAATCTCGAGCGCTCAACACGTTTAGCGTGCAGTTAATTTCATGCCAAAAATAGTGCTAATCACATGACAACACGCAAATAATATCCTAATAGTTAATATCCGCATGCACTTAATATACTTCCAAATTAACGTGCATTGCACGTACACACTGACTAGTGCTGCTAGTACGTGAAACTGGTGCGGTGACTTGTGAACGCGTCTAGATATGGTCAACGGCAACATCGCCCGCGAGTTCTTCCTGTTTACCCGTGCGCCTAAACGCAGAAGGGGAGGAAAGAGAGAGAGAGCACACATGGAACCCACCAGTAAGTGAAGGTGAATAGTACTAAAAATAATATTACATGTTATCCATTAATTAGGCTATGGTAATATAAAAACATTATGTGAACAAAGGGGGTACAACAAACATTGCTATTCTACGTATGTTGCCTATTGACGTGCGGCTTGAAGGCCCGGTCGCATGTTCGATCCTCGTCCTTTATTTTTTAATTTGTATATGGGTCCAAATTTGTTTCATGACATGTGGGCCCCTCGGTGTGTAGCTTTTAGCACTTTAATTTGTGGGTCGAAATTTGTTCCATTCCAAGTGGACTATCGGTGTGTAGTTTTGTAGTTTATTTATAATAATTAAAGAGAACAACATATTTTTTTCAACAATACCATGGTGCGACGTTGAAGGCGAGAAATGACGTGCGAGAGAGCGATGACCGAGCCAGAGGGAAATCAACTAGGGGAGTTGCGTGGGTTGCAACGGTGTTTGGAGTAGTTGTGGGCCGAATGCTATGAAAATACAATCTAAACCGACCGGAATAAATGCCTACACAAATTAATCCAAGGTTGGAGTGCGCCTCGCAATGTAAATAGCTCCGGCTTTGCGAGGGATGGAGAGGTAGTAGCTTCAACGCGTGGAAGATATGGTGTGAGAAAGCGAGGTCAATCGAGAGACATATAGATAGAGAGACAAAGTGAGTGTGGTCCGACATTCATTGAACAAATATATATGCTCTGGAGAGATATTGTCCGATTGAGCTTTTTGGCAAGGGTGAGGGCTATAAGATAGAGCTTGAGAGATGATCCAGTCACATACGTGTAGATATATTTTGTGCATGGGAGGAAGCAAGGTCAACCAATCACATAGGGTCGCTGAGGGAGTCCTGGATTAGGGGGTGTTCGGGTAGCCGGACTATACCTTCAGCCGAACTCCTGGACTATGAAGATACTTCATCCCGTGTCCGGATGGGACTTTCCTTGGCGTGGAAGGCAAGCTTGGCGATGCGGATATTCAAGATCTCCTACCATTGTAACCGACTCTATGTAACCCTAACCCTATCTGGTGTCTATATAAACCGGAGGGTTGTAGTCCGTAGGCAATCAACTCCATACACAACAATCATACCATAGGCTAGCTTCTAGGGTTTAGCCTCCTTGATCTCATGGTAGATCTACTCTTGTACTACCCATATCATCAATATTAATCAAGGAGGAGTAGGGTATTACCTCCATCGAGAGGGCCCGAACCTGGGTAAAAAACATCTTGTCCCTTGTCTCCTGTTACCATCCGGCCTTGACGCACAGTTCGGGACCCCCTACCCGAGATCCACCGGTTTTGACACCGACATTGGTGCTTTCATTGAGAGTTCCTTTGTGCCGTCACAATCAGGAAGGATGCCTCCTCCGGTCTTTAAAGACGGCGCCGTTGCTAAGGGAGCCTTGGCTGTCGGCCAAACCCTCCGGCTAGGTGGTTTCCTCATGACCGCATGTTCGGCTGTTGCGCTGACGGTGACCTCTCGGGTCATCAAAAGCAACCTACATGTCAGCTCGGAGCTCGTCGAGCAGCTAGATCCAATGGAGCTCTCTTCCGTAAACGAGCTCTTGGATCACATCGCCGCCCTGGGGGTCGCTACGGATTACGACCAGGTTGGGCTTAAACCCGATCTAAGAGAAATTAACTCTCCCCAAGTCACCCACCACGTTGCCGTGGTAGAGGCGCAGTGCGGCGACCCTTCATCTATTTTAAGGACTAGCTACGTCCGAATTCCCGACTCCTCCAAGTCGGATACCCATGGAGAGGAGGATGTAACTCAAGACCTGAGCTTAGGATCAGGCAACAGGCTAGATTCGTTGGACAACATCCAAGAATCCGAACTTCAGAGTTCGGAAACTCTTCGGCCTTCGAATATTGGATTGGGCGAGGTTTCAGATTCAACGACACCCGCCCACCCGAACATAAGCGATCTCTCCCAAATCAGGCAGAGGCCCGAGGAAACAGTACATCATTACTGGGCCAGATTCCTCCTGGTTATGAACAGGATAAAGGATTGCCGCGAGGGAGACGCAATCTCAATTTTCTGCAGTAATTGCACGGACGAGGGAATCCTTAACGCCATAAGTCGTCGTGATATTACATGCTTCACTGACTTGGCATCCATAGTACAAAAATACTGTGCGATGGAAAGCGCCTGGAAAACTGAAATAAAGTTTTGGGATAATCCGGCCTTGAATAGTAATCCCGTCCGAACTAAGAGGGTGCATCATCATAGGACACCCGGGATAAACACCAAAAAACCAAAACCCTCTACAGGGCATGGAACCGTACTGGAAAGGTGGCTTGATGGACCCTGTAGAATTCACAGTACAGAGGACGCCACACCAACTCACAGCCTTAGAGCATGTTGGATACTCCGACAGGTGGCCAAAATTGGCGAGGACCTCTTAATTCTGGAGGCCGCAGAAAGCCAGCCCGAGGACACCAGTACCGTTCTCACAGTCTTCGAGACTTTCGCATCAAACAATATGCGAAAAAGAACACTCCGCAGCCTCGCCGAAGTCTATCAAGTTGCAACAATAAATCCATGGAGCGACACTACTATTACCTTCAACGCAAGTGATGAACCTAGATTCCGAACAGCCCGAGCACCAGCCGCATTGGTCCTCAGTCCCATAGTGGACGGCTTTCGCCTCACCAAGGTGCTCATGGATGGAGGCAGCGGACTGAACCTCATTCATGAGGAAACCCTTCAAAAAATGGAAATAGACTGGAACCGCATCAAGCGAAGCAGCACAACCTTTAGAGGAATAATCCCCAGTCGGGAAGCGCGCTGCATAGGAAAAATCACACTAGATGTGGTGTTCGGCACGCCGGATAATTACAGGTCCGAAGAAGTCACGTTTCAGGTGGCCCCGTTTAAGAGCAGATATAACGCTTTACTAGGGCGAGAAGCATTCACAATCTTCCAAGCAATACCCCATTACGGGTACATGAAGCTTAAGATGCTCGGGCCGAATGGAATTATCACTCTAGCTAGTGATCCAGACATAGCACTCCGTGCCGAAAACAAGACGGCCGCATTAGCCCTTGAGGCGCTATCCGAAGCCTTAGTGGCCGAGGAACTGACTGTGCTGCGCTCCACGGTTAACAGGGATGATGTGATACTTGATAAGAGATCCAAATCCACATCCTTTAAGCCAGCCAACGAAATAGTCAAATTCCAGGTCCATCCAACGGACCCCAATAAAACAGCTTCAATCGGGGCACGACTAATCCCTGATGCAGACGCCGCACTACGAGAGTTCCTACGAGAGAACCGGGACATCTTCGCCTGGCACCCTTCAGACATGCCAGGGATCCCACGCAGGCTGGCCGAACACAACTTAAATATCCTAAAAGGATTTAAACCTGTCAAACAAGCCCTTCGGCGTTTTTCCGAACCCAAGAGACAGGCTATGGGAGAGGAGCTAGCCAAGCTATTGGAGGCCGGATTCATCAGAGACATAAAACATCCGGACTGGCTAGCAAACCTGGTGATGGTACTAAAGAAGGACAAATCCTGGCGCCCGTGTGTCGACTTTAAATACCTTAACAAGGCTTGCCCAAAGGATCCCTTCCCCCTCCCCCGCATCGACCAAATTATCGATGCCACCGCAGGACACGATTTGTTGTGTTTCCTCGACGCATACTCCGGTTACCATCAAATCAAGATGGCAGAATCAGACCAAGCTGCAACAGCATTCATCATACCATACGGCCCATTCTGCTTCAACACAATGCCCTTCGGGCTAAAAAACGCCGGCGCAACATATCAGCGCATGATCCAGACATGTCTGGCAAATCAGATCGGCAAAACAGTGGAGGCGTATGTGGACGATGTGGTCGTCAAATCAAGACATGTCGAATCTCTAGTAGACGACTTGAGGCTTACATTCGATAACCTCCGAAAATATGACATCAAGCTCAACCCAGAAAAATGCGTCTTCGGCGTTCCAGCCGGAAAGCTCTTGGGCTTCATTGTATCAGGTAGAGGAATTGAAGCAAATCCAGCCAAGATCCGAGCTTTGTCACAATTGGATATCCCAAAGGACCTCAAACAAATACAAAAATTAACCGGATGCGTGGCGGCTTTAAGCCGCTTCATCTCCCGCTTGGGAGAAAAGGCACTACCCCTCTATCGCCTCCTTCGACGCACCGAACACTTTGAGTGGATGGATGCCGCCACGGCCGGACTTGATGAAATAAAAGCCATATTGGCAACAAACCCAGTCCTGGCCGCGCCGAACACCGGCGAACCAATGTTATTGTACATTGCAGCAACACATCAAGTTGTCAGCGCAGTACTCGTTGTCGAGCGGGAAACGGATGGACACAAATTCCCCCTTCAAAGGCCGGTCTACTACGTATCCACCGTCCTCACTCCATGCAAATCACGGTACCCGCATTATCAAAAGATTGCATACACGGTATTCATGGCATCCCGGAAGCTACGACACTACTTTCAAGAGTGTTCCATAACAGTAGCCTTGGAAGTACCACTCAACGATATTATCAACAACCGCGACGCAACGGGCCGGATTGCAAAATGGGCCATCGAGCTTCTCCCGTTCGTTATAACCTATAAGCCACGGCGAGCTATTAAATCGCAAGTTTTGGCCGACTTCGTCGCAGAATGGACGGAGGCCGAGCTCCCTAAAGAGTACGGCACATATTCAAACTGGATTATGCATTTCGACGGCTCCAAAATGTTGGCCGGACTGGGGGCTGGCGTCGTCCTGACGTCCCCCACAGGAGACACAGTCCAATATGTGCTCCAGATCATGTACATGGATTCCAACAATGCAGCCGAATATGAGGCCCTCCTACATGGCCTCCGGATAGCAGTATCCATGGGTATCCAGCGCCTAGAGGTACGCGTGGATTCAAACCTCGCGATATCCCAAATAAATGGAGACTTCGACACCGAGGACCCAAAAATGGCAGCTTACCGCAATGCCGTCCTAAAAATGTCAGCTCGGTTCGAAGGGCTGGAGTTTCACCATATAGCCCGAGAAAACAATCAAGCAGCGGACGCCCTGGCACGCATCGGAGCAAGACGCGATGCAGTCCCCCCCCCAACATCTTTTTGGAAAGATTGTTCAAGCCATCCGTAGCATGGGAGGGGGAACCCGCAAATAACAGCCCGGACCCAGCCGCACCACTCGACGCCGAACAATCTGACACAATTGGAGGCTCTACCAATGAAATTACACCTTCAGCCCACGTAATAATGGCGGTCATCGCCCCGTGGACAGAACCATTCCTAGCCTACCTTACTAGGCAGGAACTCCCGGAGGACCAAAACGAGGCCCGCTGCATAGTGCGGCGATCTAAAGCCTATAGAGTCCATGAGGGAGAGCTTTATAAGAAAAGCACTACCGAAGTCCTTCAAAGGTGCATCTCTGAAGAGGAAGGGCGGAACCTTCTGGCTGAAATTCATGCCGGACTCGGTGGTCACCACGCCGCTGCTCGGTCCCTTGTTAGCAAGGCTTTCCGTACAGGGTTTTATTGGCCGACGGCCTGGGCAGACGCTCAGGACCTAGTCCAACGATGCGCTGGTTGCCAACTTTTTGCCAACCAAAGCCATATGCCACCCACCGCACTCCAAACTATACCCATCACCTGGCCTTTTGCGGTCTGGGGGCTTGACATGGTCGGACCCCTTAAAGGTGGGACCGATAGGAAAAAATACTTACTGGTCATGGTGGATAAATTCACCAAATGGATAGAAGCCAAGCCTGTTAAAAAGGCCGAATCCGGACCTGTGATAGACTTCATATCCGGGGTTGTACACCGTTATGGCGTCCCCCACAGCATCATAACCGATAACGGTACAAACTTTACCGCCGACGAGGTAAAACTCTGGTGCAAAAACATGGGCATCAAGCTCGATTATGCTTCCGTCTATCACCCACAAACCAACGGCCAGGTCGAACGTGCAAATGGTCTTATCATGAGCGGCATTAAACCTAGACTGGTGCGGTCCCTCAAGGAATCTAACACGCACTGGGTAGAGGAGCTCGACTCCGTGCTATGGGGGCTGCGGACCACGCCAAATCGCACCACCGGATACACACCATTTTTTATGGTGTACGGCGCAGAGGCAGTTCTGCCCTGCGACATAATTCATGACTCACCTAGAGTGCGCATGTACGAAGAAAGAGAAGCCGAGCTCGATCGGCAGGACAACTTGGACGCCCTGGAGGAGGAGTGTGACGTGGCAAAAGCCCGTTCCGCATTTTATCAACAGCAGGCCCAAAGATATCAAAGCAGAGAAGTACGGGCCAAAAATTACAATGTTGGCGAACTAGTTCTACGCCTGCCGGATAAGAAAAAGGACAAACTCAAGCCCAAGTGGGAAGGTCCATTCATAATCGACCAAGTCCTGACTGGCGGGGCGTACCGCCTGCGAGATGCTTTGGATAACCGACTCGAGCCAAACCCGTGGAACGCCACCCGTCTCCGAAGATTCTTTGCCTAGCGCCGGACTCTGTGTTCGTCTCCTTCCTCTGTCCATTTTTTGCATTTTTCTGTCTTACATTTCTCTCCTTCCCTTCTTTTCTTTTATAGCCCTTAAAGGCTCATCTAGTGACGCGCCACTCGCGCTCATTAAACCTGGGGGTTTCTTTAACAGAAGCTTATTTATACGGGCTTCACGCCCAACACATGCGTCAAACTTCCGCATGTACCTTTTTTTTCACCATTATATGCATCGATATGACTTAAGTTTTGGCCAAGCTGGGTTGCCTGGCTCCTGTGCTTACCCCTACGTTCCCGATTGTTCGGCTAGGCGGTAAAGGGAGCACCTCTGCGATTATTACTGCCGGGTCAGCCGGATGTGTACCTCAGACTGGGTGAAGCCGAAAGCTAGCATTCTTAAGGGAATATTCGGTCAGTGAGATAAAAGATGATCTTTTTACTCATTCTATGCGCCCCCAGATGCTTTTTTCTGCGTCTTTTTACGCAGTCCGGACATGCACTTTAGGGCATGCCTCCCAGCGAAAGGAACCCCTAACGGAACTATTCTCTCTGGAAGATGTTTCTTACTAACCATGTAATATAACATAACTAGTTGGGCACTTGTCTGATAAAGCACTAATGACCCCTACGTCTGGTCTCCACGCATACCACGGTTCTTATATAACCGCTATGGTATTCGGACACACTCCGGACCGTCAGGTCCCGAGGTTGAAGCGAAAAGGTCGGCAACGACAAACGATCTACAATCCGGCTAGAAGGCATTACACATGTCAATTCAAAATTACATAGTCATTCTGACTGATTGTATTCCTCTTCTATACCATCTAACAGGCTGTCTAATTTACAGTCCTGCTGGGAATACTTCGCGGCCAACTCTACTTGGCCGTATACTAAGCTCACAGGGATCTCCTTCCCGTCAGGCCTCACTGGTCCGACCTCGGTCATGTGGTTTGGGTCAGACTTCGTAAAACGGGTCTTCACCATGGTCCAGGCTTCCCTAGCGCCTTGTCGGCAGGCCGATATCTTCCACAACCGGAAGCGCCGCCGAGCTCCCTTCAGCTTCTCCGCAAGCTCTCCAAGGCCCTCGGGCATGGAGTGGGCAGGCCATAAGGCTTGGGCAACACCTCACATCGCCTGCTGAATTCGCTCGTGCAGTTGCATGAGTTCGGGAAGAAGGTCACCCATAGAACCGAGCATCTCCTCTGCAGGACGACCTGTGAGCATACCTACAGACATTACTCTGTTAGTCGACTTCCTCGCCGAACTCTTTTTTCAAAGTTCGTTCAAGCACTTACTAAATATGCCGCGTCGAAGCCGCTGATTCTCCTTCGTGGAGTCCGACAGCTGGCCACGAACATCTTTAAGTTCGACGTCCAGCCTGGTGTTGGCATCCTGAAGATCATTCTTCTCTCGCCTCACCTTTGTCAACGTACTCTCACCGGCCTTTAGCCGGCGTAAGAGTTGTTGCTTTTCCGGATAGAGTCCGGCGCCATCTGCAACATGATTTGTCAGATTTGCACCCACACTGCACAATACTAATCTTTCGAAGTGTATCTTACCCGAGGGGGTCTCTTTGGACTCCCCTGCTGCGGCTAGTGCGGCCTCTAGTTGGGCCTTGCACTTTTCCAGCTCCTGGGACAGTATAGTATTCTTCTCTGTAAGAACCTGAATATTAAATGATCCTTAAATCAGTTGCTCTAACTGTTTCAAGTCTTGGGGGCTACGGGTATATATATATATATTTGACCAAAATTTTCTTACCCGTATGTCTTTTACATACTGCTCCGTGGCTCTGGCTAAACCATTTTGAGCGGCACGGAGGTACGCATCTCCCAAATTAAAGGCATCTAAAGCCTCTTGGGAGAAACAAGCGTCGCGTAGAACTGTCCGACGACGCCTGTGGTTCATGGCACTCTCCACTTTAGAATTTGTGGCAGACAGCCTGTCCGCATCCTTTGTCGGAGGAGCGTCCGGTGCGCGCCTTGTGCTCGCCTCCGCTTCCTGGCCAGACGTTGGAGCCTGGCTGGTGGAGGCGCGATTGGCAACCTCTCCGGATATAGTCCGGTGAGGTCTCTTCGTTCTGAAGATAGCACGAATGTTAATATGCCCGGACAGAATAACACCAGGGAAGCAGAGGGTGTGCTATACCTTTGCGCCGGCATCTCAGTCCAGACTACATTCCTTTTTGCCCCACGGGGCCCTACGGCCCCTCGTTGGCTATCCACCGCAGGTTCGGCCTCCTGCCTCGGAAATCTCCCCTGCAAAACACGATTGTCGTCAGAAACACTGGAATACGTGAGAGTGGAATCTCTCTCAAGGGAATGAGACTCCGGTTTCTGTCACCTGGGAGGCCGGGATTAACCCTGGGTAATCAGCTGTGATGGCTACCAAGGTATTGTCCTTGCTTAGCTGATGGAACACCCCATCGATAAGCTCCACCGATATGTCCGGATCCTCTTCGGAGTCCAGATCGAGGGACCGTTCTAGGTCCTCGGGTTGTGGAAGGCGACTGTTTATATCCTTTACCACCTATCGCAGTTCCTGCATTGAAGTCATTAGACTACATATCTAACCGTGGGAGTACAAAACAAACGGGCCAGCGCAGTTGTTCACTTACCCAACTTGGAGGATCGTACATAGTAAATCCGGCCTGCGGGTTGACGCGGAGGAATTCCTCCTTTTCTCCCTTGTACAAAGAGGATAAGATCTTTACTAGGGCGGCAGCTGAAGCCGGCCCCTTACGACCGTAACGGGTGGCGTCATCCTCCCCGTTGAAATCCCACATGGGGTGGCCTCTATATTGAAGTGGCTGCACCCCCCGCATAATGCATGCGGCCATGACTCCAATCATGGTTAGTCCGGAATGAGCCAACAGTCTTATCCGGCCCATCAGGTAAAGGACGTCTCTGTCGCTTTCTCTTTGAGAGCTCCGCGGACGCCAGCTCAAGCGTTTCTTCAATGGAGCACTGTTGAACTCAGGGAGACCGACCCGGATAGGGTCCGGTAGTGGGACGTCATCTATATAAAACCATTCCGAAGGCCAGTCCTCGGACGCCTTCTTCGGGGTTCCGGATAGGTATCTGGTCCCGGCGATGCGCCATACTTCGGCTCCGCCCACTTGGTATATAGACCCCTCTTTAGAACGGGGCACCAGGCAGAATAACCTCTTCCACAACGCAAAATGAGCCTCAACGCCTAAAAATAGCTCGCAAAGGGCGACGAAACCCGCAATATGCAATACGGAGGCGGGCGTGAGGTTGTGCAGCTGGAGGCCGTAGAACTCCAGAAGCCCGCAGAGAAATGGGTGAATTGGAAATCCCAGTCCCCTTATTAGATAGGGGACGAGGCACACCCGCTCTCCTTTAGAAGGATTGGGGGTGCTCTCCGCTTGTTTTCCGCCATTATAGGTGGCGAGACCGGCTCGGACCGGGACCATGTATGCTTGAGGGAGAAATCCCTTGGCCTGAAGTGACGCTAACTCGCTATGCGGGATGGTGCAACTCTCCCAGTCCCCGGGTTTGGGACCGGAGGGGCGAGGGGAGGAGCTGCGACGGCTGGTCATGTTGGAATGGACCTTTGCTGGAAGCGCTCTGATGATAACTCGCGGAAAGGATAAGATGTGGTTTGGACCTAAATCCCCATCCCGTTAAATAGGCGGCTCATTTATACAGCTAGGGGTGTGGATGTAAAAACACCCTGGCTTTTCGCATTCGTTTGAACACGTGGAAGACGGCCATTATTGGGCGTGGAAGCCGAGGAGCACTACATTACAAAAATCGGACATTATTCCTACAGGTACACAAGATTTGGAGAGGAACCCGCCTTGCAATGCCGAACAATCTGCGCGCCAGACTCATCGTCATTGAAGCCTGGTTCGGGGGCTACTGAGGGAGTCCTGGATTAGGGGGTGCTCGGGTAGCCGGACTATACCTTCAGCCGGACTCCTAGACTATGAAGATACAAGATTGAAGACTTCGTCCCGTGTCCGGATGGGACTTTCCTTGGCGTGGAAGGCAAGCTTGGCGATGCAGATATTCAAGATCTCCTACCATTGTAACCGACTCTATGTAACCCTAACCCTATCCGGTGTCTATATAAACCGGAGGGTTGTAGTCCGTAGGCAATCAACTCCATACACAACAATCATACCATAGGCTAGCTTCTAGGGTTTAGCCTCCTTGATCTCATGGTAGATCTACTCTTGTACTACCCATATATCAATATTAGTCAAGTAGGAGTAGGGTATTACCTCCATCGAGAGGGCCCGAACCTGGGTAAAAAACATCTTGTCCCTTGTCTCCTGTTACCATCCGACCTTGGCGCACAGTTCGGGACCCCCTACCCGAGATCCGCCGGTTTTGACACCGACAGTTGCCGTGCGATCGAAAGAGTGAGACGGGTTGGAGAGAGTGACCTAGATAGACGATGTGTGTGAGAGAGTATACAATGTGAATAGGTCGAATTGGGCTCAAACATGGTGATATATCGTTTTTGTCCGAGAAAGAGCGAGGTCAATCGAGACATACAGAGAGAGAGATTGAGTGAGCATGGCCCACCATGAGGTCGAAAGAGTGGCGGCGGCTTGGATGGACTGACCTAGATAGAAAATCTACGTGAGAGAGTATAGAGTGTGTCGATCGAGGCCCGAACAGGGAGATATATCATTTGTGTGTGAAAGAAAACGAGGTTAAACGAGACTCAGATAAAGAGAGTGAGATTGAGCGAGTGTGGCCCGCCGTGCGGAAGAAAGAGTGAGACAGTCTCGAGGGAGTGACCTAGATATACAACGTGCGTGCTTGCGCACGAGAGGTTGGGAGGGCTAGATAGGCAATGCATGTATTTAGCGTGAGAGGGTGAGAGGGAGGGGGGGGAGAGAGAGAGAGCTCGACATGGGGTGCAATGGCGGGTGTGTGAGGTAAATAAATTTGGTAGCAGAGTGGAAAAAGGGGTTGTGTAGTTGAGAGACTTAGAGATCGAAACATGGAGAGAAAGAATGAACTTGTGTTGGAAACCTATAGCTTCCGAAGGTGGTTAGGAGAGGAAGATTGACCGATACAGGAAGTATGTAGCGTTTGTGCGGCGGGGGGGGGGGGCTAAAAACAACATTTGAATATACATAGTACGAGACTTAATATCGATTTTTCAATTCGGTGTACATTGTAAGATTTGAACCAAGGACTAGGCATACGGGTAATTATTTCGAAATCGTGCCATACTAAGTTTCGAAAAGTTGACATTGACTCAGTTTGTTGTGCTATTTTGTAGGTCATATGTTTGAATCCATCCAAAAGTTTTCTCACTACCATGGTGTTCATCGTATACATATGAATTTGTATTAAAAAAGTAGCATGGATACAGTGAAATGCGAAATCCACATTAGAATTGGAGATCGCTACGTGACACACACTCTAATTCAAATAACTAACTACGTGACACACACTCTAATTCAAATAACTAATTATGTGACACACACTCTAATCCATGTTAACGTGGGTACCGTTTCGATTTTTTTTCAAATAACTCCTCATTAATTAATTTATAGTACTCCCTCTATTCACTTTTATAAGACCTTGAAGACATTTCAGACAATGTGCAAAACAGTTCATTTTAAGTTGTCTGAAACGACTTACAAAAGTGAACGGATGGAGTATCTCGTTTCGAATGACTAATTATTGCAAGGAAAACACGGGCATGGTAATACATACAGATTCGTTTGCAAATGAAAGAAGATTCGTTTGCATTCTCAAATGTAGGCGCACCGGGCATACCAGGGTCATGTCAGGGTGGACGCTGCTTCGGTGCCTTAAAGGCAACTGCCTTTGGGTCACTGACATGTGGGCCAGCCACCTGTTGGGCCCACATGTCATGGACACAAAGGCAGGTGCCTTAAGGCACCGAAGCATAGTCCTGTTGGGGTGGTCGCGTGTGTCGGACAGACGCGTAGCACCCATCCACCCAGCCCCCCCCCCCCAAAAAGGACAACGACAATATAAGTTCGCGCTTCCACGTTTCGGATTGAAATATTTGGCGGCCCCAATTCCAGCCCTGCAAAATCTCTCTTCTCCACCGTCCCCTTCCGCGCCCAGATTTTGCTCAAATCCCTAATTCGCCGCCAACCCTTGAATCGCCCCTCGTCTCGTCTCTTTCCCCACCGTTCCCCACCTCTGTGCTGGATGACGACGACGAAGTCGACAGTCGCGCTTCACCGCCGCACCGGAGCTACCTCATCTACGCCCTCGTCCACCACACCGGGTGGTCCACCGACAACGTCGGCCGCCGCAACCGACGTGCCTCACAGACACCGAGTTCCACCGCATCAGGTGCACTTCACCGACGCCGTCTCCCAGCTCACCGGGGCTACTTCACCGAGCACATCGTCACACCTCCGCCCCTCGAGGCCGTTGGGGCTTCACCAACGGTCTTGTCCACCGCATCGTAGCGCTCCGTTGCCACTCAAGATCTGCATCCGTGCGCAGCTAGCCAACACCAGCGCATCACCCTCAATGGCTCTGAAGTGACCCGCACTCTAGCTAGGCGAGCATGCCCAAACGCCGGACCGAACTAGGTATCCACACATCACTCCCTTGTGCACTGTTTCAACGATGTTTGGATATCCTTTCACTGCTCTCTTAGCTTACACGCCTATGCAACTCTGACTTTAACTCTTATTTCTTCTAGAGATATCATCTGAAACAAGAAAATCTATTTTTTAGCGAAGCATGACGACGCTACGGGATCTGGTACACATCCTGCACACCCGTATAACCTTGTAAGTATCTGTCCTCCAGTACAACATCAAGGTCGATTCCTCTTATTTGATCAACCATTCTCCGTGTGAAAAATGCAGAGGAAGATGTAAGGAGCACAAGGCCTGCACATCCAAGCAAGTGGTAACATGGACTTGTACATGGAACATCCCAAGCGCAAGCAGAGCAGCAGTGAGCCCGTACAACGAGCTACCGTAAGTCCCTGCATTTCATTTAATTCGTACTGGCATTCATGTATGATTTGTGTGCAGTGGCTGATCCACGAATTCAAGTTACCAAGGGCGAACATTTAACTTAAAAAATACGAAGGCACTTGCACTCCGGAAATCAACATAACTTGAGAAATGTGAAGCTACATGCACTTTGAAAACCAGGTAATGATCCAAAGTAGTTTAGATTATAAACACTAAATGATGCAAGCACCAAAAAACACAAAATGCAACATGGTGTACAAGGACTACAAACATGGTCTGTACCTGCTTGAATTATTTGTTCTCTGGCTGAAAATATCGAAGTGTAATTGCACGTATAACCAGTGCGCAAACTGCATATCAATATATCTATCCTGCACAAGTATGCCAATAGTTTCAAACAACAGATTAGAAAAGTATTTATGCTATGTTGTCATGATACGGGGACTTTCTGGTAGATGGCCTCGACGTTTCCTCAAGCTATGAAAATGCACTATAATTTGCTTGTCATCAATGCCTACAAATCTCTGTCTCTCTCAACATAGTATATCATCATTAGACATTAAATCCTTCAATGAGCTTGCAAAATGCTTGCATTAGATCCCTCATTAGACACTATATATGTTCATCACCAGTAGCATGTAAAATGTTTGCATCAAATCCTTCATTAGCAGTCTGTTCATTAGACACTTCAGGCTCAAGAACAACATGAGCTTGTATGTTTGCACCGGAAACTTGATTAGATACATCAGATTCAGTCAGTTCAATATTGATTGGGGGAGTTATAAAATAAGTAGAAATTGGTTTCATTTTCTCATAGATTCCCTACATACAAGCAGTTTTACAACACCGTCAGGTTTAACTATTGGCCAGAAATTGAAGAGTTGAATTAGATATATTCAGGGATGTGATGTACCTGCTCGTTGCGCATGCTACTCTTGCAAGCTGCGACTGTCCGTTTGCGCAAGCTCGATGCCATGCCTGTGCTGCCGCCGCTGCCTCCCATGCAGGCTACACCCAGGGTTGGATCTTCATCTTCTTGTCCTTCCGTTCACTTGAAGCCCGGCGACCGCCCTCCAACGAGGGCGCGAGGAAGTGCTGTGTCGGTCTGTCCAGCGGCGGCTAGGTTAGAAGCGAACCAGACTGGAGGCTGGAGCGAATGAATTGGGATTTTTCCTGCTGTCGATCGATATGGGAGGCGCTCGTTTGGGCCGCGAGCCTGCTATAGGGCCTGCCTTGCACTTATGTTATTGGCCCATCCAAATTGAAACATTTTTCTTCATTTTTTACATTGCCTGCTCGTGCGTTGGGATGAACAAAACTAGCGTGGGCCAACCTGGACAACTCAAACTAGGTGCACACTTTCCAGCCACCTAAGGCGGCCGCCCATACCAGCCCCTATGGTGGCGTCGCCCCTTTTTGCGTGTATGATTGGATAGTGAAAAATATTCCAGTGGCGCTTTTGATTTACCCACAGAATGGTTGAATTGCTTGTTTCTATGAACTGAGTTCGCCAATAATGTGAAGGATGCCCGTCTTTTCATCCTATTGTAGATTGCTTAGATCTCGATATGCCAAAAGTAATCGCATGAAATATACAGTAAAAGCCAGTGTGATGTGTTTGGCTACAACTAGTCTGACTACACGTCCTCATATAACATATCAAGGACGCACCATCTTACCAGATTAACCATTCGACTTACCCATGTAGTGTGGGAAGAAAGAAGTATTGGGACTACGTATCCAAGAAATTGATGCCATGGACTCCTTCGTACAACCTTGTAAGCGAAAAAGAAGTTGCAGTGTGCCTGTACAAAGAACTAGCGTAAGTTCAGTTACCTGCTTCTCAGAATTTTAGTTAGCCACTTATTGCAAAATTGTTCAATTATGTTGCTTGGCTTAATTTAGTTTGCTACTGATTACATAATGGCACAGTCTGTTAATCATATTGTAGACTGCGCCTATCTATGTGTTTGATACTTACTGTTAAGAATTACCTGTTTGCCTTAACTTAAATATCTACTTGTTTGTTTAACTGCTTTGCTGCTGCAACAGCGGTTTACAATGATGTTAATAACTACTTTTCAGCATCCAATTGAAACTCTTTAATTCCTTGTTTGTTTAACTGGTTTACTGTTATAACTCCCAGTTGAGATGTTTTGCTAACTTCAACTTTTCTGAATCCAATCAGAACTTTAATGGCAAAACAGGTTAGCCCAAGATCAAAGAGCGAGGTCCCCATGGACGTTGCATCATCCCACAGCAGTGGCACCGACCCAATCGTGCATTATGAATTGCCAACTACTGATGCTCTAGAGGCTAAACTAGTAGTAGAAAGAGATTCTGCTTCTGCACTTAGAGATGAAGTTGACATGTTGAGGAAGCAAACAACACAATAACAAGCAGTACTCAAGACAACCATTAAATACTTGGTGGATTTCAAAACGAAGCAAGCTGAGACTGACCAGATTGTTAAGGTCTTGAAGGAAAAAAGGAAATTAAATTCCTACTTGGTAAATCATAGGTGAAATGTTCTTTCCATAGTTGAATAACCTTTGTGTTGTCTATTCATGTAATCAATCAAACCATTTGTTTTAGAGATCATGTAATAATTGTTTTTTTGGTTTGTAATTTTATTTGAGCACAAGTCTGTATTAATTGATAAGACTCGGAGACATTTCATTTGGATTGCTGTGCCAGACCTACAAATATGCCAATCGGGCTGAATGTGCATTCAACAATAGTAGTAGTATAGATGGACCATAAGTGGCACGCATCGGAAAGGGCCAAGATGCTGGCTAAAAAAAGGATACTGTTGTAGCCAAAAAAAGTATAGCGGCCTGGCTTATGTATGTTAGTTGGTATTATTGATCCATATACTCTATAAGTGTTTATACGTCTGTTAGTTCTGTACATTCTTGGTTGATTGACTCGGTATTTGAATCTTGATACATCGCTTGTGTACATATCTAAATGGGAGTACACATTATGCTACGTGTGACATTTGAGTTGGACATGAAGTGTTCCAAATATTCGAATTCACCTTAAACTGGATTCTAGTTTCTGAATTTGAGTATCGGCATTTGTAAACCATATTCATATATGACAGTGGAATACATCTTTGTCGTCCTTTTGAAGATATATAAAAACACATAGAATGATTTATAAAGATTCATATAGGAATACAAAATGGATTCGAATTTAGTTGCCAGGGTAAACGTGGATGCTTATTGTCCCAAAATTCGAAAGAAGCAGCAAAATGTCCACTCCCACGTCGGCTGCCCGAAGCCAAGTGTTTAGGAGATGGAAATTACTGTCTACCCATTACACGGACAATCCATCGGCCCAATTTCCACTGCTCTAAATAGGGGTAGGTTATTAAGTTCAATTAGACGTGACACGACCGCCTCTGAGCCCATTCCGACACGGTGGGCGTCAAACATGGGCGGCAAAACTCATTTGATTCAAGCTCGTCTGAAAGACCTCTGTTTCTCCCTCCATTCCCCATTCATACACGGTGGGCGGCAAAACAAACTCGACTCGGCCGAAATCAATGTAGGAAAATATTTTCAATAGGGGCAGGTTTGTAACTTCACTCAGACGTGACACAACCGCCCCTACCTGTCAGCCCCGTTCATACACCGTGGGCGCCAACCATGGGCACCAACCACCCTCTCCTCGCCCGAAAACACTCTGGGAAAATATTGGCGAGATGCGAGATTACCGTCCTATCCCCAACCGACGAGACGTCCAAATTTTAAACGGGGGCTAAGTTCGTAACTTTCCCATATTTCAGACAGGCCCGTCCCAAAAACATGGTTCCCCATACCTCTCCCTCCATTTTCCCATTCATACACCGTCCGCGCTAGAACACCCCATCCCCACACCAGCCTCCGTCCGCCACCCCATCCATCACCGCCGTCCTCCACCACATCCATCGCCATCGTCCTCCACCATGCTGGAGCGCCTACCAAGACCGCGTCGTCCACTGCTAGAGATGGACGGTTCTCATCCATGGCGACGGACCAATAGCCTTGCATCGCGTCCTCTCGCTTCATCGGCGTCGTCGTCCTCTTTGCCGGGGCCGCTCACACAACCTTCTCTTCCACCGCAATGAGACTTATCCCCCGATGCACCCGTCTACCATCGTAGATCTGCTTCAACGCCACCGACAGCCATCGCACCCCCGATGCCTACACGGCGCCGCAAGAGAGGTGGTACTTCATATCTCCTCTACTTTTTGATCTCAACCAGAAAATAGATCTTAACTTGGTTACTCTACTTTCTTTTCAGCTCTTAGAATTTAGTTCTTAGTTCAAAGCAAACAATGGATGCTAAATATCATTTCTCCGGTTTGCAGCTTCAAATCTGCCATGGCACAGCCATAATACGATTTAATTGATCATGCTTAGGGTTTAATTGATCATGTTGGTTCCGTGGTGGTTTCTTTAATTGTCAATATTATTTTAGGGTGGACCACCCTGTTTCTAAATACTGGAACCGTAGACATGAGTGAATAGTATTTCTCTATGTGATCTCTTCCATCATGTGTGGGTAACAAACACTGCATTGTATAGAAAGAAAGTGTCATTTCCAGCTTTTACATAGGTTTCGATCTTTTACATGGAATACAATCTGCCTACTTGCTTTGTGTCGCACTACCAACACTCCACCCTTGACGCTAAACATTACGCCACTCATAATTGCTTAGTTTATTTGTTCAAATACAAATTTCATATGATTCTAATGTTCCTACTTCAGTTTTGAAATGTGTGCCTGCCTGTTATAGAGACATAAGGGGTTTGTATTTTTGTGTGTGGTCTGGTCAGCACGGTTGGGGAAGTGAACTTTGCATATGCAGGGGTTTATAGGGAGACACTCTCCGAGTTGAATCTGCAATGCATTCCATAGATAAACTGACTACTTTTTATGTTTTCATGAATCTCAGATTCTGAATAGCATCATAATGATTATGAGCTTGCGCGCATGAAAAGAATAAAGCAGAACAATGCCATGGCTGTCAGACTTGGCATTAAGGGACTGAAATCAAGTCTGGATGCAATGCAATGCAAATGCTCTCCACCTGCAGATTCATGCTCAGAATATGATCCTAACAGTGATTCTGAGCTAGAGGGAGACCTAAGTCAATGTAGCTCCCTAGTGGAGGAGTCAGAGGAAGATGCCCTATCTTATTCACCCATCAAGGTACTTGCTCGAACTTTCCAAGGTTACATTGCTCGCACATATCTTGCAACTGATGCTTTGCATTGCTTCTACTTTATTGAACTGCCATTAGCTTAGTTTACACATCGTGTATGTGAATACGCCCTGCCTATCCATTTTCAGTACATATTCCATCTGTCATCATACCATATTTATCCATTCAAATGCTGTTCTTGTGTATCAGACGTTCAAAAGGAAGAGGGCGATTGCTGATCGTGGAGGAGCACAAGCAAACTATTTGGAAAAGGTAGTGGCACCTGATAAATCAAATAGCCCATTAGGTGTAGTTGCAATATCACCTGACCCACAAAATACCCCAACTCTAGCAGACTCTAGCCCTACTACACTGATCATTTCTGATGCCCCAACTCAGCAGACCCCAACTACAGCAAACAATATGATTATGCCAGTTGACATAGCACTAGTTGTACGGCGCAAAACCCCCATTCCAACAAAGAGTACACCAAATCCATTTGCCAAATCCCTTTTCGAACCAGAGAGAGCCCCAATTGCAGCAAATAGGACCCATGTTCCACTTCTTCCCAGTTTAGAAGACGAAGCTTATGTTGTTGTTAGGAACTTTGTGCGCATCTTTCCTTCATGGAAAGATTATACCGCAGAGAGAGAACAATTTCCAGTCTTCCTCCGCAACTTACGCGTAAGTAATGTACTAATGTTATTCATGGTCATTACTGCATATGTTTCTACTAACAGAAGACACAAGATTTCATTCTTTTAAATAGGCGAGGAGCAAACTGGATTGTGATGACGAGCAAGGGTTGGTTGCGCTTTTCAAGCACTCGTTGATGAAGTATCGCTCCTACCTGAGGCAAGCACACTTCGATGGCAAGCCTCTGAACGAAATTTCTGTAAAGTCTCCGGTGCTACATTTATCCGACGGTGACTGGAATAATCTTGTTACACATTGGTCTCGGCTGCAGCATAAGGTACTGTCTATGATATCACATCACAATTTGAACTACATTTCTGCATTTGCCTTAATGTCTCACTTGTACGAAAACTGTTAGCAGAAGAACATTCGTTCTCAAGGGACCACAGAATCTCGCAACTATACTGCACACTGCATTGCTCTTGTGAGTACCTCTTGCCCTGTATGACCATACTTACTTTCATAGCTGTTTGATTATGTAGCATCACTCCACATGTTAGCCTCGTAATCGTCCATTTGGTGGACATTATAAGATCCGTATGGACTCTTACATAAATTTAGAATCAACCCAATGCTTTTGAAGAGGTTTAGCTCTGCAGTCCTCTTGTAAGGACCGAACGTGGTCTATCACTGTACTTACATTAACAGCTACTCCCTCTGTCCCATAATATAAGAATGTTTTGTACAGTACACCAGTGTTCAAAACACTCTTGTATTATGGGAAGAGGGATTGGTTCATTTTGTAGCATTCTGCATCTTATCTCCCTCGCCCACCATTTACTAAAAAAGATCAGATCTATATTTAATCTTACCAACAAGTAGAATACACAGACAATGCCAGTGCAGAAGTGTAGCCCATTGCTCTTGTCAGTACATTTTGTCCTGTAACGCTTGTACTTCCAGGGATTGGTAGTTGATTATGTAGCATCAATATGCATCTTATCTTCATTATCCCCTATCCCTTCTAGTATTATCATATCTATAATTACTCTCTACAAAATGTAGAGTACAGGCAATGCTTATGAAGAAGATTCTGTGTTGAAATTCTTGAGTTATCCTTCCCTTGACATGGAGAAGGGCATTATAAAGCCGGTGTTAACTGTTAATGCAAGTCAGTCCTTCTAAAGCCTTTATCCTCAACTGCTGTTTAATTTGCTCATACTCCCTATCGTTTACTGCTGTTTAGTTTGTTGTTTCTACCAAAATTCATGTTCGTAAGAACCGTAAGTTCTAAGTTTTACTTGCAAAACCAAATTCCTTATTCATACCATGCACATTACTTAATACTCCCTATATGTATGCTTGTTTTTGTGGATCTATAATCCAGTGTGTGGTGAAGCAGCCCACGTTTGCACCTTGTCATCTCCTGTTTTATCTTACTGATGTGGCTGATGATATGAACAACATGCCATGCACATTATCCAAAATAGATACAATGATTTTCTTTGCCCTTCATCTATGCTTGTTATGTTGACATGGTAATCCAGTAGTGTGGTGAAGCTCCCCGCATTATGAATAATGCCAAATTATGCTATTGATATTTTGAACTTACTCTTTATTTTCTAATTTGAAATTGGATAGAATTGACAGAACAGTTATTATCTTTGTTTATACACGTGCAAAACCTGTCATCTCTATGCTTTGTTTCAGGGTGATATGCCTGATGGCATGCACAAGTCTGCTGAAGGTTGTGAGACAAACCCAACATATATTGCAGCAAAGAAGGCAAAACATCTTGAAGATAGCGAGACAACCCCAAAGTCTTGTCTTGATGCGGTGTTCAAGTTACTTGAGACTAACAGTCAGACAAGCTCATAGAATTCGTTGTCTGAATCAGTTTGACTTCTTCAGTCCCAAGTTCTAGCAGAAAGGCATTCTACAACTCAACTTCAACTTGAAGTCCTATCTCTAAGAAAGATTGCGGAGAACACCAATGAGAACCTCATCGCTAAACAGCTACACCTGGAAGCTATGACTAACATGTTAGGCCGGTCTCACAGCCTTGCTCAGCAGCTTGCGCAGCAGTTCCCCCGCAAGGCTAACCTTTCTTGAACTGTCTTGGAAGTGGTCTTGGTTCAGTATTATTTTGTTACGCTGCAATGGTGCCCAGTTTTTGTAATCTGCTTCTTCGTTGCGCTTTATGATCACTGGTGGCGAACTTCGATGCCTAGTGGATGTAATATACCTTAAATCCTTTATTGCATAGTGTAGGTTTATTCTTAGTTACTATGCTGTAATTTCTTTATTGTATAGAGTAGGTTTGTTCTTAATTCCTACTAGTTACTGCCATCATTCGCTATCTGAAAAAAAATTAGATGTAGTCGACCGGACCGAAACATTCGACTCTAACGAGCCAGGTTTTTAGCGGGCCACAATTGGGCCGGCCTGCGTCTTTCTTGGGCCCGAATGATTGGGGCCTTCACACATTGCGCCAGGCCCAAACTTACACTGGCCTATATTTTAGTTGGGCCTTTTGTCGACCCAGCACTTAGTTTGGCCCAGGTAGCGTTGGGCCATTAACAGGCTGAATATTGTACTGGCCTGTTACAGCCGAGATGAAACCACGGGCCTTTAGCAGGCCAAAATGCACGTTGGGCCTCAATTTTCACTAGTCGTCGACGGGCCTTCAGCAGGCCCAAATGTAGACCGGGCCATTTTGGGCCCAGTTAGCTCACGGGCCATTACCAGGCCGAAACATATCTCGGGCCTTAGTTGGCCCACTGATATCATGGGCCTTTAAGAGGCTGAAAGCTTAGCACAGGCATCAACGGGTCGAATTACGCGACATGCCTTTAACAGGCCCAAAGTCATGTTGGGCTTAACTGTTGCCACCTTTAGCATGGGCTGTTAGTGGGACCAATGTCCCGTCAGACCATATATGGCCCATGGGCAGCACGGGCCATTCCCAGGCCGAAAGTCACACCGGGCTGAAATGGGCCCATGTCTACATCAGGCCTCTAACAGGCCGAAAGTCACTGGGCTATAGTTGGGCCCAAATATTTGGCGAACAATTAACAGGCCAAATCCGACTTCGGGCCACAAATGGTCCCAACTATTGGGCGAACAATTAACGGGCCAAACCTGGCTTCAGGCCATAAATGGGCCCAAATATTGGGAGAACAATTAACGGGCCAAATCTGGCTTCGGCCCGTAAATGGGCCTTTATTAAGCAGGCCGTTATTGGGCTGGCCCACTAGTACCTGATTAAGTTCTATGAGCCTTTGACTGGGTTGGCCTTTTTAACCTATATGGACCTCCGTTGGGCCTAGCCATGTGTCAACGTATCATAGGCATGTCTCCTCCAATGGACGGGCAACATCTGGCCACTGACGAGCTGACAGGTGTTCCCTTCGGCCAATCAGAATTTTACATGTGGAAATTTCCCATTGGTCAGGGCTGTTAACGGGTTATCGGATCCAAAATCCGACCCGATAGCTTAACGGTGTTCCGTTACGGTGGATGCCACGTGTCGGTCACCCTTGACGAAAGCACTTCTGTGATGCGCGATTTATCGTCAAGGAAGTGGACACTTCCGTGATGATAATTTTGGTAATGTCATGGAACACTTCTACGACAACACAGGTATGACTATCTTGATTCTGTCATAAACTCGTCATGGATGTACATGCATGACAAAAAACGCGACCTACTGTGACAAACACGTATCATCACGGAAGTGTATTTTTTTGTAGTGCTAATGATGAGAAAACCCGCTATTACTTTATCCTTAAGTTATTTCCGTTCTCATTAAAGGGTGGTACTAAAACATGGTTTAATTCTCTTGATCCTGGTTCTGTGCGTAGTCCCCAGGATATGATTTATTACTTCTCTGCTAAATATTTCCCAGCTCATAAGAAACAAGCCGCCTTAAGGGAATATATAATTTTGTGCAAATTGAAGAAGAGAGTCTCCCACAAGCTTGGGGGAGGCTTCTCCAATTACTTAATGCTTTGCCTGATCATCCTCTCAAGAAAAATGAAATACTTGATATCTTTTATAATGGACTAACCGATGCTTTCAGAGACTACCTGGATAGTTGTGCTGGTTGTGTTTTCAGGGAAAGAACTGTTGATTAAGCCGAGTTGCTATTGAATAATATGTTGAGTAATGAAAAATGATTGGGCACTTCCTGAACCAACTCCTAAGCCAACTCCGAAGAAAAGGGGTATTCTATTTCTCAGTCCTGAAGATATGCAAGAGGCAAAGAAATCTATGAAAGAAAAAGGTATTAAAGGTGAAAGATGTTAAGAATTTACCACCTATTGAAGAAATACATGGTTTTGATAACCCGACACAGGTACTAAAGGTAAATTCTCTCTATAGATTTGATAAAGGTGATATTCCTCGTTATAAGTCTGCTAACCAATGCTTAGATGAGTTTGATAATTTTATTGTTAAACAAGAAAACTTCAATGCTTATGTTGGTAGACAATTGAAACGCAATGCTGATATGCTTGAACACTTGAGTGATTATATGTCTAGAGTTAAATGTGAACTTAAACTTATTAGTAAACATGCTTCTATGGTTACCACTCAAGTAGAACAAGCACTTAAGGCTCAGAATGATTTGCTCAATGAATTAAATAATAAGAAAAATGATAATGCTGTTAGAGTTATGACTAGAGGGGGTAAAATGACTCAGGAACCTTTGTATCCCGAGGGCCACCCTAAGAGAATTGAGCAAGATTCCCAGAGAATTAATGTTGATGCACCTAGTTCTTCTAAGAAGAAGAAGAAAAATGATAGGACTTTGCATGCTTCTAGTGAACCTGTTGTTGACACACCTGAGAATCCCAATGATATTTCTATTTCTGATGCTGAAACGCAATCTGGTAATGAACATGAACCTAGTGATAATGTTAATGATGATGTTCATGTTGATGCTCAACCTAGCAATGATAATGATGTAGAGATCGAACCTGCTATTGATCTTGATAACCCACAATCAAAGAATCAACGTTATGATAAGTGAGACTTTGTTGCTAGGAAGCACGGTAAGGAAAGCGAACCATGGTTTCAGAAATCCATGCCTTTTCCTCCTAAACCATCCAAGAAAAAGGATGATGGGGATTTTGAGCACTTTGCTGAAATGATTAGACCTATCTTTTTGCGTATGCGTGTGACTGATATGCTTAAAATGAACCATTATGCTAAATACATGAAAGATATTGTTACTAATAAA
Organism: Triticum urartu; assembly: GCF_056163025.1. NCBI lineage: Eukaryota > Viridiplantae > Streptophyta > Magnoliopsida > Poales > Poaceae > Triticum > Triticum urartu. The sequence goes on from NC_141874.1 coordinate 134,538,037, forward strand.
AGAAAGATACTGGAAGCTGAAATTTACACCATGCTTGCTAATTACACTTTTAAGGGTGGAATACCAAAGAAACTTGGAGATCCAGGAGTACCAACTACACCATGCTCCATTAAAAGAAACTATGTTAAAACTTCTTTATGTGATCTTGGAGCCGGTGTTAGTGTTATGCCTCTCTCTTTATATCGTAGACTTGATTTGAATAAGTTGACACCTACTGAAATATCTTTGCAAATGGCTGATAAATCAACTGCTATACCTGTCGGTATTTGTGAGGATGTGCCTGTTGTGGTTGCAAACGTTACTATTTTAATGGACTTTGTTATTCTTGATATTCCCGAGGACGATAGTATGTCGATTATCCTTGGTAGACCATTTTTGAATACTGCAGGGGCTGTTATTGATTGCAACAAAGGCGATGTCACTTTTCATGTTAATGGTAATGAGCATACGGTACACTTTCCGAGGAAACAACCTCAAGTCCACAGTATCAATTCTATTGGAAAATTTTCAACAATCACTATTGGAGGTTCTGAATTTCCTGTTCCTACTGTCAAGAATAAATATAATATTCTTATTGTTGGGGATGTGCATATCCCCGTTGAGGTAACCTAATGTTATTAAAAATTTCTCCGGTTTCATGTTATTCGAAATGATTTGTTAACAAGACCTGATCAACCTTGTTAGTGGATTCCTTTTGATGAGCATGAGATGGATGAAGTTAGAAGGCACAACCTTCTGTACCCTCCTTTACTTTCTGTTATTTATATTAAATAAAGCAAAAATAGTATTTTCTGTCTATTTTCTGAATTATCCTTGCAATAAAAAATACCCCGAAAATAAAAGTTCTCCAAATGTCCTGAAAGTGAAATATGATTTTTTTCCAGCATATTTAAGAATTATTGGCACTGAGAACACACCAGGGGGACCCACCATGTGCTCACGAGGGTGGAGGGCGCGCCCACACCCTGGGCGCGCCCCCTGCCTCGTGGACCCCACATGGGTCCCCTCCACTTATCCTTGCACCCACACACTTCGTCTTGCTCCAGAAAAAAATCATCCACCAGCTTAAACCCGAGTTCTTGCTCATATTGCTGCCATTTTCGATCTCCTTGCTCAAAGCTCCATTCACAAATCTGCTTTGGGGGATTGTTCTTTGGTACGTGACTCCTCCAATGGCCCAATTAGTTTTTGTTCTATTGCTTTATTTATTGCAATTTTTTGCTGCTTAGGTGACCCTGTTCTTGAGCTTGCATGTCAAATTTATGTGGTCAAAAGTAGTTTTAATGCATGATATAGCCTCTAGGCACTTGTAGGAGTAGTTGCTATCAATTTTGTTTAGTTTGGTTCACTTTTATTTTAAGTTACTAAAAATTTCATAAATTTTCAGAAAAAGATGAAGAGATTTTTGAGGGGCTCATCGAGCTGAAGCTCTAAGGATAAGCAAAGTGAAGAGAATAAGAAGCCCAAGTATAATCTCCCTCGTGTGGCGGAGGTTCGGCCATGTGAATGGCCTTGTGATGAGTTCTTGAGAGAAGCCGGGATTCATGAAGATTTTTATTATTTGGCTGAGAATGCAGGCCTCACCGACTCCCTCCACGACCAATGCGAATAGTATCTCTTACTCACCAATATTTTTGTGCAAAATTTTCATTTCCATGCTAGGAGATCACCACCTTTGGTGGAATTTTATTTATATGATGAGCATAAGGAGATGTCGCTTTATGATTTTTGCCGGGTTTGTAGGATACCCTTTGAGGGCGGCATAGAGGAACCACATCATAATGATGGGGAGGGATTTATTGATACAATTGCTGTAGGGGAAGCGAGGAAAGTTTCCGATGCAAGAATCACTAGCGTACATTTTCCTGTTCTACGTTACTTTGCAATATTTGCTAGCAGATGCTTAATTGGTCGCAGGAACTACGGAAATCTTAGTGCCCCTGATATTGTTATTCTGTGGCATGCTTTGTTTCGTGATACCACTTTCAGTTTAGGCGCTATTGGTGCTATACGGTTAAATCTGAATCGTACAAAGGGTCCCATCTTGGGAGGCATCTTCGCCTCACGCCTTGCTGCACAGTTTAACATACCTATTAGGCATTATGAGAAAGAGGAAAAGATGCTGCCTCATATTTTGCTAGATTATAAGATCATGTTAGCACATGATTTTATTGTTAAGAATAAGAAGAAGATGCTTAAATATAGACTGATGTTTGATAAGAAACACGTTGAGACTATTACCTTTCCTGCTACCTCTTTGTTTGACATATTTTCAGGCAGGTACCTTATTCTGCTGGAAGCCGTTTAGGAATACCAGAGCCTGACATCAGCTCCAGAGCCGGAGCCACTATCTGATCCTCACCGTCAGTCTGTTTATCAGTGGGATCCGGAGGAGATCGCTAATCAGTGGCACCCCAAAGACCCTCCTCAGTACGATCCATGGGCATAGACCAACGTAGGCCAAAAGCCTAAGCTTGGGGGAGTACGTATTTCTCACCGACATTACATTTATGTTCACACACTCATGCCAGTTGTCGACGCTCATACTTTTTCATTGTATCATCCATGCTAGTTTATTTTCTTTTTAAGCTTTCTTCTTGTGTGCTTGAAAAACTTTAAGAAAAACAAAAAAATTAGCTGTAGCTTTTAGTTAGTTTACTTTCCATGCCTGTAGTAGTAATTAAAAAGAAAACCCAAAAAGATTTCTCGTTCTTCTTTTGCTTGTTGGGAGCTTTCCTCTGTAAATAGTTTTGTTTCTTTTCTTTTCTTTGGGGGTTGAGAGGAGAAGACCTTAATGAAAATGTTGAGTGGCTCTCATATGCATTATTGTTGATGTAACAAAGAGCCCATATTACTTTTTCTTCTCTCCTGAGTTGAATGCTTGCAGATTCCAGCTTAGTCCAATGCACGTGCACGATTATTATTATCCACACTATTCAGTTGTGCAAGTGAAAGGCAATAATGACGATATATGATGAACTGGTTGAGATGAGGAAAGCTGGTATGAACTCGACCTCTCTTGTTTTTGTAAATATGATTAGTCCATCATTCCTGATTCAGCCTATTATGAATGAGACATGTTTGCAATGACAATTAGAGATTATAGTTGCTTATGCCATGCTTAATTTGCTAGGAGTTTATAATGGTTTACCTTGCGTGCCAACATGCTATTAAAATGGTTGTGATGTGGTATGATAGGGTGTTATCCTCCTTTGAATGATTCGAGTGGCTTGACTTGGCACATGTTCACACATGTAGTTGAAACAAAATCAACATAGCCTCCATGATACTTATGTTCATGGTGAATTATATCCTACTCATGCTTGCATTCAGTGTTGATTAATTTTAATGCATGTTCATGGCTGTTGTCGCTCTCTAGCTGGTTGCTTCCCAGTCTCTTTCTAGCCTTCATTGTACTAAGCGGGAATACTGCTTGTGCATCCACTTCCATAAACCCCAAAAGTTATTCCATATGAGTCCACCATACCTTCCTATATGCGGTATCTACCTGCCGTTCCAAGTAAATTTGTATGTGCCAAACTCGAAACCTTCAAATGAAATTCTGTTTTGTATGCTTGAATAGCTCATGTATCAACTAGGGTTGTCTGTATCTTCCATGCTAGGCGGGTTATTCTCAAGAGGAGTGGACTCCGCTCCTCGCTCATGAGAAAATGGCTGGTCACCGGGATGCCCGGTCCCATGCTCAAATCAAATCAAAATAATTGCAAACAAAACTCCCCCAGGATTGTTGTTAGTTGGAGGCACCCGTTGTTTCGGGCAAGCCATGGATTGATGTTTGTTGGTGGTGGGGGAGTATAAACTTTACCATTCTGCTTGGGAACCGCCTATAATGTGTGTAGCATGGAAGATATCGAGATCTCTCGGTTGTTATGTTGACAATGAAAGTATACCGCTCAAAATATTATTCATCTCTATTTCAAAACCGAGCTCTGGCACCTCTATAAATCCATGCTTCCCTATGCGAAGGGCCTATCCATTTACTTTTATGTTGAGTCATCATCCTCTTATTAAAAAGCACCGGTTGGAGAGCACCACTATCATTTGCATGTATTACTATTACTTTACATTGAGTATGACTGTGACTGGATCTCTTTTACCATGAATTAAAATTTCCAGTCAGCCCTTGATCTTCAGGGGTGCTCTGCATTTATATTTTGTAGTCTCAGAAAGGGTTAGCGAGATACCATCTTGTTATATCATATTATGATTGTTTTGAGAAAGTGCTGTCATCCGAGATTTATTATTATTGCTCGCTAGTTGATTATGCCATTGATATGAGTAAACATGAGACCTAAATGTTATTTTGAATATGGTTAGTTCATAATCTTTGCTGAAAACTTGAATGTTGGCTTTACATATTTACAAGAACAAGAGCAAACAGAGTTTGTAAAAGTTTTTCTTTATCACTTTCAGTTTGTCAACTGAATTGCTTGAGGACAAGCAAAGGTTTAAGCTTGGGAGAGTTGATACGTCTCCAACGTATCTACTTTTCCAAACACTTGTGCCCTTGTTTTGGACTCTAACTTGCATGATTTGAATGGAACTAACCCGGACTGACGTTGTTTTCACCAGAATTGCCATGGTGTTATTTTTGTGCAGAAATAAAAGTTCTTGGAATGACCTGAAAATCAACGGAGATTATTTTTGGAATATATAAAAATACTGGCGAAAAAATTAAGGCCAGGGGGCCCACACCCTATCCACGAGGGTGGGGGGCGCGCCTACCCCCTGGGCGCGCCCCCTGCCTCGTGGGCCCACTGGTGCTCCTCCGACCTCAACTCTAACTCTATATATTTGTGTTCGGGGAGAAAAAAATCAGGGAGAAGGATTCATTGCGTTTTACGATACGGAGCCGCTGCCAAGCCCTAAACTCTCCCGAGAGGGCTGATCTGGAGTCCGTTCGGGGCTCCGGAGAGGGGAATCCGTCGCCATCGTCATCATCAACCTTCCTCCATCACCAATTTCATGATGCTCACCGCCGTGCGTGAGTAATTCCATCGTAGGCTTGCTGGACGGTGATGGGTTGGATGATATTTATCATGTAATCGAGTTAGTTTTGTTAGGGTTTGATCCCTAGTATCCACTATGTTCTGAGATTGATGTTGCTATGACTTTGCTATGCTTAATGCTTGTCACTAGGGCCCGAGTGCCATGATTTCAGATCTGAACCTATTATGTTTTCATGAATATATGTGAGTTCTCGATCCTATCTTGCAAGTCTATAGTCACCTATTATGTGTTATGATCCGTTAACCCCGAAGTGACAATAATCGGGACACTTACCGGTGATGACCGTAGTTTGAGGAGTTCATGTATTTACTATGTGTTAATGCTTTGGTCCGGTACTCTATTAAAAGGAGGCCTTAATATCCCTTAGTTTCCAATAGGACCCCGCTGTCACGGGAGGGTAGAACAAAAGATGTCATGCAAGTTCTTTTCCATAAGCACGTATGACTATATTCGAAATACATGCCTACATTACATTGATGAACTGGAGCTAGTTCTGTGTCACCCTATGTTATAACTATTGCATGAGGAATCGCATCCGACATAATTATCCATCACTGATCCGTTGCCTACGAGCTTTTCATATATTGATATTTTCTTATTTAATTTTTTGTTGTTACTGTTACAATCACTATAAAACCAAAACCGTTACTTTTGCCACCATTACCACTACTATCATATTACTTTGCTACTAAATACTTTGCTGCAGATATTAAGTTTCCAGGTGTGGTTGAATTGACAACTCAGCTGCTAATACTTGAGAATATTCTTTGGCTCCCCTTGTGTCAAATCAATATATTTGGGTTGAATACTCTACCCTCGAAAACTATTGCGATCCCCTATACTTGTGGGTTATCACACCCACATATCAAATTATCAAAGTAACGAACGTGAATCATATGAGCATGATGAAAACTAACTTGGCAACAATTCCCATGTGTCCTCGGGAGCGCTTTGCTTTATATAAGAGTTCGTCCAGGCTTGTCCTTTGCTACAAAAAGGATTGGGCCACTGTGACGCCCCCGATTCAATCATACACTAATCATACATGCAAACGTGTACGATCAAGATTAGGGACTCACGGGAAGATATCACAACACAAATCTAAAAATAAATAAGTCATGCAAGCATCATAATACAGGCTAGGGGCCTCGAGGGCTCAAATACAAGTGCTCGATCATAGACGAGTCAGCGGAAGCAACAATATCTGAGTACAGACATAAGTTAAACAAGTTGCCATAAGATGGCTATCACAAACGGGGATATAGATCGAAAGAGGCGCAAGCCTCCTGCCTGGGATCCCCCTAAACTACTTTTGGTCGCCGTTGGCGGCCTGCATGTTGTAGTAGGCACCCTCGATGTAGTAGGAGTCGTCGAAGGTGGCGTCTGGCTCCTAGGCTCCAGCATCTGATTGCGACAACCGAGAAGAATGGAAAGGGGGAAAATAGGGAGCAAAGCAAGCGTGAGTACTCATCCAAAGTACTCGCAAGGAAGGATCTACACTACATATGCAATGGTATCAATGAAATGGGTAGTATTTGTGGACTGAAGTGCAGAATGCCAGAATAAGAGGGGGATAGCTAGTCCTAGCGAAGACTACGCTTCTAGCAGCCTCCATCTTGAAGCATATAGAAGAGAGTAGCTAGTAAGTTCTCCAAGTATCATCGTATAGCATAATCCTACTCGACGATCCTCTCCTCGTCGCCCTGTGAGAGAGCGATCACCGGGTTGTATCTGGCACTTGAAAGGGTGCATTTTATTAAGTATCCGATTCTAGTTGTCATAAGGTCGAGGTACAACTCCGGGTCGTCCTTTTATCGAGGGACACGACTACTCGAGTAGATAAAATTCCCTGCAGGGGTGCACCACATTGCCCAACATGCTTGACCCCTCTGGCCGGACACACTTTCCTGGGTCATGCCCGGCCTCGGAAGATCAACACGTCACAGCCCCACCTAGACTCAACAGAGAGGTCAGCAAGCCGGTCTAAATCCTAAGCGCGCAGGGGTCTGGGCCCATCGCCCATTACACTCCTTCACATTATGAGGGCGGACGGAAGCAGACCTAGCCCCCTTAATACAAGCGCAGGCTTACGGTACAATCCGGTGCGCGCCCCTCCGTCGCTGATGTCAAAAGAGCTTCGGCTGCTACCACGATGTCGAGTGCCCATAACTGTTCCCGCGTAGTTGGTTAGTGCGTATAGGCTCGTAGCCAGACTCATATCAAATACCAAGATCTCATTAAGCGTGTTATTTGGAAGTAACCGCGGACGCCGACCAGGGCCAGACCCACCTCTCACCTAGGTGGTCTCAACATGCCCTGTCGCTCCACCACAAAGATCCACCCAGAGGGCCGTCGGGACAAATGTCCTTTCAGCCCCCAATCCATGAATCACTCGCGGGTACTCTACGAGCCGACCCGACTTTAGTCACCACATGTATCATAAAATATGTATGTAAGTATATACCCGTGATCACCTCCCGAGTGATCACGACCCAATAGTATAGCATGGCAGACGGACAAGAATGTAGGGCTACTGATGATAAACTAGCATCCTATACTAAGCATTTAGGATTGCAGGTAAAGGTAACAACAGTAGTAGCAAAGATGACAATGCAGCAGAATAGGATTAACCGAAAGCAGTAACATGCTACACTACTCTAATGCAAGCAGTAGAGAGATGGAATAGTTGATATCAGGTTGATCAAGGAGGGGCTTGCCTGGTTGCTCTGGCAAGGAGTGCTCGTCGTCGATGTAGTCAATCATGGGGGTATCGGCGGCGGTCTAGAGGTCTACCGGAAATAAGTAATGGAGGGGGGAACACAAATAAATAATAGAGAAAACAAAGCAACACAAAGCATGACAAAGCAAAACATGGTGCTAAGGGTGACCAAACGCAATGCTACACATTGCATATGAAGAGGGAAAACATCCGGGAATGTTTTCCTACCGTTTGGTGATGTCTACTACACAACCTTCTTCTTGTAGACGTTGTTGGGCCTCCAAGTGCAGAGGTTTGTAGGACAATAGCAAATTTCCCTCAAGTGGATGAACTAAGGTTTATCAATCCGTAGGAGGCATAGGATGAAGATGGTCTCTCTCAAGCAACCCTGCAACCAAATAACAAAGAGTCTCTTGTGTCCCCAACACACCCAATACAATGGTAGATTGTATAGGTGCACTAGTTCGGTGAAGAGATGGTGATACAAGTGTATATGGATGGTAGATAATAGTTTTTGTAATCTGAAAATATAAAAACAGCAAGGTAACTAATGATAAAAATAAGCATAAACGGTATTGCAATGATAGTAAACAAGGCCTAGGGTTCATACTTTCACTAGTGCAAGTCCTATCAACAATAATAACATAATTGGATCACATAACTATCCTTCAACATGCAACAAAGAGTCACTCCAAAGTCATTAATAGCGGAGAACAAACGAAGAGATTATGGTAGGGTACGAAACCACCTCAAAGTTATTCTTTCCAATCAATCTGTTGGGCTATTCCTATAGGTGTCACAAACAGCCCTAGAGTTCGTACTAGAATAACACCTTAAGACACAAATCAACCAAAACCCTAATGTCACCTAGATACTCCAATCTCACCTCAAGTATCCGTGGGTATGATTATACGATATGCATCACACAATCTCAGATTCATCTATTCAACCAACACATAGAACCTCAAAGAGTGCCCCAAAGTTTCTACCGGAGAATCACGACGAAAACGTGTGCCAACCCCTATGCATAGGTTCATGGGCGAAACCCGCAAGTTGATCACCAAAACATACATCAAGTGAATCACGTGATATCCCATTGTCACCATAGATACGCACGGCAAGACATACATCAAGTGTTCTCAAATCTTTAAAGACTCAATCCGATAAGGTAACTTCAAAGGGGAAACTCAATCCATTACAAGAGAGTAGAGGGGGAGAAAACATCATAAGATCCAACTATAATAGCAAAGCTCGCGATACATCAAGATCGTACCACCTCAAGAACACGAGAGAGAGAGAGAGAGATCAAACACATAGCTACTGGTACATACCCTCAGCCCCGAGGGAGAACTACTCCCTCCTCGTCATGGAGAGCACCGGGATGATGAAGATGGCCACCGGAGAGGGATTGCCCCCTCCAGCAGGGTGCCGGAACGGCTCTAGATTGGTTTTTGGTGGCTATGGAGGCTTCTAGCGGCGGAACTCCCGATCTATTCTGCTCCCGATAGTTTTAGGGTATATGGAGATATATAGGAGGAAGAAGTATGTCAGGGGAGCCACGAGGGGCCCACGAGGGTGGAGGGCGCGCCCCCTACCTCGTGGCTTCCTCGACGCTTCCTTGACATGGACTCCAAGTCTCCCGGGTTGCTTTCCTTCCAAATATAACTTCCGTGAAGTTTCAGGTCAATTGGACTCCATTTGATTTTCCTTTTCTACGATACTCTAAAACAAGGAAAAAACAAAAACTGGCACTGGGCTCTGGGTTAATAGGTTAGTCCCAAAAATAATATAAAAGTGTATAATAAAGCCCATAAACATCCAAAGTTGATAATATAATAGCATGGAACAATAAAAAATTATAGATACGTTGGAGACGTATCATTTGGCATTTTTCGGACAGATGAATCAAAGTGGACGGATCCATGTTCGCTATGCTAGGGGCATCTAACAGATGAACAGATGGCATATTTGGATTCGTCATATTTTTTTGATCAATTTTCATATATAAATTATTTTCATCTGAATTATAGATTATTTTATATGATTTTTCAAAGTTTAACTCATTTCTTTTAATTTTTATAATTATCATTATTTTGAAAATAATAGGATAATTTTTTGGTACACCCAGAAGTGTACCCAACCAGTGGCTGACTAGTGGGACCAAGTAAACTGCCTAGTCATCCTTGACCGGTCAAAGTGAACAGTGCATGTGGGTCCGCATGTCATTGACTTAGATCTTTTAATCTAATTTTAGCATATTGATCTAACGGTTGGTCCCACATGTCATTGACTGGACTTTTAACTAATGGGTTATTTAGTGTGAGGGACCACTTGTCACAAACCCATAGGCTATTTAACATATAAAGTAGTAGTCCTAAACTAATCTAATTAGTAGTACTAACTAATCTGGATAGGGCCGGCCTCATACCCAGAACACGCATGCACACCACACAACACACTCGGCCATGGTATGGTAGTGGTCATGGCCTGTTGCAGTAGCAACCGGCGGTAGCAGTAGCTAGCAACAACAACTAGTGGAGCAGGGCAGCACGGCAACAAGTAGCAGCAGCAGCTAAAACAGAGCAGCGGTTGTATGGGCGGTGGCGGCGCGAGCGAAGCGGGAGGCGGTGGCGCGGGATGCGGCGGCGCGCGACCAGATGGAGCAGGACGAGGGCGGCCTCGTCCCGGAGCGGCGATGCAGGGGCGTGACGGGCGTCAGAGGGGGCGAGGCTAGGCGCGCGGGCCGCGGGCAGGGGCTTACGCTGGAGCAGCACACACGTGCGGGCGCGACCATGGGCACAGACGGGCCAAGCAGTCTACGGCGTCGGACCAAAGGGGAAAACAGGGGGATATGGAGGAGAAGCTCACTGCAAGCTCGATGGCGAGGTTGGGGAGGCCGGAGGTGGACTGGACTGGCAGGAATCGACGGCGGACGACGATGATGTACAAGATGAAGATGGTGGCGATGGCGAGTGTACGGGCCGTCCCCGCTTGATTCGGTCCTCAGGATGGACGAAGTGGACCGTGGCGGTTCTCCTGGACGCCTTCTCGCAGTGCGGGGAGCACGGTGGTCGCGGCCATGGCGACGATAGCGGCGGTTTCACGCGGGGAAAAGAGAGCGAGCAGGGGAAAGGGGGAAGTGGGGTGCTAGGGTTCGTTTGGCGTCGAGGGGGAGAGCATCTTGTTGGCGGACAGGGGGCCGGGCCGGATCACTGGCACGTGGCCACGACCGGCCATGGTGCCGCGGATGCAGTGCCACGATCCCCTATGAACAGGAGGAGGAAGAAAACAGGGGGGTTGAGCTGGGCTGCCATTGTAGACTTACGACCCAAATAGCATAGTAGGTTTCAGCTATTTTTCCTTTTTTTCTAATTTCTGTTATAATGCTTCAACTCTATTTTCTATTTCTTTTTCCTAGCAAATGATTCTTGCTTAATATGAAACTTCGCACATAAATTCTAGTCAACACTAAAGGGTTTCAGAAAAAGTTTGAGGTCAAATTGGAACTGTTCAACTTTACTTTCAAATTTAAATATGTTTGTTTAATGCTGGCTGCGCTGTTTTAAATAGTTTAATTTCATTTAATTATTTCAAAAGACGTTGGTTCCTACATGACAATTACCTAGTGAATATTTGCAACTCATCAAACATTTTTGTTTTATTGTTTGAATAATTAAAACTTTGACATGCAATTTAAATTTGAATTCGAACTGGGTTCTAGTGAGGTTTCGCCAAATAATTTTGATGACATGGCATCATTAGGGTGAGGTTACTGTAGCATAACTTTAAGGGTGTTACAAATCTCCTCCACTACAAGAAATCTCGTCCTGGGATTTAAGAGGTAGAGTAGGGGGAAAGGTCTGGTAACGAAGTTCTAACAGATCTTCTCGTTCTTGGTTGCCCTTCTCGAAGAAGTTGATCCCGACGTTGATGTCTTCATTTCTCTGCTTCAATGCATCATGATGAAGTTGTCGTCCTTCCTTCAGGATCTCCATCGTACTTACGGAAAGGATAAGGGGTAGCTTCGAAAGGATGGACCTCTACAAGGTTCCTTATCTGGTAGATATATCGGGGAAGGTGGCGGAAAGTAACTCTCGAATTGAAACTTAAGAAATTATCGAGAGCAAAGTAAGAAGGTGCAAAATAGAAGTTTCAAGCGCATAGGCAATTATTCGACGCCTGTAATAGGGCATGAAAAGGGATTTAGAGCAGCGGGAATAAGTATTGTGTCTGATACCAGAATAGATCATCTCTAGGAAGGTGACCCGCGTATTTCATACGGTGTCAAACACGAGGAATAACTTTCGCAACAGGTGTGTACAAGAGAGTCAGGTTTCGATCCTGTGGAACTATGGGTTATGAACCCACCATGTGGGTTAAAAGTAGAAGGAACGGTGACATCTTGCATAGTGATGGTGGCAGGGCACGTTAGAAGATAGCCTGTAAGTTATGTTGGCAACAACATGGGTACCAAGGGCGAGGGACAAAGAGAACCATTTTCCTGCTCGTTGAAACGAGGCGGACCAATAGGCAAAGTTCGCATCCATCAGCGGCTACCGAAATGTCATCAACAATAGGAACAGGGTCTTACTGGCAGAGCTGTACACCGAGGTGTTTGCATAAGCAGAAAAAATTACTGCTTAGATCATATAGATCACAAGAAAGGTTAAACAAGACAATGGAAAGGAAAATGTGATTATCAGATTAAATAGGAACAATGGAAAGGAAAATGTGTTTAAACACATATTTCGGGGGTATATCCTTCTCAAGGACAAGCAGAGAAGAAATATCCATGAGAGGATATAAAGAAGAAAACCCTTTAGGTAAGGGGAGAGAAATTTCATGATATTACCCATACAACGGTGTTTGGATATTTGAGAAAGAAAATTTTTCATTGCGCTTCCAATATTCTTGTTGATGAATGGAGTACGACACACATGCTTCGAGATTGCATTGACATGGTTTTCAGGTAAAGGTCAGACTTTGGATACACAAAGGATCCACCAGGAACAACCTATAGAATAAGTCTTACAAGTTTCCTCGTGGAAGAATGGCTAACTTTGCTAAATGGAAACTATAACAATAAGTCCTCCGGCTAGGTGCTCTAGGCATGACATCACCTTACCGGGTCATATAAAGATCAATGTTATAACTCTTGGAAATATGTTCCAACCATCATATCTGACCGAGATTCAGATCTGATTGGTGTTAGGATACCTCAGACTTAGGATGCCTGAGAAGAAAAGGTGCAACACAAATTGACGAGACGACATTGTAAGATTCTCGGGAAATGTACTATGGAAGCGAGTTCATCAGTAAACCAAGGAGAGGATGAGGGGAGGATGAGGGGGTGGCTGATGGACTCAACGACAATTCCTCGAGGTTTCCAAAAAGACGGATTCCCACAATTATGAGAACAAGAAGATAACATTTGTCAAATCAAATGATATATTGATGTATGCTCGAGGAAAACATACACAATTAAACATTGGTTGAAAGGTGCATGCGAGATATGGTCTTAGGTAGCATGATCAATGCAAGAATGGTGATTCAATAAATAATAGTCTAAGAATGAACTATCGGCCATTAACTTCAAAGCAATAGGGTTGCTAGAAGTACAGAATCCAAACAACACCCTTCACTTCTTTGTAGCCCGGTTAGAATCAACACGAGAACCGAGAAAGAATGGTGATGGTGAGAAGTATCACTATTTCAAGAATTCTTAAGAGGTGGAGCAATCCTCACAACATCCTTGACGTAAAAGATGGTAATAATCCAAGGTAGAACATAACATAAGCTGGATAGCAAGGAGCTCCACAACATGAACACGTTTGTGTTGGAGGGAAGGCAATAATGTTGTTGATGATAACACAATCATTGAGGGACAAGGATGGTATTTCCCATCATGAATTTGATTGGCATCCTGGAAGAGCTCAAAATGTTGATGATGACCACGACACAATTGTCGAGAGATTTCATGCAGGTGTAATCGATCGACGATGACATCAAGTCAAAGGAATGATGAAGCGAAAGGTTATTGGTACCAAGGATAGGACACATACTTGAAATCAAGCTTGCCATTCGAGGTGAAACGATAAGACAAGGAAGATCGATGAAAGGTTAGCTCATCATCAAAAATTGTGCTCCGAGAAGAAGGATCAGGTAGCACAGTTAAAATCAGCACGATAATGATGTAACCGATCAAGCTAGGCATGACTTGAAGGATTATGAAACTCATAAGCAACGAAGACTACTTAGAGTTATCGAACCAGAGTGCGGAATCGGTTCACTTACGGGTGTTCTTGAGGGACTAACAACTCAGAACCCATGAAAAATTGGAATTAGTGAGAAATAATAGCTGATGAAGAACTCATAAGATGCAACGCAGTTCTTAGATATTCTCAAGATACCAGAGAGTCATACTCAATGGTAGATCAAAGTAGAGGTTGGACTGGCGTATTGACTTGCAAAAGACAAGTGCTTTAACTTGTCCGAGAAATGGGATCAAAGAAGAACAATCATGGTCAGAACCACAGTTGCAAAAGACTAGATCCCGGGTATAATATGAACTTATCCAAAGGGAATAATTAATTTAAGAGAAGTTTTCATAATAAGATCTACATCATGTCCATGGGCATGAACACAAAGTCCAAGGTCGACTCCCACTTCTCCAATGCATGACCATTCATTAACTGCTCTATTAAAATGAGTTGAGTGTGAAAACCTACCTGGTGAATTACCAAAGGAGTATGACCCGTGAAAACTTCCTGGTTCACACAGATTAAGGAAGGCATAGGTTCAACCCATCGCGGCATCTTAGAAACATATACCACAAGCTTCAAGAGTAAATATCACCAACTCGAAAGCGGAGCTGGTTGGCCAATTCAGAGAATAGGAATTACCAATGGCATTATGTATCAGGGAAAGAGCTTCTAAAGTGATTGAATATGAAGGACGCTGCCGGATAAAATCCAACAAAGGATCTGGTGGTCCTCAAGGGATCTGAAGTGAGCATCGATACTCAACCAGAGGAAGAAAGAATGTAAGGAGATCATATTATAGAAACAACTGACTAATTCAAAGCTCAAATGCAAAAGAATTATGATTTCCAAATCAAGGGATCAGAAGCAAATACTCTGATTAAGGATGGATATGCTGGGCCGGCTTAGGGGTACAATCGATGGCAATTGATTGGTCGAGATGCAACCCATGTTTTAAAAAAGCTTCTGAGCCGAAAGGATGAATTCTAGGATCTGATTGAGGATTGCGAGCATTCGCAACATATTGAATCAAAGGACACAAAATGATAATGACAAAGGATGCCAATAAGATCACCAGACTTATGGGATTAATCATAATGCAAGCAAGCAAGAATTTCAAGAGCAATAGGTTGTCGAGGATTTTTAGAAGATCAAATGGTATTTCAAAGACTTTTGTGAAATACATGAATCAACTGGGGATGAGCGGATACTCGATAAGTGCAAGGAATTATCCGTAGGGGTATTCATGCGTCAAAGATCTGTAAGGCAGTGGCTCAAGAGATTCTTAAAAGTCAAAGAATAACTCAATGCATCTTGTAATAACAAGAGCAGCTGGGAATGAAAGTAAGAAGGACATGTGTAAGTATTTATCCATAGGGATGTATCAGAGGTAGGGGATTGCAAAAGCGACGAGCACAGAGTCTCAAGAGAACATCAGAGAGTATCTTCGGAATCTTCTGATGTAGCAGGCGATCCTCTGTAATAGGGGGCTCTCCGGGTGGATGCGATCACGAGATCCTAATGTCAGCGTTAGCAAATTTGTTTAACCCGAATAGTAGAGAGATCAGAGTCCCAGAGTAAAGGTGGGGACTAAAAGATCCTAATACCACCCAAATGGCGACGTGAGCCCGTAAGCCACACAACCATGTTAGTAAAAGTTTTGCAATGACTAGACTCAACTTTGGTCAAGGAGTTGGAAAGGGGGATTCCTACAGGCAGTCGGCTCCAATACCAACTTGTGATGCCCCCGATTCAATCGTGCACTAATCATACACGCAAACGTGTACGGTCAAGATCAGGGACTCACGGGAAGATATCACAACACAACTCTAAAAATAAACAAGTCATACAAGCATCATAATACAAGCCAGGGCCTCAAGAGCTCGAATACAAGTGCTCGATCATAGACGAGTCAGCGGAAGCAAAAATATCCGAGTACAGACATAAGTTAAACAAGTTGCCATAAGATGGCTAGCACAAATGGGGATACAGACCGAAAGAGGCGCAAGCCTCCTGCCTGGGATCCTTCTAAACTACTCCTAGTCGTCGTTGGCAGCCTGCACGTAGTAGTAGGCACCCTCGGTGTAGTAGGAGTCGTCGAAGGTGGCGTCTGGCTCCTGGGCTCCAGCAAATGGTTGCGACAACCGAGAAGAATGGAAAGGGGGGAAAGAGGGAGTGAAGCAACCGTGAGTACTCATCCAAAGTACTCGCAAGCAAGGATCTACACTACATATGCAATGGTATCAATGAAATGGGTAGTATTTGTGGACTGAACTGCAAAATGCCAAAATAAGAGGGGGATAGCTAGCCCTAGCGAAGACTACGCTTCTGGCAGCCTCCGTCTTGAAGCATATAGAAGAGAGTAGCTGGTAAGTTCACCAAGTATCATCGTATAGCATAATCCTACCCAACGATCCTCTCCTCGTCGCCCTGTGAGAGAGCGATCATCGGGTTGTATATGGCACTTGAAAGGGTGTGTTTTATTAAGTATCCAGTTCTAGTTGTCATAAGGTCGAGGTACAACTCGGGGTCGTCCTTTTAATGAGGGACACAGCTATTCGAATAGATAAAATTCCCTGCAGGGGTGCACCACATTGCCCAACACGCTTGATCCCTCTGGACGGACACACTTTCCTGGGTCATGCCCGGCCTCGGAAGATCAACACGTCACAGCCCCACCTAGACTCAACAGAGAGGTCAGCACGCCGGTCTAAATCCTAAGCGCGCAGGGGCCTGGGCCCATCGCCCATTGCACTCCTGCCCATTGCGAGGGCGACCAGAAGTAGACCCCCTTAGTACAAGCACAGGCTAACGGTCCAATCTGGCGCGTGCCGCTCCGTCGCTGACGTCAAAAGAGCTTCGGCTGATACCACGACGTCGAGTGCCCATAAATGTTCCCGCGTAGTTGGTTAGTGCGTATAGGCTCGTAGCCAGACTCAGATCAAAAATCAAGATCTCATTAAGCGTGTTATTTAGAAGTAACCGCGGACGCCGACCAGGGCCAGGCCCACCTCTCACCTAGGTGGTCTCAACCTGCCCTATCGCTCCGGCACAAAGATCCACCCAGACCATCGGGACAAATGTCCTTTCAGCCCCAATCCGTGAATCACTCGCCGGTACTCTACGAGCCGACCCGACTTTAGTCACCACATGCATTATATAATATGTATGTAAGTATATACCCATGATCACCTCCCAAGTGATCATGACCCGATAGTATAGCATGGCAGATGGACAAGAATGTAGGGCCACTGGTGATAAACTAGCATCCTATACTAAGCATTTGGGATTCCAGGTAAAGGTAGCAACAGTAGTAGCAAAGATGGTAATGCAGTAGAATAGGATTAACCGAAAGCAGTAAGATGCTACACTACTCTAATGCAAGCAGTAGAGAGAAGGAATAGGCGATATCATGTTGATCAAGGGAGGGGCTTGCCTGGTTGCTCTGGCAAGAAGGAGTGGTCGTCGTCGATGTAGTCGATCATGGGGGTGTCGGCGGCGGTCTCGAGGTCCACCAAAAAGAAGTAACGGAGGGTGAACACAAATAAATAATAGAGAAAACAAAGCAACACAAAGCATGACAAAGCAAAACATGGTGGTAGGAGTGACCTAACGCAATGCTACACGTTGTAGACGAAGAAGGAAAACATCCGAGAATGTTTTCCCAGCGTTTGGAATTTTTCAGACAGATGAATCAAAGGGGACGGATCCATGTTCGCTATGCTACGGGCATCTAACAGATGAACAGATGGCATATTCGGATTCTTCATATTTTTCTGATCGGTTTTCATATATAAATTATTTTCATCTGACTTACAAATTATTTTATATGATTTTTCAAAGTTTAACTCATTTCTTTTAATTTCTATAATTATCATTATTTCGAAAATAATAGGATAATTGTTACGTACACCCAAAAGTGTACCCAACCAGTGGCTGACTGGTGGGACCAAGTAAACTGCCTAGTCATCCTTGAGTGGTCAAAGTGAACAGTGCATGTGGGTCCGCATGTCATTGACATAGATGTTTTAATCTAATTTTAGCATATTAATCTAATAGTTGGTCCCACATGTCATTGACTGGCCTTTTCACTAATGGGTTATTTAGTGTGAAGGACCACCTGTCACAAACCCATAGGCTATTTAACATATAAAGTAGCAGCCCTAAACTAATCTAATTAGTAGTACTAACTAATCTGGATAGGGCCGGGCTCATACCCAAAACACACACGCACGCACACCACACAACACACTCGGCCATGGTAGTGGCCATGGCCTGTAGCAGTAGCAACCCGCGGTAGCAGTAGCTAGCAGCAGCAACTAGTGGAGCAGGGCAGCAAATAGCAGTGGCAGCTAAAACAGAGCAACGACAGCGGCGACCGGAAGCAGCAGCGCGACAGCGGCAGCTAAAACAGAGCAACGACAACGGCGACCGGAAGCAGCAGCGCGAAAGCGGCGACCGGAAGCAGCAGCGCGACAGCGGCTGCAGGGGCGGTGGCGGCGTGAGTGAAGCTGGAGGCAGTGGCGCGGGATGCGGCGGCATGCGACCGGATGGAGCAGGACGGGGGCGGCCTCGGTCCGGAGCGGCGATGCAGGGGCGCGACGGGCGCCAACGGGGGCGAGGCTAAGTGCGCGGGCCGCGGGCAGGGGCTTACGCTGGAGCAGCACATGCGTGCGGGCGCGACCATGGGCACGGACAGGCTGAGCAGTCTACGGTGTCGGATCGAAGGGGAAAACATGGGGATATGGAGGAGAAGCTCACTGCGAGCTCGATGGCGAGGTCGGGGAGGCCGGAGGTGGACCGGAGTGGCGGGAATCGACGGCGGACGATGATGATGTACATGATGAAGATGGTGGCGATGGCGAGTGTACGGGTCGTCCCCGCTCGACTCAGTCCTTAGGATGGACGAAGTGGACCGTGGCGGTTCTCTTGGACGTCTTCTCGCAGCGCAGGGAGCACGTGGTCGCGGCCATGGCGATGGCAGCGGCGGTTTCACGCGGGGAAAAGAGAGCGAGCGGGGGAAAGGGGGAAGTGGGGTGCTAGGGTTCCCCTAGCGTCAAGGGGGGGCATCTTGTCGGCGGACGGGGGGGGGGGGGGGGGGGGGGGGGGGGGATCGCTGGCACATGGCCACGGCCGGCCATGGTGTCATGGATGCGCTGCCACGGCCGGCCATGGTGCCGTGGATGCGCTGCCACGATCCGCTGTGAATAGGAGGAGGAAGAAAATAGGGGGTTTGGGCTGGGCTGCCATTGTAGACTTACGACCAAGATAGCATAGTAGGTTTCAGTTGTTTTCCCCTTTTTCTAATTTCTGTTATAATGCTTCAACTCTATTTTCTATTTATTTTTCCTAGCAAATGATTCTTGCTTAATATGTAACTTTGCACATAAATTCTAGTCAACACTAAAGGGTTTCAAAAAAAAGTTTGAGGTCAAATTGGAACTGTTCAACTTTACTTGTGAATTTAAATAAGTTTGTTTAATGCTGGCTGTGCTGTTTTAAATAGTTTAATGGCATTTAATTATTTCAAAAGACGTTGGTTCCTACATGACAATTACCTAGTGAATATTTGCAACTCATCGAACATTTTTGTTTTATTGTTTGAATTATTAAAACTTTGACATGCAATTTAAATTTAAAATCGAACTGGGTTTTGATCAAGTGAGGTTTAGCCAAATAATTTTGATGACATGGCATCATTAGGGTGATGTTACTATAGCATAACTATCGGGGTGATACAGCCACCTTGCTGCACCGTAGTTACTTTTGTTACATGTTACCCGCTATGAATTATCTTATCACACAACTATCTGTTACCGGTAATTTCAGTGCTTGCAGAGAATACCTTGCTAAAAACTGCTTGTCATTTTCTTTCGCTCCTCATTGGGTTCGACCTCTTACTTATCGAAAGGACTACGATAAATCCCCTATACTTGTGGGTCATCAAGACTCTGTTCTGGCGCCGTTGCCGGGGGAGTGAAGCGCCTTTGGTGAGTGGAATTTGGTAAGGAAACATTTATATTACGTGCTAAAATTTACTGTCACTTACTCAACATCTAGCCCAGGTTCCCACCATGCCTCTCCCACCCCCACCCCGGCGATCTCCTCCCCTAGCCACCAATTTTTCGTTTCCCTCCAATAGATCTCTCTGGCGTTCTGTGATCTATACTCCAATACCCATCTTCCATGGGTTCTATTGATGGATCCACCCTTGGCTTGGACTTCCCCAAGGGTTTGGTTTTTGCAGATAAGGTTTTTCAATCTACGGGCTTTTCGGTGCACCCCATGGATGACACAGGCTTCTTGACCATGGTGGTTTCTTTTGGTCACCATGACTTTCGTTTGGATGAAGATTCAGTGGCGGTGGCTCTTGAGGCGGCCATTGGAGGTTCGGCCATCGAGTTTATGGTTTTCTTGATCAATCATAAGGTTTTTGTCTTTCAAGTGTCTTGCAAGGTAGTAGCTATGATCATTCTCAATCTTCGATCATTCTCTTGTGATCATTTTAAATGTTTTTTCATCTATGGGGGAATGGTGGCCCAAATTGGGGCCGTGAGTTCAAGCTTTGGAAATTGGAATGTGATGCTGAGTGGATCATTGTTAGTCCTTCTAAACGTCGTGCTGCCCTTGGTTTGTTGGTTATGCACTCCAAGCCATCAAACCTCGGAAAGATCTTCTCATGCCACTGCCAAGAAGCTTTCTTTTTCAATATTTCAGAACTATCCTGCTTGTCGTGGTTATCGTTATCCGGCCATGCAAAATTGCATTCAAACTATTGAAGATGCGGGGTACACGCTTCATGTGCATGAGAGGGTGGTCATTCATCCCTCGCCGCCGGCTGAACTCCGGTGGACGTCAACGAGGCCTTCCATATCTTTTGGCATGGTTCTGGATCTGCTTCCCACGGCGGATCAGACGCCGTCCATCTCGGGCGGGAATGTTGGTACTTTGAATGTGGATGCGTTAGCCCATGCTGGGCCGTCAACTGCACATGCCACGGTCCAGGTTGAGCCGGTGAAATCTACTGGGCCTTCTGATATTCCTTCATCTCAGCAAGCAAAGAAAGATTTTGATAATTTGGTTTCGGGTATGGCTGAGGAAATTTTTACGTGTCAAAAGTGCTTGAGAAAGGGCCATTTTGCTGCTGCATGCACGTCCAAGCATCGTTGTAATTCTTGTCTACGGGTGGGCCATGTTAAAAAAGATTGTAACAGGTTTGCACGGATCTTGGGTCTGGTATGTCAACCAAAAACCGATAAATTGCAACTTTCGAGGATCGCTCAACTCCTACCGAGAATATCTCTCTGACACAGCTTTTACCAAACTTGGACCTCCCTTGCACTTCAACATTTACTCCATCGACTAGTTCCATCAGCCCCGGTCCCAATACACCTTCGACCGCGCCGCCTGAAACCCCTCCTCCGCCGGAGTACTCGCCGTATGCGGTGAGCCCTGGGTGCTCTGCGTTGATGGCCAACTTCCACCTTGACCCCTTGCCGTATGTGCCAGCGGGCCATCACATTGTGGATGGCGGCGATGCTCGTATGCCTTGGACCTTTGTGACGCCACATACCCCAATTGTGCGCCGCCACGAGGAGTTCATGTTAGCTGAGGTAATGCCCATCCCCCCTGATCAGATTGGTGCTGCTAGAGAAGAAGTTGTTCAATGGCTTCAAGCTCATGGGGTTTTGGTGAGGTTTTCTCAACCTTGGATTCGGTCTGTTGGTCTTTTTGAGCTTCGAGATGCAGCAGTTAGATTCTTGCTTCTGTAGTTGCCACCCCAGCCTCTTGGCAATGATCGCTTTGTTTGATTCATGAAGCATGATGAGGGTGAATCTTTTCGGGGTGCCCAGGGTTTCCGTCAGGGACTGCTCATGTTCTTGGGGATTCTGCTTGATCTCCGCAACACTGAATGTATCAGGGCAACTGTCAACACCTTTGGGAAATTTCAGCATTGGATTAGTGAGGACCCATACCTTGTTCGAACCCTAGTATTTGCTTCCTTTCCATAGGATATACTAGTACCCAGGGATGTGGTTTTTATGGATTTTGCTTCTTGGGGAGGGGCTAGGGTGTCTTGGACGGCACCCCTTTATATCCTTGGTGCAAATTTTGCAGAGCAAATGCCCCAAGATGAGGATTGGATGCCCATCAATGGCATTCCTCACCTAGTTCCTGGTGTGCCATTCCCGGAGATGCCGCCATTTATTTTGCCTCCTTACCCAGCTCTGGGCTGGAATGATGTGCCACCCCCTTCGCCTGAACCTGCACATAATGAAGTGGAAGATGACAATTGGGGGAAGTGGAATGAGCCTGCTGACCAACCTGTTGTCCAATATCAGGAATCAATGGTGGTTAATCCCTCTACTCAGCCAAGCTCTGATGTGCAGCAACAGGTGCATCCTGCTCCTGTCATCCTTATTGACGAGGCTCAACCTGAAAACCAAGATGATCCGATGGAGGTTGAATAGGATATGGTGGATAACAACTCGGCACTTGTGGTCTATCAACCTCCTATGATTGAGGTTGAAGAGGTGAATCTACCTGTTGTTGCGGTTCCCCTTGGGCCGCCCCTGTGTAACTCCCCAGATGTAACTTACCATATTTGTACTCAAACTCTTGCCATTTTCGGCTTTAAGTTATGATTTCCCTTCATGGTTGGGTTTGTCTTCATTTTGCATTTTGTTAATGTCATGCATTTCATATCATGTCATTATGTGCATCGCATTTGCATACGTGTTCGTCTCATGCATCCGAGCATTTTCCCCGTTGTCCGTTTTGCAATCCGACACTCCTACGCCCTCCGGCACCCCTTTTGTCTCTTTTCGTGTGTGGGTGTTAAACCTTCTCAGAATGGACCGAGATTTGCCAAGCGGCCTTGGTACACCACCGGTAGACCGCCTGTCAAGTTTTGTGCCATTTGGAGTTCGTTTGATACTCCAACGGTTAACCGGGGAACCGGAAAGGCCTCGTGTGTGTTGCAGCCCAACACCCCTCCAAAGTGGCCCAATAACCCATCCAAACCCCCTCCATCCTCTCGGCCATTCGATCACGATCGTGTGGCCGAAAACCGCACCTCATTTGGACTCTCTAGCTCCCTCTACCTATATATCTGCACCCCCCCCCCCCGAAATTTCGCGGTGCAAACCCTAGATCTTCCCCTCTCGCCCGCCGGACATGTCCGTCCCGGACCGGACGTAATCGCGCCGCCGCCTGCCGCCGCGCCGGCCCGCTCGGCCCAGGAAGAGCCTAGTCGGGGCGATCGGGGACCTATGCATTTGGGGTTGTCTTTATTTTGGTTCCATAGTCGGACCTTGATTGTATCTGGATGATGTAATGCTATATTTATGTATTGTGTGAAGTGGCGATTGTAAGCCAAGTCTTTATCTCTTTCTTATTGAGTACATGGGATGTGTAAAGATTACCCCTCTTGCAACATGCCTACTATGCGGTTATGCCTCTAAGTCGTGCTCCGACACGTGGGAGATATAGCCGCATCGTGGGTGTTTCAAGTTGGTAATCAGAGCCTTCCCCGACTTAGGAGCCCCCTGCTTGATCGAATCGTTGACGTTGTTGAGTCTAGAAAAAAATGTTTTGAGTCTTATAGGATTATATATATATAAGAGAGTAGGATTCTTTTTACTCCTCAGTCCCTTCGTCACTCTGGTGAGGCCTCCTGACGTAGAGTTTTGACTCTTCTCTCCTCAAATTTCACTAATTTTTTTGGATCACGCGGGTATCTTGGAATCGTTTCGATGGTTTTGTGATGAGAACATTGTTCTTCGTGCCTCCTGACATTTAGGGGTTGTGGCAGTGTTTGTCGTCACAATTTTATCGTTGCAGTTCTGGAATACCTGAGTTCGCCGACATCGAAAATCTCTTTTATGTAGTTGTTGGTGAGATAACCTCGACGCCACCCAGTACTGGGGCGGGAGTTCAGGAGTATTGCCATAACTCGTATAACGGATGCTTTTCGAAGGTTGAGGTAAATGATTTCCGAAGGTTTCTTGGTTATGTGTTGAAGGATGGATACAGCTGGATGTAGGATTTGCTAGTATTGGGTGAGATATTATGCTTCCCCTGTATCCCCAACACCTGATTGCATAACCGGAAAGTTTCGGGAGTTTCATAGGTGGGAATTCATGTAGCTCTAGTATTTCTTCCCGCAGATATTTGGTTTGTGATTCGGTAATCCTTACCAATTATTTGTTCATATCCGTACCTTGTTGTTTTATTCATCTACCTTTATCTAAGTGGCTTCTCAACCTTATGGAAGTGTGATCATTTACTTTGGAATTCATTCGTTCATCCTTGTTCGAATGTTAAGGCTATATGTTGCAATTTCGATCCATTTATTCAACTTGAATATATGTCTTTCAAGATGCTAACGGATGTCACCCTCTTCAGGATGGCTCCTCCAACGCGTCAGAATCTGAAACCTCCACCACCACCTCCACCTCCGGAGGCATGGCAAGCTGTCATGGCCGCCACCAACGCCAACATGCAGATGCTTTTGCAACTCTTGCAAGAGCGTAACCGAGGAAATCAAGGCCAAAGCAACAATCAAGCTCAGTTTGCTACCCTCAATCAGTTCCTCGCAAACCAGCAGAAGTCCTTCAGTAATTGTGTCGAGGCCACAGACGCTGACGATTGGCTCGTGGATATCTGCAAACATTTTGAGTGTAGCAACGTTAGGCCTGAGGACTTTGTCAAGTTTGCTTCATTCCAACTCAAAGACCAAGCTGCTGAGTGGTATCAACAATACAAAGATTCCAGAGGAGGTAGTGTGATTACCTGGGATGATTTCCGCCGAGACTTCAAAGCTCACCACATTCCTCAAAGTGTTGCTGAGAGTAAGCGTGAGGAGTTCCGCAATCTGAAGCAAGGCAGCATGTCTGTTTACCAATACAACATCCTGTTTCAGAGGCTCGCTCGCTTCGCTAAACAAGACGTCCCTGACGAGAAGATCATGATTTATCAATTCAGAGGTGGCCTCAGAGAAGATCTGCAACTAGCTCTCGTGCTTTTTGAGCCGACCGAGTATGATGAGTTCTACAACATGGCACTAAAGCAAGAGGCTGCTCAGCTCAAGTGCGATGCTTCTAAGAAGAGAGTCAGGGATGCAACTCAATCGTCTTCTTCAACTCAAGTGGCAGCTAAGCAGCAAAAGTTCTGGTTGCCTCCTCCTCCTCCTCCGTTCCGTCAGCCATATCAGCAGAAGAGTAAAGGTGGTAATGGATCTTCCCACCCACCCAACCCAGGCTATCAGAACAAAGCTCCGTCTCATGCTCAAAGGTCAAGTGCTCCTTATCATCGTCCGCTCTCAGAGGTTACTTGCAACAAGTGTCAACAGAAAGGGCACTATGCAAACAAATGCTTCAACCAAAGGCGCCTTCCGCCTCCTCCTCCTGTGAGATCTGCCAGCAATGCAGTGGTCAAGCATAATCCCAAGTTTGCAAAGGTCAACATGATGAACGCAGCTCAGGCAGAGGAATCTTCAGAAGTGATCATGGGTAACCTTCCTGTTAATGATATTCCTGCAGAAGTCCTTTTTGATACTAGTGCATCGCATTCTTTCATTTCAAGACCTTTTGTGGCTATGCATGATTTGGTTACTCAAGTATTGCCGAGAACTTTGTCTATTGTTTCTCCGGCCCAACAAATGACTTCTCGAGTTTTCGTTCCGGATGTGTCTATCAAGATGGACGACTATAAGTTTCTGTCTTCTCCTATTGTTCTTGGTGACTCGGATATTGATCTAATTCTCGGCATGGACTGGCTTTCTAAGCACAAGGCTCAACTTGATTGTGCTACCAGGCAGATTCAGTTGACACACTCGTCTGAGGATGTGATCATCTATGCCACTCGTGATGATACCATTCGACTGTTTTCTCTCAATGAGAAGGGCGAGTTGAATGCCATCTCTCATATTCTAGTCATTTGTGAATATCAAGACGTCTTTCCAGAAGAGCTTCCAGGAATGCCTCCTCACTGGCCAGTTGAATTCGTCATCGATCTTGAGCCTGGCACGGAACCTGTTTGCAAACGTCTTTACAAGCTTGGACCAGAAGAGTTGAAGGAGCTGAAGAAACAACTCGATGTACAATAGCATATGGGTCTGATCCGACCGAGTTCTTCTCCATGGGGTTGTGGTGTTCTTTTTGTCAAGAAGGATGGCATGGACCGACTTTGTGTCGACTACTGCCCATTGAAGAAGAAGACCATAAAGAACAAGTACCCACTACCCAACATCAATGAGCTTTTCGAACAACTCAAAGGTGCTCAAGTATTCTCCAAGCTTGACCTCCGTATGGGCTATCATCAGATTCGCATTCGTGAACAAGATATCCCCAAGACAGCATTCAGAACAAGCTATGGTTCTTACGAATACACTGTCATGTCTTTCGGCCTTGTCAATGCTCCTCCAACATTCTCTCGCATGATGAACTTCATCTTCAACCCTTACGCAAATGATTTCGTCTTGGTGTATCTCGATGATATTTTGGTCTTTTCCAAGAACAAGGAGGATCATGCCAACCACTTGAGATTGGTGCTGGACAAACTCAGAGAACATCAGTTCTATGAGAAGTTTTCAAAGTGTGAGTTTTGGCTCGATGAGGTTCTCTACCTTTGCCATATCATCTCAGCAAAGGGCATTGCGGTTAATCCTGAGAAGGTGTCTGCAATTGTGAATTGGGAACTGCCTCAGAATGTGAAGCAGCTCCGCAGTTTCCTTGGGCTTGCAAGCTATTGTCGAAGATTCGTTGAGAATTTCTCTAAGATTGCAAAGCCTATTTCCAACCTCCTCCAGAAGCATGTGAAGTATGTCTAGACGCCTGGATGTGACATCGCTTTCAACACCCTCAAAGAGAAGTTAGTCACATCTCTAGTTCTGACTCCTCCTGATGAATCCAAACCATTCGAAGTTTTCTGTGATGCTTCCCTGCAAGGTCTCGATGCTGTGTTAATGCAAGAGAAGAAAGTTGTGGCCTATATCGCTCGCCAGTTGAAGCCCAACGAAAAGAACTACCCCACTCATGACCTCGAGATGGCAGCAGTTGTCCATGCTCTTTTAACATTGAGACACCTCTTGTTGGGAAGGAAAGTGGACATCTTCACTAATCATAAGAGCCTCAAGTACATCTTCACTCAACCCAACCTCAAGCTCAGGCAGACTCGTTGGGTCGAAATGATTCAAGAGTATAATCCGAGTATTGAATATACTCCAGGCAAGGCCAATGTCATTACAGACGCTTTGAGCAGGAAGGCTTACTGCAACAGTTTGATTCTCAAGCCCTTCCAACCAGATCTTTGTGAAGCTTTCCGCAAACTTAATCTCCAAGTTGTTCCTCAAGGATTCCTTTCCAACCTCCAAGTCTCTCCTACTTTGGAAGATCAAATTCGTGAGGCACAACTTCTTGATGCAATGGTGAAGAAGGTGAAGATTGGTATTGCCAAGAGCCAACCCAAGTACAAGTGCTATCGCCTTCATGACAAAGATACTCTATTCTTCGAGGATCGAATTGTTGTTCCTAAGGGTGCTCTCTGTAAAGTCATTATGAACGAGGCTCACAATTCACTCCTTTCTATTCATCCTGAAAGTACAAAGATGTACCATGACCTCAAGCAGTCGTATTGGTGGACTCGAATCAAGCGAGAAATTGCACAGTTCGTGAATGAATGCGATGTCTGCAAAAGAGTGAAAGCAGAACATTAACGACCAGTCGGTCTCCTCCAACCTCTTGCCATTCCAGAATAGAAGTTTGACCATATTGAGATGGACTTCATGACTGGATTTCCCAAGTCCAAACATGGAAATGATGCTATCTTTGTTGTCATCGACAAGCTTACTAAAGTGTCTCATTTTCTTCCTATCAAAGAATCTATCACAGCAGCTCAGTTGGCAGAGCTATATACCTCTAGGATTGTCTCCTTGCACGGCATTCCGCAATTGATATCTTCAGATCATGGAAGCATCTTTTCTTCTAAGTTCTGGGACTCCTTCCAGAAGGCCACGGGCACCAGCATTCGCTTCAGCACAGCCTTCCATCCTCAAACTAGTGGCCAAGTCGAGCGAGTTAATCAAATCCTTGAAGATATGCTCAGGGCTTGTGTCATTTCTTTCGGTATGAAGTGGGAAGATTGTCTTCCATATGCCGAGTTCTCCTACAACAACAGTTTCCAAGTGAGTTCGGGCAAGGCCCCATTCGAGATTCTCTATGGCAGAAAGTGCCGTACTCCTCTTAATTGGTCAGAGACTGGTGAACGCCAACTTCTTGGCAATGACTTAATCACAGAAGCTGAAGAAATGTGCAAAGTCATTCGTGAAGATCTCAAAGCCGCGCAATCGTGCCAGAAGAGTTACTATGATAGCAAGCATCATGACTTGGATTTCGAGATCGGAGACCATGTCTACCTCCGTGTCTCTCTAATGAAAGGTACTCGTCGCTTCGGTATCAAAGGGAAGCTTGCCCCTAGATATGTGGGTCCTTTCAAGATCATTGGAAAAAGAGGCGATCTCGCCTATCAACTTGAGCTTCCATCCAACTTTGCAAACGTGCATGACGTGTTTCACGTGTCACAGCTTCGCAAGTGTTTCAAGACTCTTGACCGCACCATCAACTTTGAAGAGATTGATCTCCAAGAAGACATGTCTTATCATGAGCATCCCGTTGCTATTCTTGAAGAAACTGAGCGCAAGACTCGCAACAAGTCTATCAAATTCATGAAAGTGAAGTGGTCACACCATTCCGATCGAGAAGCCACCTGGGAACATGAGGACCACCTCCGTTCCGAATATTTTGAGTTCTTTCAGTCCTAGATCTCGGGACGAGATCATTTCGTAGTGGTGGAGTGTTGTAACGCCCTGGATCTAACTTACCATATTTGTACTCCAACTCTTGCCATTTTCGGCATTAAGTTATGATTTCCCTTTGTGGTTGGGTTTGCCTTTGTTTTGCATTTTGTTCATGTCATGCATTTCATATCATGTCATTATGTGCATCACATTTGCATACATGTTCGTCTCATGCATCCGAGCATTTTCCCCTTTGTCCGTTTTGCAATCCGACACTCCTACGCCCTCCGGCACCCCTTTTGTCTCTTTTCGTGTGTGGGTGTTAAACCTTCTCAGAATGGACCGAGATTTGCCAAGCGGCCTTGGTACACCACCGGTAGACCGCCTGTCAAGTTTTGTGCCATTTGGAGTTCGTTTGATACTCCAACGGTTAACCGGGGAACCGGAAAGGCCTCGTGTGTGTTGCAGCCCAACACCCCTCCAAAGTGGCCCAATAACCCATCCAAACCCCCTCCATCCTCTCGGCCGTTCGATCACGATCGCGTGGCCGAAAACCGCACCTCATTTGGACTCTCCTAGCTCCCTCTACCTATATATTTGCACCTCCCCCCGAAATTTCGCGGTGCAAACCCTAGATCTTCCCCTCTCGCCCGCCGGACATGTCCGTCCCGGACCGGACGTAATCGCGCCGCCGCGCCGGCCCGCTCGGCCCAGGAAGAGCCCAGTCGGGGCAATCGGGGACCTATGCATTTGGGGTTGTCTTTATTTTGGTTCCGTAGTCGGACCTTGATTGTATCTGGATAATGTAATGCTATATTTATGTATTGTGTGAAGTGGCGATTGTAAGCCAAGTCTTTATCTCTTTCTTATTCAGTACATGGGATGTGTAAAGATTACCCCTCTTGCGACATGCCTACTATGCGGTTATGCCTCTAAGTAGCGCTCCGACACGTGGGAGATATAGTCGCATCGTGGGTGTTACACCCTGCCCCCTGATATGATCTGGAGGCGTTCTTTTAAAAATCTTCTGAATGCACCTGCTGTGTTTGAGGTGCCAAAACCCTTGCTGCCTCGGCCTCTGTCTCCTATAATTTTATCAAAGAGAAACTAGGATTTTGCATTCCGGCAAGATGATATTCCTCTGCTGACATGGAAGGAGCAGGAGCCTGCTCGACCTGTTGCTCGAGCTATGTTTGTGGATGACACTGAGAGAGATGCACATGATGCTATCCATTCTCCCTCGGTGCGTTCAAAATCAAGGAGGCCCCGCAAGACTTTGGCACCAACGCCTCTCATTGAAACTTCAGTTTGAAGATGCACCAGAAGCTCGGCCCAGCGTGATGGGTTTAAGCCCACTTTCCATGAGCTAGCTATACAGCCCAAGAAGAAGAAGCCCAAGGCCAAGCCCCTCTCTACTGAGATGCCTGATGACCCTGCGCATGCAGATGTTCCTCCACCTACTCCCATCAGTCACCTGCAGGCAATTGGGAAGGAGCTGGAAATTCATGCCAAGCTACTGACTGTGTAACATCCCAAATTTTCAATTTGGAATGTTATACATTAGATCATCTATGCATATCATATTTTATTTTCCATTTTGGTTGATCCTAGAAATTTCTACGCAACTCAAGGACCCACGGAGAGAGTTGGAAAATTCTTTATTTTCATATTTGAGTTTTCTCAAATTTTGAGAATAGGATCATTTGATTTAAATTATTTTATCATCAATTATTTCTATTACAAAAATATGAGAGAGGGAATAAAATGACTTTCCCAAAATAAAGAAATATTGAGGATTTAATAAAAAATCAAATAAGATTTTATTTCGGAGTTTTCGTTATTTTATTTGAATTTAGGAAAAAATGTGCGTTTTTCAAAATTGCATTTAGGCCCCAAATAAATGTTCACCTTGTGCGGCTTGATTTTAGAATCCCGGGAAAATTTATTTCGGGATTTTTGGAGTCCGTTTAGTATTTCTTTTTATTTTTCTTGTGCGCGTAATTAAAAAAAGAACAAACCGACCTAGGGGCCGTGTCCGACCCGGACTCCCGGCCCGCTAGGCTTTATAAGCCGGGGGGGAGGCCCAGCTCAGCCAAACCCTAGCCCCAACCCCAGCCCCGCCCGAGCCGCCGCCGCCGCCCGCTCGCGCCGCCGCCGCACGCCGCGCCGCCGCCGCCCGCCGCGCCATCGCCGCCGCCCGCCGCGCCATCGCCGCGCCATCGCCGTCGCCGGACGCCGCCGCCGCCGACCCGCCGCCCGAGGTTCGCCTCGCCTTGAAATCCGCGACGCCGTTTTTTTTATTTTTTTTCAAAAAAACCGTTCGTTTTTTCCATCGGTTTTTCGTCGGTTTTTTAGTTTCGGTTTTTTTAATAGATCGGTTTTTCCGATTTATTTAATTAGCGAGTGTTTGTCCGTTCGTTCGTTCTAGCGAACGTTCGTCGTTTTTCTTTTTCTCGGATTAAATCCGCGATTTTTCTGTTCGCGATTCCTGATCCGATTTTCGTTTTAGTATAACTTTTCGCTCGTTTGTCGGAATCAGGCGATTCAAGCGCCTGGAGTTTCGTCTCGAAACCCTCTATCCGTTTAACCAACTTAAACAAGTTTTTGCTACTGTAAAATTTGACTTAGATCCAGATTAGTAGAACGAAGTTGTTTTCTTTCGCCGTTTTATTTTCGTTGCTTTGTTCGATTTGATTCTTTTTGCCAACCGGAGTTCTTAAGTTGAACCTTATGGTTAGATCTCTTATTTGAGTTTTACCCGTGCATTAGATGAGTACTTATTGTATGGTTGTTTGTTTGTCTGTGATAGAATACCCGGAGTGCGCCGCTTGTTACTGCGAATCTCTAGGTTTCGCGGATCATCAGCAAGGCAAGTAACACTTTGATCATACCTTTTCTACTACCCAGTTTTATTGCATTATATCAATCCTCACACATTGCATGATTAGGATCTAGTTAAACTGTGGGATGGGAAGTAGTTGAGGTAGTACCTATTACCTGTTTTATTATCAAACCTTTGGGAGTTACTTCTACGTTTGCCATTATGCTATGCTATGCTAGTAGACGTGAATTGGGTGAGTGATATTCATGACAGATGTGAGTTTGTTTATTAATGGTTTATCTAAGGTGGCAACTTAAACACACATCTGGGTGGATTGAGGTACCTGGGTATTCCAGGATTACCTGTTTCTTTTGGACCGCCACCCAGACTCAAAGGGATCATGTGATTATTCATACTAGAAACTTCCGTGTGCAGCCACAAGCCATTATGGGCTCTGGCATAGTTGAATAAGTCGTGCGAACTCTTACAGGGTAGACTAGCATATGTAGGGGAAAGTAGGTGTAACGGTCTATCCATCGTAAGGTGCCAGCGCTTCTGAAAGACTGTGTCTCGGTCATCCGTCTTCGCAAACACCATGAAGTGCGAGAAACCGAACGGAGGCGATCGAGTCTTGTGGGGAAAAGTGCGCAAACCTCTGCAGAGTGTAATAAACTAATCATGATTAGCCGTGTCCACGGTTATGGACATCTTGAGTATCTAGTACCTGGATTATCATATGAATCTCAACATGTTACTCTAAATTAATTTTGTTGGGTTTTGTTTAATGATGATGCTTAATTGGGATTGAGAATGCTGTCAACCATTCTCAATGTTTAACAACTACCATGATAGTTAAATAAATTTATTCCTTTGTAGTAGGGAAAAATTGGCTTTACGCAAAACTGTAACCATAGAGCTTTCCACTAGCCAAATATGCATATAGTATAGCTGTTTCATTCCATTACTCTTTATGTGTTACCTTGCCAGCATATTCCATGTGCTGACCCGTTTCGGGCTGCAACGTTAATGTTGCAGACTTTTCAGATGACGATTAAGGAGTTTTTAGGTTGTGGTTCTATACTCAGTGATGCCGTTGGAGTTGATGGACTCACTTATCTTCCAAGTCTTCCGCTGTTATCGTTATTAGATGGCCTTAAGTCATATTTATTGTAATAAGTTCTCTTTTGAGACACTCGATGTAATAAGTGTGTGATTACAACTCTGTTATAAATCCTCCGAGTACTGTGTGGTGTCAGCATTACTGATCCAGGGATGACACCGAAGCACAGAGATCAGACTGTTTGAGGTCTGGTCGCTACAGACTATGGATGCACTTATGGTGGATCCTGCTAATGCTGAAAATGCTGCCACTAATGCTTAGTGTGCTTATATTCTGCTGGGTTTTGCAAGCCCCTAAATTTGCTCTCTGCTTTTGGTTTTTATGTTCAGACTTATGGTGTACTCTGCAATGTAATAATGTTGGTTCAGACTTATTTGTACATTTTGGACATATGGCATTGTGTGCCATATGGTTTGTGGACCTGTTAAATATCTTTATTTATGAGTACTCCATGTAGAAGCTGGAATGTTTTGTGTTGGAATGTCAGGGGTTTAAATTTTGAGAATAGGCAAAGAGCTGTTAGACAAAAAATTGATGAAAGTAACTGTGCTATTGCTTGCTTACAAGAAACTAAATGCACCTCATTTGATTCCAAAGAAATTAAAAGTTTCTGTCCTAAGAGATTTGACAGTTTTGCCTTCTCACCTTCTTTGGGGGCCTCTGGTGGAATTATTGTTGTTTGGAACTCTCCTGTCTTTGCTGGGACTTTATTGGAAGTCCAACAATTTGCAGTGGTGATTGAGTTTTTTTCCAGGAAAAACAATGAGAGATGGACTTTAGTAGTTGTTTATGGTCCTTGCTAGGGGGAAGCCAGGGATAATTTTGTCAACTGGTTGTACCATTTGAATATTCCTGTGGAAGAAAATTGGTTGCTGCTAGGGGATTTTAATTTTTTGAGATCCTTGGATAATAGAAACTTACCTGGTGGTGATTTGAATGACATGTTCATCTTCAATGAGATCATTGGGCACTTGGGCCTATTGGAGTTACCTATCAAAGGTAGATCTTACACTTGGTCAAACATGCAGGATAATCCACTTCTTGAGCAGCTAGACTGGTTTTTCACCTCTGTTGATTGGATATCTGACTATCCTATGACTGAGGTGCTACCTCTTGCTAAAACTGCATCTGCTCATGTGCCTTGTGTGGTTACCATTAAAACTTCTATTCCCAAGTCTAACCTCTTTAGGTTTGAGAATTATTGGATTGAGTTGGATGGTTTTATGGATTGTGTTGATTCTTCATGGAAAAAACAATCCAGGAAGGGGCATATCACTGCTAGGATAGCTGATAAATTTAAGTCCTTGAGAATGTGTCTTAAGAGGTGGCAAAAGGACATTTCCAAACTGAAAACCCTGGTCTGTAAATGTAATAATGTTATTCTGCTCTTGGATGAGCTTGAGGAATACAGGCCCCTCTACAGACATGAATTCAATTTCAGAAAAGTGGTCAAGATCCATGTGGAGCAGTTGCTTCACCTCCAATTCCTTTATTGGAAGAAACGATGCACTATCAGGTACATCAAAGTGGGAGGTGAAAACACAATTTTTTTCCATGCTATGGCTACTGAGAGACACAGAAGAAACTCCATTGCCAGTTTAAAATTATCTGATGGGACTGTGGTGACTGGCCACTCACAAATGGAGGGTATTATCTGGAATTGTTTTAAAATAGAATGGGTTCTTCCAGGGGAATTGTCATGGGTTTCGACCTCTCCTCCCTCATTACTCTTGTGGAGGGTTTAGATATTTTAACTAAGCCTTTTGAGAAGGAGGAAATGG
This sequence comes from Triticum urartu, assembly GCF_056163025.1. Taxonomy (NCBI): domain Eukaryota; kingdom Viridiplantae; phylum Streptophyta; class Magnoliopsida; order Poales; family Poaceae; genus Triticum; species Triticum urartu. Next base: position 134,572,566 of record NC_141874.1, read on the forward strand.
ATAATGTTGTCAAGAACATGCCTATGGATAAAGCCCTAGGTCCTGATGGTTTTAATGGTTTGTTCTTTAAGAAGTGCTGGCACATAATTTCTAAGGATTTTTATGACCTGGCCCAGGCTTTCTTTGATGGCTCTGCTAAGCAGGAAAATATTAGTGACTCATATATCACTCTGGTGCCTAAAAAACTCTCACCTGAAGAGGTGGGAGATTTTAGACCTATCTCCTTAACTGGAATGGGTCTAAAATTTCTCTCCAAGATGGCAGCTAATAGGTTCCAAGATGTAATTATGTAGTGTGTTCACAGAAACCAGTATGGTTTCATAAAAAGCAGAACAATTCAGGATTGCATTGGATGGACTTTTGAGTATTTGCATCAGTGTCACCAATCCAAGAGGCCAAATGTAATTCTTAAGCTGGATTTTGAGAAGGCTTTTGATTCCCTGAAGCATGAGGCCATAGTTCAAATTTTGAGATATAAGGGTTTTAATGAGAAGTGGATTCTTTGGATGAAGCAGCTATTGTCCACTAGCACCTCATCTGTTTTGCTTAATGGAGTTCCTGGAAGGAAATTTCTCTTCAAAAAGGGAGTTAGACAGGGGGATCCTGTCTCCCCACTTCTTTTTGTCCTAGCTGCTGATCTTTTACAGACTGTCATTCATGACATGTTTAGAAGAGGCATCCTTCATCTGACTATACCTTGTCATGACCAAGATTACCCTGTGATTCAGTATGCTGATGACACACTGATTATTTTGCCTGCTGACAAGAATCAAATTGTTGCTTTGATGGATATGCTGCAGGTCTTCTCTTTGTCTACTGGTCTTGATGTAAACTATATATCACAAATCCTTCATTATACCAATCAATGTGGACTCTGCTTTGATGACTAAATTAGCTGCTGCTTTTGGGTGTCAGATTGGAAAAATGCCTTTTACTTATCTTGGGCTGCCTGTGGGAACTACTAGTCCAAGAATGGTTGATTTTATGCCATTGGTGGACTACATGGAGAGAAGAATGACAATTAGCTCCTCATTTTTAAACCAAGGAGAAAGATTACAGTTTTTGAACTCTGCCTTGTCCTCTATGCCCATTTTTTCCTTTGCAGTTTGGCTGTTCCTGCTGGAATTTTAAAGCAATTGGAAATAATTCAGAGATAATGCCTCTGGAGGAAACATAGGGGTGAGCCTGCTCCTTCCCTTGCTATCTGGGATCTTATTTTTAGACCAAAAACAAGGGAGGTCTTGGTATTCTTAGCCTTGGTGTCCATAATGTGGCTCTTCTACTCAGACATGCAAACAATTTTCTCCATAAGAAGAATCTTCCCTGGGTGTCTTTAATCTGGGACTCTTACTATCTTGGCAGGGTGCCCCAGGGAACTTCTGATTGTGTCTCTTTCTGGTGGAAAGATATATGTAAGATTATGAAAAGCTTTAGAGAGTTCTCTTGGGTGCAGATAAATGAGGGAGACACTGCTCTAATGTGGTCAGACAACTGAGGTTTCTACTCTTCAGTACAGATTTCCCAGGCTCTTTCATATGCTAAGGACCCTTGGATCACCGTTAAAGAGTTTGTTGACTCACAAGACATGTTGCAACACTTCCATCTTCCTTTGTCTGCCCAAGCTTTTGATAACCTGAACCTTCTGCAATCTATGATGGAAGACCACAATCGAACACCTGGGTCCAAGGATGTCTAGTTCTAGCATGGCACTTCCAAGGGATACAAACCCAAGATGTTTTACTCCCATACTTTTGCATCACAGTCCTTTAACCCCTTGACCTCCTGGATTTGGAAGTCTTCTTACACAATGAAAATCAAGGTGTTTGCTTGGATTCTCATTATGGATAGATTAAACACAAATGACATGGTGGAGAGGAGGCAATGGCATCTGGATGATGGGGTGAATTTTGTTCTTTTCCCTTTGCAGGCTAGGGAAACCAGTGATCATCTGTTTTTCAATTGCAACTTCAGTATCAGAGTATGGAATTATTTGCAAGTTGATTGGTCCTCTGGTGACTCTATGGCTGATTTGGTTATCAATGCTAGAAGAAGTTTTGGGAAGCCCTTCTTCACTAAAGTGGTTTTCATTGCCTGTTGGAATATCTGGATCATCAGAAATGCTAAAGTTTCAGGCATGAGAGAACTATGTTTAATAAATGGAGATGTGCTTTCATTCATGATACCATTCTTATGCAATACAGAGTGAAAGCTGCCTACAAGGATGAGCTCCTGAGATGGGTTTCTTTTTTGCCTCCTTGAGGCCCCTTGTTTTGTAATCTTCTATTTCTTTCTTCTTTAGGTTAGTTTGATTACCCCTTGTATTTGTTAATTCTTTTCAATAAAGCTTTTGATATGCTGTGGGGTTTTTGTCCTACAGTTCCCAGTCAAAAAAAATATTGTCACTTGTCACTATGGAAATTAATCCTTTGAGGGGCTTGTTCGGGGTATCTTCACCTCGACTGGTAGAGCAAGAAGTTGCTCCTCAACCTACTGAACCTACTGAAAATATCTATTTTGAAATTCCTTCGGGTATGATAGAGAAACTGTTAGCTAATCCTTATGTAGGAGATGGAACACTACATCCTGATATACATCTAATCTATGTGGATGAAGTTTGCGGATTATTTAAGCTTGCAGGTTTTCCCGAGGATGATGTAAATAAGAAGGTCTTCCCTTTATCTTTCAAGGTAAAGGCATTGACATGGTATAGGCTATGTGATGATATTGGATCTTGGAACCACAACCGATTGAAATTGGAATTTCATCAGAAGTTTTATCCTATGCATCTGGTTCATTGTGATCGGAATTATATTTATAATTTTTGGCCTCGTGAAGGAGAAAGTATTGATCAAGCTTGGGGGAGGCTTAAGTCAATGTTATATTCATGCCCCAATCATGAGCTCTCAGGAGAAATTATTATTTAGAATTTTTATGCTCAGCTTTCTTGTAATGATCAATCCATGCTCGATACTTCTTGTACTAGTTCTTTTATGAAGAAGACTATTGAATTCAAATGGGATTTATTAGAAAGAATTAAACACAACTCTGAAGATTGGGAACTCGACAAAGGTAATGAGTCAGGTATAAACCTCAAGTTTGATTGTGTTAAATCTTTCATGGATACCGATGTTTTTCGTGAATTTAGCACTAAATATGGACTTGATTCTGAGATAGTAGCTTCTTTTTGTGAATCATTTGCTACTCATGTTGATCTTCCTAAGGAGAAGTGGTTTAAATATCATCCACCCATTGAAGTGAAAGTAGTAGAACCTATTAAAGTTGAAACAGAAACTGTTACTTATAATGTTGATCCTATTATTCCTACTACTTACTTTGAGAAACCACCTTTCCCTATTAGGATAAGGGATCATGCTAAAGCTTCAACTGTGGTCCGTAAGAGTTATACTAGAACACCTACACCCCCTGAACAAATTAAAGTTGAACCTAGTATTACTATGGTTAAAGATCTCTTGGTTGATAATATTGATGGGCATGTTATTTATTTCTATGATGAAGCTGCTAGAATTGCTAGACCTGATACTAAAGACAAACATAGACCTATTGTTGGCATGCCTGTTGTTTCTGTTGAAATAGGAGATCATTGTTATCATGGCTTATGTGATGTGGGTGCTAGCGTGAGTGAAATTCCCTTTACATTATATCAAGAAATTATGAATGATATTGCACCTGCTGAGGTAGAAGATATTGATGTTACTATTAAGCTTGCTAATAGAGATACTATATCACCAATTCGGATTGTTAGAGATGTTGAAATCTTGTGTGGGAAAATGAATACCCTACTGATTTTCTTGTTCTTGGTTCCCCACAATATGATTTTTGTCCCATTATATTTGGTAGACCTTTCTTGAATACTGTTAATGATATGATAGATTGCGAGAAAGAAATTGTTACTGTAAGTTTTGGGGATATGTCTCATGATTTTAGTTTCTCTAAATTTTGTAGACAACCCCATGATAAAGAAGTGTCTAGTAAGGATGCAATAATTGGTCTTGCTTCTATTGTCGTGCCTCCTACTGATCCTTTAGAACAATATTTGCTAGACCATGAAAATGATATGTTTATGAATGAAAGAAGGGAACTAGATGAAATATTCTTTGACCAAATGCCTTTTCTGAAACACAACTTGCCTGTTTAGATTCTTGTGGATCCTCCTCCACCCAAGGGTGATCCCGTGTTTGAGCTTACACAATTACCTGATACATTGAAATATGCTTATCTTGATGAAAAGAAGATATATCCTGTTATTATTAGTGTTAACCTTTCAGAGCATGAAGAAAAGAAATTATTGAGAACTCTGAAGAAGCATCGTGCCAATATTGGATATACTCTTGATGATCTTAAGGGCATTAGTCCCACTCTATGTCAGCACAAAATTAATATGGAGCCTGATGCTAAACCAATTTTTGATCACTAATGACGGTTAAGACCTAAGCTGGAAGAAGTGGTAAGAAACGAAATACTAAAGCTTCTGGAGGCAGGTATAATTTATCCTATTGCTGATAGTAGATAGGTAAGTCCTGTTAATTGTGTCCCCAAGAAGGGAGGTATTACTGTTGTTCCTAATGATAAGAATGAATTGATTCCACAAAGAATTGTTACATGTTATAGGATGGTAATTAATTTTCGCAAATAACAAAGCTACTAGAAAAGATCACTATCCTCTACCTTTTATTGATCAAATGCTAGAAAGACTATCCAAACATACACATTTTTGCTTTCTAGATGGTTATTCTGGTTTTTCTCAAATACCTATGTCAAAAGAGGATAAAGAAAAAAAATTACTTTTACATGCCCTTTCGGTACTTTTGCTTATAGACGTATGCCTTTTGGTTTATGCAATGCACATGCTACATTTCAAAGATGTATGACTGCTATATTCTCTGACTTTTGTGTGAAAAGATTGTTGAGGTTTTCATGGATGATTTCTCCATTTACGGAACTTATTTTGATGATTGCTTAAGCAACCTTGATCGAGTTTTATAGAGATGTGAAGAAACAAATCATATCTTGAATTGGGAGAAGTGCCACTTTATGGTTAATGAAAGTATTGTCTTGGCGCATAAACTTTCCGAAAGAGGTATTGAAGTTGATAAAGCTAAAGCAGATGCTATTGAAAAGATGTCGTGTCCTAAAGATATCAAAGGTATAAGAAGTTTCCTTGGTCATGCTGGTTTCTATAGGAGGTTTGTTAAAGACTTCTCTAAAATTTCTAGGCCTCTCACTAATCTCTTGCAAAAATATTCCCTTTTGTTTTTGATGATGATTCTATAAAAGCATTTGAAATACTTAAGAAAGCCTTGATTTCTGCACCTATTGTTCAACCACCTGATTGGAATCTACCCTTTGAAATTATGTGTGATGCTAGTGATTATGCGGTTGGTGTTGTTCTAGGACAAAGAGTTGATAAGAAATTGAATGTTATCCATTATGCTAGTAAAAATCTAAATAGTGCCCGGAGAAATTATGCTACTACTGAAAAGGAATTTTTAGGAGTTGTCTTTGCTTGTGATAAGTTCAGATCTTATTGTAGGAAATATGCCCTAGAGGCAATAATAAATTTGTTATTTATATTTCCTTATATCATGATAAATGTTTATTATTCATGCTAGAATTGTATTAACCGGAAACTTGATACATGTGTGGATACATAGACAAAACAAAGTGTCCCTAGTAAGCCTCTACTAGACTAGCTTGTTAATCAAAGATGGTTAAGTTTGCTGACCATACACATGTGTTGTCATTTGATTAACGGGATCACATCATTAGGAGAATGATGTGATGGACAAGACCTATCCATTAGCTTAGCATAATGATCGTTAAGTTTTATTGCTATTGCTTTCTTCATAACTTATACATATTCCTTTGACTATGAGATTATGCAACTCCCGAATACCGGAGGAACACCTTGTGTGCTATCAAACGTCACAACATAACTGGGTGATTATAAATATGCTCTATAGGTGTCTCTGAAGGTGTTTGTTGGGTTGGCATAGATCAAGATTAGGATTTGTCACTCCGAGTATCGGAGAGGTATCTCTAGGCCCTCTCGGTAATGCACATCATGATAAGCCTTGCAAGCAATGTGACTAATGAGTTAGTTACGGGATGATGCATTACGGAACGAGTAAAGAGACTTGCCGGTAACGAGATTGAACTAGGTATGAAGATACCAACGATCGAATCTCGGGCAAGTAACATACCGATGACAAAGGGACTGATGTATGTTATCATTGTGGTTTGACCAATAAATATCTTTGTAGAATATGTAGGAACCAATATGATCATCCAGGTTCCGCTGTTGGTTATTGATCGGAGATGTGTCTCAGTCATGTCTACATAGTTCTCGAACCTGTAGGGTCTGCACGCTGAACGTTCGATGACGATTTGTACTATGAGTTATGTGTTTTGGTGACCGAAGATTGTTCGGAGTCCTGTATGAGATCACGGACATGATGAGGAGTCTTGAAATGGTCGAGAGGTAAATATTGATATATTGGACGATGGTATTCAGACACCAGAATAGTTTCAGAGTGTTTCAGATATATTTCGGAGTACCGAGGGGTTATCGGAACCCCCCGGGAAAGTAATGGGCCAACATGGGCCATATGGGAGAGAGCAGAGAGCCCACAAGGGGTGGTGCACGCCCCCCAGGGGCAGTCCAAATTGGACAAGGGGAAGGGGTGCGGCCCTGAGCGAGTCCTGGGTTAGGGGGTCTCCGGACAGCCGAACTATATCCTTTGGCCGGACTGTTGGACTATGAAGATACGAGATTGAAGACTTCGTCCCGTGTCCGGATGGGACTCTACTTGGCGTGGAAGGCAAGCTAGGCAATACGGATATGTACATATCCTCCTTTGTAACCGACCTTGTGTAACCCTAGCCCCCTCCGGTGTCTATATAAACCGGAGGGTTTTAGTCCGGAGGACGACATACAATCCTACCATAGGCTAGCTTCTAGGGTTTAGCCTCTCTGATCTCGCGGTAGATCAACTCTTGTAATACTCATATCATCAAGAACAATCAAGCAGGACGTAGGGTATTACCACCATCAAGAGGGCCCGAAACTGGGTAAACATTGTGTCCCCTGCCTCCTGTTACCATCCGCCTTAGACGCACAGTTCGGGACCCCCTACCCGAGATCCGCCGGTTTTGACACCGACATTGGTGCTTTCATTGTGAGTTCCACTATGTCGTCACCATAAGGCTTGATGGCTCCTTCGATCATCGCTAGCGATGCGGTCCAGGGTGAGGCTTTCCTCCCCGGACAGATCTTCGTATTCGGCGGCTTCGCACTTCGGGCCAATTCGCTTGGCCATCTGGAGCAGATCGAGAGCTACGCCCTTGGCCATCAGGTCAGATTTGGAAACTTGAACTACATGGCCGACATCCGCGGAGACTTGATCTTCGACGGATTCGAGCCCATGTCAGACGCGCCACATAGTCGCGACGAGCATGACGTAACTCTGCCGTCAGACAATGTTCAGGAGATCGCATCCGCAACTACTCCGGCCATCAATCCGGAGCAAGTCGCACCATCCGAGAGCGGAGGGATGGACCCCTCCATGGAGGCCGCAATCTCAGTGGTGATAGAGCTGGATACTGACTTCACCCTTACAAGAGCCGTGTCGCCGAACCACTGGATTCATCTCCGGCCACGGACTCCGAGCCGCTCACATCCGTGCCCATCGAGTCCGACTAGGCGCCGATCATGGAGTTCACCTCCGCGGATATCTTTCAGCACTCACCTTTCGGAGATGTGCTAAACACATTAAGGTCTCTCTCCCTGTCAGGAGAACCTTGGCCGAACTATGCCCGACTAGAATGGGATGCGGACGACGAAGAAATTCGCTGCCCACCCACCACCCACTTAGTAGCCACTATCGACGACTTAACCAACATGCTCGACTTCGACTCCGAAGACTTCGACGGTATGGACGACGAAGCCGGAGACGAACAGGATCCACCGCCCTCGGGGCGCTGGACCACCACCTCATCATATGATATATACATGGTGGACACCCCAAAGAAGCCAATGGCAACGAGACAACGGAGGATGACCCCTCCAAGAAGCAACCCAAGCGCCGGCGTCAACGGCGCCGCTCTAAGTCCCGCCACAGCAAGAGCAGTGATACCGGCACAGGAGATAATAACACTCCGGATAGCGCCAAAGACAACAACAATCCCCTCCAGCACGGTGTAGATCTAGAGGACGAACAAGCTAGCCCTCCAGAGCAGGCAGCAGATGGAGAACCGGAGGAGGAAAATTACATGCCTCTCTTCGAAGACGAGGCGAGCCTCAGTGACGACGAGTTTATCATGCCGGAGGACCCCGTCGAGCAAGAGCGCTTCAAGCGCCGGCTTATGGCCACGGCAAATAGCCTGAAGAAAAAACAGCAACAGCTTCAAGCTGATCAAAACTTGCTAGCAGACAGGTGGACCGAAGTCCTTGCGGCCGAGGAGCATGAACTTGAGCACCCGTCCAAGAGTTACCCAAAACGCAGGTTGCTACCTCACCTGGAGGAGGAAACATTGAAACCTGATTCACCAGTGTACGATGCGACTGACCGGCCACTACGCGACCGAGCCAGAGAGGCGTTTCAGCCTAAAGTTCAGACCGCACCCCGTCGCCACTCAGTCAAAAATACTAAGGCCCGGGGCAACACAGAGGACCTACGAGACATCTTGGACAGTAAGGCAAAAATCACAAGGTTAATATACAGGACACAGGCACGTGCGCCCACACGGGACGATGATCGTCGCTCGGATACACCAAGAGTAAATCCGCCCTGACCGAAAACAGCAGACAAGACTCATACGAACTACGTCGGGATATAGCCCGCCACAGAGGTGCTGCACACCCCTATGCTTCACTGATGAAGTTATGAATCATGAATTCCCGGAGGGTTTCAAACCTGTAAATATCGAATCATACGATGGCACAACAGATCCCGCTGTATGGATTGAGGATTTCCTCCTTCACATGCACATGGCTCGCGGTGATGATCTACATGCCATCAAGTACCTCCCACTAAAACTCAAAGGACCAGCTCGGCATTGGCTGAATAGCTTGCCAGCAGATTCCGTCGGCAGTTGGGAGGATCTGGAAGACGCATTTCTTCACAACTTCCAGGGCACTTATGTGCGGCCACCGGATGTTGATGATTTGAGCCACATAACCCACCAACCAGGGGAATCGGCCAGACAATTCTGGACACGGTTCCTGACTAAGAAAAATAAAATTGTAGACTGTCCGGATGCAGGGGCCCTAGCGGCATTCAAGCATAACATCCGCGACGAGTGGCTCGCCGCCACCTCGGCCAGGAGAAGCCGAAGTCTATGGCAGCCCTCACGACACTCATGACCCGCTTTTGCGTGGGCGAGGACAGCTTGCTGGCTCGCAGCAACAACACATCGAGGAATCCGGATACCTCAGATACCAAAGATGTTAACGGTATGCAGCATCATAATAGACCAAAGCGCCGCAATAACGGCGATAACACCGAAGATACGACAGTCAATGCCGGATTCAGAGGCTCTATATCCGGTCAGCGGAAAAGGCCATTTAAAAGAAATACTCCAGCTCCGTCCAGTCTGGATCGCATACTGGATCGCTCGTGTCAAATCCACAGCACCCCCGATAAGCCAGCCAATCACACCAATAGAGAATGCTGGGTGTTCAAGCAGGCCGGCAAGTTAAATGCCGAGAACAAGGACAAGGGGCTGCATAGCGATGATGAGGAGGAGCCTCGGCCACCGAACACAGGAGGACAGAAGGGGTTTCCCCCTCAAGTGAAGACGGTGAACATGATATACGCAATCCACATTCCCAAGAGGGAGCGGAAGCGTGCACTAAGGGACGTCTATGCGATGGAGCCCGTCGCCCCAAAGTTCAACCCATCATCTGCTTGTCCGATCACCTTCGATCGCAGGGACCACCACACTAGCATCCGTCATGGCGGATCCGCTGCACTGGTCCTAGACCCCATCATTGACGGATTTCACCTCACTCGAGTCCTTATGGACGGCAGCAACAGCCTGAACCTGCTTTATCAGGATACAATGCAAAAAATGGGTATCGATCCCTCAAGGATCAAACCCAGCAAAACCACCTTTAAAGGCGGCATCCCAGGTGTAGAGGCCCATTGCACAGGCTCAATCACACTGGAAGTGGTCTTTGGATCACCGGATAACTTCTGAAGCGAAGAGTTAATCTTCGACATTGTCCTGTTTCGCAGTGGCTATCATGCACTGCTCGGACGGACAATATTTGCAAAATTCAATGTAGTGCCGTATTACGCGTACCTCAAGCTCAAGATGCCAGGACCTCACGGGGTCATAACAGTAAATGGCAACACATGACGCTCGCTCCGTATGGAAGAGCAAACTGCGGCCCTTGAAGCAGAGGCACAAAGCAGCCTGTTCAGGCAGATCACTCATTCGGCGTCACAGCCCCCGGACACCTTCAAGCGAGTCCGGAACAAGCTGCAACAGGATCGCCTAGCATGATCAGAGCTCGCCTAGGAATCCGGCCCCAGTCCCAGTCCCAGTGAAGCAACAAAATCCGTGCCACGCATAGATAACTACGCATTGAAAATATCATGGACATAGGCGGGGGCACAATCAGGAGACGCCCCGCGTTGTGGCTTAACCACACTAGGGGCTGTATACCTTTAACATTCCTTTTCTCTTTCAGGGCCTAACTCTTTGGAAGCCCTTTCCGGTAGTACGATTGCCGGACACATTCCGGAAGCAACAACCAAGGCGGCAAGAAGCTAAGATGAACACGGGAATCGCAAGGTGGTCTCTAGTAATACTTGATATACCCGCTTTTCACTATTTATGCATAGCTTGCCCTGGGATAGGACATTTCGAAGTGTCCTACTTTATGCTTGTTGCACTACTTGTACCAAGTACGCTTCGACGTATTATTCAAATAACAATGCATATCATTAATCTGTCATTGCATTATTTAAGTTTTTCTCTTTCTCTTATATGTCCATTTACGACAATCCGCACCCGCACGTTCGGGTACGGTCAGTACGCCAGGGGCTCTCGTTTACCCCATAATACGGCGCAAGAAGTCCGAACACTTTCGACAGTGCGGCACCCCGAACTTATAGAATTATATGCATCAACTCCGAATCATGTCTTTGGTCAAATGTTGGGTTGCCCGGCTCCCATGCTTTGGTACCTTACGTTACGCTATATCAGCTAAGGTAGCGGTGGGAGAACTACTACGATTGTGTCCCCGTTCTTCCGGATGAGCACCTCAATAGAGAAAGCCAAAAACTGACTGTCATGATAAGGCGAGAGACTGGTCGCTGTTCGAGAGGTCTCAAGTCCTTAAAGAATTTTTCCGCTTCGGGCGAGGAGTCGGCCTTGTCCGGCTTAGGCGTGTATAGCGCCCCAAATTCAGCCCTCCGAATACCAGGGGCTTCGCCAAAAATTTAAAATCATAGAGTTCTATGGCTAAGTGAGAGTGATAAAGCATTATAGTCCGATTGCCTGGTTCGTTGCGCTGAACACCTCCCTTGAAGGACCCAAAATTGGGGTAAAGATTGTTCAGATTTACCCCGAACACCCCAGTACTAGTTACATGGGGGTGGAAGCCGATGACTGGCCAACTCTCGGATTTTATAAACGGCTGCACAGAAGGTAATATTTTAAATTAAGAAAGCGTCGCATGGCGCAAACGAACTCGTTTCATATTACAGGATCACATGAGCATGTTCATTCAAAAATTACATCCTTGGCACACTCATCTGCCACCAAGCGGGAACCCTTCAAGACACTTTCATAGTAATTCTCGGGGCAGCAATGCTCCTTGCCCTCCGGTGGCCCCTCCCTCACCAGCTTCACGGCGTCCATCTTCGCCCAGTGCACCTTCGCCCGGGCAAAAGCCCTGCGTGCACCCTCGATGCAGACGGACCGCTTGATGACTTCAAGCCGTGGGCAGGCTTCCACAAGCCGCCTCACCGGACCGAAGTAGCTGTCGGACAGGGGCTCGCCAGGCCACATCCGGACTATAAGGCCCCTCATGGCCTGTTCGGCCACCTTGTGAAGTTTGACCAACTGCTTCAGCTGGTCGCTCAAGGACACGGGGTGTTCGGTCCCAGTATACTGAGACAAGAACAACTTCTATGTTGAGCTCCCCTCCTCAGCCCGGTAAAACTCCACGGCATCCAGTACACTGCGGGGAAGATCCTCAAACGCTCCTGGAGAGCTCCAAACTCGGGTAAGAAAAAGGAAAGTCTCCTTCACATGCTTGCTTTGCATATTGAATGCCTTACCCGCTGCTATCTTCTTCACCGCATCAATCTCCTGGAGGGCCCTGTGGGCCTCGGCCTTGGCGCTCCGGACGCTTTCAAGCGCCTGCGCGAGCTCGGACTCTCACTTCTTGGAGTCAAGCTCCAAGGACTCGTGCTTTTTGGAGAGAGCCTCGAGCTCTTGCTGCACCTCGCCTACTCAGGCTTCTTGTTTCTCCCGTTCCATGCGTTCTTTGGCCGCTTTGTCTTCGGCCTCGGACAACGCCTTCCTCAGGGTCTCCACCTCGGTCGTGGCCCCTGACAAATTCATGATGATCCTATTACTTTACACCCAAACTTCTTTTTAACTATATAGACATGGGTATATCTTACCTTTGCTCTCTTCGAGCTGCCTCTTGGTAAGGCCGAGCTCGTCCTCGGACCGCTTTAGGGCCCGCTTCAGCGCAGAGACCTCTGCAGTATGTGCGGTAGCGGCCAGCAGTGAAGCCTGCACATACACATAGACATACTCTAATTAGACTCCTGAGTTATCATTTGATCCTCTATTCGGTTTTTCTTTGCGAACGCCGAACAGAGCATCAGGGGCTACTATCTATGCGGTAATATTTTCTTATATTTTGATTGCTTACCTCAAAGCCTGTTAGGAGGCTGGCGCAAGCTTCGGTCAGTCCATTTTTGGCGGACTGAACCTTCTCGACCACCGCACTCATAATAGTGCGGTGCTCTTCATCGATGGAAGCGCTGTGAAGCGCTTCCAGCAAGTTGTCCGGTGCCTCTGGATGGACAGAGGACACCGGCACGGATGGTTGGCCCCCCTTAATGGGGGACCGCCTGCCGGAGTCCGGAACCATCGAAGGTTCCGGCGCAGTGTCCGGCTGGAGCCCGAACTCGAAGCCCGTAGGAGCCTCGCTCCCTTGGTACCCAGGGTCTGGGAGGTCTCCGTGAGGTGCCCCCAGGATCACCTCCCCTTGGATCGGTGACTTTTGAGACAACACCTCGGCGTTGTCCGTAGGGCGAGGGGTGGAAGCGGTCGGAGGAGAACCGCAGTTCATATCCGACGAGTCCAAAGAGCCGCTCGACGAGGGCACGTCGAGATGAGCTTGGGACGGACTGCATAATCATGTTCGGCATGAGGAAAGGCAGTACAATAAAACATACCATGAAGCACTATGGTGTCCGAACACTTACGACTTCGCCAGGGGCTTGTCCCTGGGTAGCCACTCGTCGCTGCTATCGGCGACCGTCGTGGCACAGTCCGGAGGGAGGGTCCTTCCCTTCTTGGACCCTTCGGCCTCCCCGGATGGGTCGGCCTTCCTTTTCTTGTCTCCCTTGGCTGGGGGGAGAACTTTTCTCCTCCTCCTCGTTTCCGTGGGAGGAGTGCGCGTCGGAGTCATCGGACGATGAGTCGGATATAACCTTGTGCCGGAGACCCTTTTGGGTCCCCGTCTTCTTGGCCTTCTTTGCCAGCACCTCGTAAGGTGTCGGAGTCAGCATCTTTGTTAGAAGAGCATCTGTAGGATCTTCGGGCAGGGGGGCTGGGTAATCAAGCTGCTCCGCTGTCTCTATCCGGTCCTATTAATGACATGAAAGCTTAGATCCAGCACATAACTAAACCGGGGCAAATAAATACCCTGGGAGATATAAAAGCCTACCGGATGGGTGCGGCGCTTTGCGCTAAGTCCGCGGTCCTCAGTGAGGGAGGGAGGCATCACGGCGCTCTTGAACAGCACCCTCCAAACGTCCTCGTGCGTCGTGTCGTAGAGCTCTCGTAGCGTCTGGTGCTTGGCCGAGTCGAACTCCCACAAAACAAATGCCCATCGTTGGCACAGAAGGATCTGGCGGAAGAGCATAACCTTGACCACGTTGACGAGCTTGATTTTCTTGTTCGTCATGTTCTGGATGCAGGTCTGGAGTCCGGTCAGCTCTACCGAAGCGCCCTAGGACAGGCCCTTCTTTTTCCAGGAGGTGAGCCGCGTGGGGATTCCGTATCAAAATTTGGGGGCCGCCACCCAGTTGGAGTCGCGGGGCTCGGTGATGTAGAACCACCCCGATTGCCACCCCTTTATGGTATCCACATAGGTGCCCTCGAGCCAGGTGACATTAGGCATCTTGCCCACCATGGCGCCCCCGCACTCTACTTGCTGGCCACCCACCACCTTCGGTTTGACATTGAAGGTTTTCAGCCATAGGCCGAAGTGGGGCCTGATGCAGAGGAAGGCCTCGCACACGACGATAAACCACGATATGTTGAGGATGAAATTGGGGGCCAGATCATGAAAATCCAGCCCATAGTAGAACATGAGCCCGCAGACAAATAGGTGGAGAGGAAATCCCAATCCACAGACGAAATGGGTAAGAAAAACTACCCTCTCATGGGGTTCGGGCATGGGGATGATTTGCCCCGCATTTGGCAGCCGGTGCGCGATATCCGCGGCCAAGTATCCGGCTTCCCGTAACTTTTTGATGTTCTCCTCCATGACGGAGGAGACCATCCACTTGCCTCCTACTTCGGAAATGCTTGGAGTGGTTTGAGAAGAAGAATGCGAGCTTGGGCACTAGAGCTCGAGTGTGTGGGAATGGGTAAGCGAGGAGGAAGAAGGCATGGGTGAAAAAAGTAAATCTTTGTCCCTTTATAAGGGCGGAAGAGGCGATGTGTCTCCCCACTTGCCTGGCAAAACCACTTATTCCCCAGGCACCGTAATTGATGGTGCGGTTGGGTTACCCACGTCCGTATTGATGAGAATCCTGTGATAAGGGGAACACGATCTGTGCTTTGACAAGACGTGTCAAGAAAACCGCCTCGCGATATGTGTGGAGCTGGTTAAGAAAAGCGGTTCGAATAAAAACCGGGCCATGGTGTGATGTCATACTGTCAAAACGTGTCAACAGATTAGATTTGTGGAAATATTATTCTCTCTACGGTGGTATGTGGAACTCATTTTGTAGGGTCGGACACTATACTTGTATTCAAACTCTTCTATGGTGTATTCGGAGGAGGAGCCCGCCTTGCAATGCCGGAGACAATACTGCGCGCCTGACTCATCGTCATTGAAGCCTAGTTCAGCGGCTACTAAGGGAGTCCTGGGTTAGGGGGTCTCCGCATAGCCGGACTATATCCTTTGGCCGGACTGTTGGACTATGAAGATACGAGATTGAATACTTGGTCCCGTGTCCGGATGGGACTCTACTTGGCGTGGAAGGCAAGCTAGGCAATACGGATATGTACATCTCCTCCTTTGTATCCGACCTTGTGTAACCCTAGCCCCCTCCGGTGTCTATATAAACCAGAGGGTTTTAGTCCATAGGACGACATACAATCATACTATAGGCTAGCTTCTAGGGTTTAGCCTCTCTAATCTCGCGGTAGATCAACTCTTGTAATACTCATATCATCAAGAACAATCAAGCAGGACGTAGGGTATTACCTCCATCAAGATGGCCCGAACTTGGGTAAACATTGTGTCCCCTGCCTCCTGTTACCATTCGCCTTAGACGCACACTTTGGGACCCCCTACCCGGGATCCGCTGGTTTTGACACCGACAGGCCCCCTTTCCTTCTCCATCTCCCTCTCCTTCCCTTTCCCCCCTCTGAAAGAAAGGAAGGGGGCCGACTAGGACTAGGAGTCCTAGTCGGTCCCCCCCCACTTGGGCGCGCCCATAGGGCCGGCCTCCTCCCCTCCTCCTTTGTATAAGGGGGCAGGGGGCACCCCAAAGCACATCAATTGTTCTCTTAGCCGTATGTGGTGCCCCCCTCCACATTATACTCCTCCGGTCATATTGTCGTAGTGCTTAGGCGAAGCCTTGCACGGATCACATCACCATCACCATCACCACGCCATCGTGCTGATGAAACTGTCCCTTGACACTTTGCTGGATCAAGAGTTTGAGGGATGTCATCGAGCTAAACGTGTGCTGAACTTAGAGTTGTCATACGTTCGGTGCTTGATCGGTTGGATCGCGAAGACGCTCGACTACATCAACCGCGTTAACCTAACGCTTCTGCTTTCGGTCTACGAGGATACGTGGACACACTCTCCCCCTCTCGTTGCTATGCATCTCCTAGATAGATCTTGCGTGATCATAGGATTTTTTTTGAAATTGCATGCTACGTTCCCCAACAGTGGCATCCGAGCCAGGTCCATATGTAGATGATATAAACGAGTAGAACACAAAGAGTTGTGGGCGATAATAGTCATACTGCTTACCACCAACGTCTTATTTTGATTCGGCGGTATTGTTGGATGAAGCGGCCCGGACCAACCTTACATGACCACGTTCATGAGACCGGTTCCACCGACAGACATGCAACTTGTTTTGCATAAAGGTGGCTGGCGGGTGTCTGTTTCTCCAACTTTAGTTGACTCGAATTTGACTACGGCCGGTCCTTGTTGAAGGTTAAAACAACACACTTGACGAAAAATTGTTGTGGTTTTGATGCGTAGGTAAGAACGGTTCTTTCTAGAAGCCCGTAGCAGCAACGTAAAATTTGCAACAACAAAGTAGAGGACGCCTAACTTGTTTTTGCAGGGCATGTTGTGATGTGATATGGTCAAGACATGATGTGATAAAAGTTATTGTATGAGATGATCATGTTTTGTAAAAGTTATCGGCAACTGGCAGGAGCCTTATGGTTGTCGCTTTATTGTGTGAAATACAATCGCCAAGTAATTGCTTTACTTTATCACTATGCGGTAGCGATAGTTGTAGAAGGAATAGTTGGCGAGACGACAACGACGCTCCAATGGAGATCAAAGGTGTCAAGCCGGTGACGATGGAGATCATGAAGGTGCTTTGGAGATGGAGATCAAAGGCACAAGATGATGATGGCCATATCATGTCACATATTTTGATTGCATGTGATGTTTATCTTTTATGCATCTTATTTTTCTTAGTACGGCGGTAGCATTATAAGATGATTCCTCACTAAATTTCAAGGTATAAGTGTTCTCCCTGAGCATGCACTATTGCTACAGTTCGTCGTGCCGAGACACCACTTGATGATCGGGTGTGATAAGCTCTACGTTCACATACAACGGGTGTAAGACAGTTTTTCACGTGCAGAATACTTGTGTTAAACTTGACGAGCCTAGCATATGCAGATATGGCCTCAGAACACTGAGACCGAATGGTCTAACGTGAATCATATAGTAGATATGATCAACATATCGATGTTCACCATTGAAAACTACTCCATCTCACGTGATGATCGGACATGGTTTAGTTGATATGGATCACGTAATCATTTAGATGACTAGAGGGATGTCTATCTAAGTGGGAGTTCTTAAGTAATATTATTAAATGAACTTAAATTTATTAAGAACTTAGTCCTGATAGTTTTTGCATATCTATGTTGTTGTAGATCAATGGCTCGTGCTACCGTTCCCTTGGATTTTAATGCGTTCCTAGAGACAGCTAAGTTGAAAGATGATGGTAGCAACTACACAGACTGGGTCTGTAACTTGAGGATTATCCTTATTGCTGCACAAAAGAATTACGTCCTAGAAGCACCTCTAGGTGCAAGACCCACTGCTGGAGCAACTCCATACGTTATGAATGTCTGGCAGACTAAAGCTGATGACTACTCAATAGTTCAGTGTGCCATGCTTTACGGCTTAGAATGGGGACTTCAAAGACTTTTTGAATGCCATGGAGCATATCGGATGTTCCAGGAGGTGAAGTTAATATTTCAAGCAAATGCCTGAGTTGAGAGATATGAAGTATCCAACAAGTTCTAAAGCTGCAAAATGGAGGAGAATAGTTCTGTTAGTGAACACATACTCAGAATGTTTGGGTACCATAACCACCTGACTCAGCTGGGAGTTAATCTTCCTGATGATAGTGTCATTGACAGAGTTCTTCAATCACTGCCACCAAGCTATAAAGGCTTAATAATGAACTATAATATGCAAGGGATGGAAAAGACAATTCCCGAGCTCTTCGTAATGCTAAAGACTGCGGAGGTAGAAATCAAGAAGGAGCATCAAATGTTGATGGTTAACAAGACCACTAGTTTAAAGAAAAAGGGCAAAGGGAAGAAGGGGAACTTTAAGAAGAATAGCAAGCATGTTGCTACTCCCAGGAAGAAGCCCAAGTCTAGACCTAAGCCTAAAACTAAGTGCTTCTACTGCAAAGGGACTGGTCACTAGAAGCGGAACTGCCCCAAGTATTTGGCGGATAAGAAGGATGGCAAAGTGAAAGGTGAACGAAATATGCCCTAGAGGCAATAATAAAGTTGTTATTTATATTTCCTTATATCATGATAAATGTTTATTATTCATGCTAGAATTGTATTGACCGAAAACTTGATACATGTGTGGATACATAGACAAAACAGAGTATCCCTTGTAAGCCTCTACTAGACTAGCTCGTTGATAAATATGGTTAAGTTTCCTAACCATAGACATGTGTTGTCATTTGATGAACAAGATCACATCATTAGGAGAATGATGTGATGGGCAAGACTCATCCGTTAGCTTAGCATAATGATCATTAAGTTTTATTGCTATTGCTTTCTTCATGACTTATACATGTTCCTTTGACTATGAGATTATGCAACTCCCGGATACCGGAGGAATACCTTGTGTGCTATCAAACGTCACAAAGTAACTGGGTGATTATAAAGATGCTCTACATGTATCTCCGAAGGTGTTTGTTGGGTTGGCGTAGATCGAGATTAGGATTTGTCACTCCGAGTATTGGAGAGGTATCTCTAGGCCCTCTCGGTAATGCACATCATAATAAGCCTTGTAAGCAATGTTGTCGGTGTTCTGGGAACGGGGGTCCCCAGACTTGCCTGCCTGCGGCCCACGGCGTGGCTTTGCTAGCAGGCCTGTACGGCCCATCTTCATCAACAAGGAATCAAGACCCCCATGAGGGGCCAAGCCTCGCGAGGCAGATGACACAAGACCTCCTCAGGAGCGGCCTCACCAGGCTGGCTCATGAGGGGCGGAGAGTTCAAGGCCGGGCAAACCTCGCGAGGTTCTCGTGACATGAGCCATGACGATCGAGACCAGGCGGGCGTCAGCGCGCGCATCGTCCTTGTTTCCTCTTTGGTGCTAAGGGGGCAAGCGCAGGCACGGAGTACCGAGGCATCAAGCAAAGGTTTCCATATTGGTGCAATGAGACCAAGACCAGAAGGATGGCAAGATGGAGGTCACCGTGGAGCCCAAGACGGCGTCACCACCAGAGCCTTTGGCAGGCGAAGACTGCTTTTGTTAGTATAGCTTGTACTAGCTGTCCCCTTTCAAATTGGCCGTTGTTGGCTCCCTTCCTGCTCAATATTTGGGGAGAGGACCAAGACTACTATAAATAGAACTAGCCACCACCGTAGCTAGGGGGAGAGATCGGAGATGGGAGGAGAGATGGGAGATTGGAGGAGAGATCCGAGATTGGAGCCACCACATCCTTGGCAGCACAGCCACCAAGCACAAGAACACCTCAACCTCAGGAGGCTGTTCTTCCCCTTGTACTGTTCATCCTCAGCCCGAGAGGCAATCCACCACCACACTGGAGTAGGGTATTACACCACAACGGTGGCCCGAACCAGTATAAATCTTGTGTCCATTGTGTTGTGAGTTCGTCGAGTTAGTTCGTGAGATCTTAGCTAAGTCAGGACGTCGAACGATAGGGGGGAGATCTTTGCACGCACCCAAGTGTTCGAACCTTAAGGGTTTTGCCGGAACCCGTGATCCAACATTTGGCGCGCCAAGTTGGGGTGCACCGAAGCTTCCTTCCTGTCGCTCCATGTCACATCGCTTCATCGTCTCCATGGCGGACGCATGTTGCGCCCTCACCAAGCGCCAGGCTGTCCTCGCCACCCGCGTTGCTCAGACGGCCCCTGTCGGCGGGCCACCCCGTCGCTCTCCGTCGCGTGCCACCAGCGCCGCCACCGGACCGGCGGGGAACGAGCAGCAAGCATCCTCACTGCACCCCTCGGTGCGACAGGACGGCCGCACCACCACTCCATCCCTGACCCCCGCTGGTTCGTCGTCTCATGCTCGTTGCGTTCCCATGGACGCACGGGCTGCACTCCTCATGGCGCACAAGCTCCTGCGCTACCGCCCAGTCGACGACCTCTACGAGGACTGGCTTGACCGCATCACCGAGCTCGTCCGCGCCGTAGGGGGCTCCCCTGTGCCGTCCAACTCTCCGCCTCGCCCTCCGCTAGCCACGGGCGACGCAGCTCATGAAGCACCTCCACCACCTCTGCAACAAGACGGCGACCTAGCGCCAAGGCACACGGCTCCACCGCACGACCCACCGCGTCCGGCGCCCGCGCGTGAAGAAAGAAGCTGTCAAGAAGTCCCTCGACTGCAAGTGAATGCTCCGCCACTCCTCGCACCACCGTGCCAGGATCGTTTGCTGCGGCAAGGCCTCGCGCCGCTTGCCGTAGTGTCGCGCGGGCGCCAAGACCAAGCTCCACCTCCAAGGCGGGCCTCGGTGACCACGGCCGGCTGCTGCGCCTTCACCTCGAGCTGCGCCAGCGTCGCCTGGCCGGGCAAGTTCAAGCCAGATCTGCCTCCTCGCTACGACGGCACCCCCGGCCCCACGGAGTTCCTACAACTCTACGAGCTGAGCATCTAGGCGGCCAACGGTGACGAGAAAGTCATGGCGAACTGGTTTCCCATGGCTCTCAAGGATGGGCCCCGCTCCTGGCTCCTGAACCTGCCTCCAGGATCAATTTCCTCCTGGGACGAGATGCGCAACCGCTTCATCGCCAACTTCCAGGGCACTCGCGACCGCCCCCCGGTCGCGGGTGACCTGCGCCGCATCAAGCAACAACTAGGAGAGACCCTGCAGAAGTACATCCAGCGCTTCAACATTGCGTGAATCAAGATCCCCAAGGTAACCAACGAGGCCATCATCTTGGCATTCTCCGACGGCGTCCGCGACGTCAAGATGAAGGAGGAGCTCGCCATCCATGAGGAGCTGTGCACGACCTTGGAGCTGTTCAACATCGTGACTAAGTGTGCAAGAGTTGAGGAGGGGCGCCTCTCCCTCCTCGAGCTCCCTTCTGCAGACCTAGAGGAGAAGAAGACCAAGGCAAAGGACGTGAAGCGCAAGAGAGCAGCCGTGCTCGCGGCGGAGCCAGACACCAAGCACGGTAGAGACCAGCCGGAGTCATCCAAGGGCAGTCGACCGTTCTGTGCCTTCCATAACCTGCATACCCACAACACCAGTGACTGTCAAGAGCTCAGAGCCATTCGAGAAGGACGCTTCGGTCGATGCCCCGAGCGCAGCGACCGGGGCTACGGCCGGGGAGGAAGACGTGGTGGCAGACGCTAGGACGACCGTGGCCCGCATCAGGAGTGGCACGACCGGCCTCGTGAGGACCGCTGGCAGGATCAGCCTCGCGAGGGCGCCTAGAGGGACCAGCCTCAGGGATGGCACCCGCAAGGTATGGGTACGGGTGGAGCTACCCCATACCCTTACCCATTCACCGTGAGTTTACCCATCACCCATACCCGTACCCGTCAAGGGTACAATTTTTTCCCATACCCGTCACCCGGGAGGGTATATGGGTACCCACGGGTAAAAATACCCGCATTTACAACACATCAATTGAGTAGGAAATAGTTGTAAAAAGCAACATATAATCATAAATTATTAATAGAAAAACATCTTAAACAACAATGTACAACAACATATTGTAACAACAACATATTCTCATAAACAAAAGTACTTGCCTATAAAGTGACATATAAAAATGTTAAACAACAACACATATGCATACACTTTAAGTTCACGAAATCATGATAAATTATAGAAATAATTTGAATACACATTAGAGTTTTTACCTAGCGTGCTTAGGACGGGAAATGAATACATTGGGATATTAACGGAAACCCACATATCAACATTTTAGATGGGTACATGGGTACACGGGCATGGGTTATACGATCCCATACCCGTACCCTCTCTATCCGATGGGTATGATATTCTCCCATTTAAGTACCCATGGGTAATTTTTTGTTCCATACCCTTACCCTAATAGGGTTTTTACCCACAGGGTACATGGGTAATGGGTACCCATTGCCATCCCTAACCAGCCTCGTGAGGCTTGTCCTCAAGGCAACACTGGCCTTCCTCCATTACCGTCGTCACCCAAAAGGAATGACGACCACCATCAAGACGAGGGGGCTGGGGGCTTCCAGGAGCCACGCGCTATCACCTACATCTTGGGCAGAGCTCAAGCCCCAGCCTCGCAGCATATCTTCAAACAATTTTCCCGTGAAGTGAATGTAGTTCTCCCCAAGCTCGAGGCCACACGCCCGCTCAGATGGTCCAGGTGCCCCATCATGTTTAGTTCGGCAGATCAGCTCAAGTGCGCGGCTACTGCAGGCGTCCTCCCAATGCTCTGTTCACCAGTCATCAGCAACATGCAAGTTACCAAGACCCTCGTCGACGGCGGCGCATGGCTCAATGTCCTGTCCGTCGACACCTTTGACAACCTCCAAGTGCCATATGACCAGCTTCAGCCTACCAAGCCTTTCTCAGGAGTGACCAGCAACTCTACTACCCTGATTGGGCAGGTCCGCCTCCCCGTTACCTTCAGAAAAGGCAACAACTACCGCACCGAACTCATTGACTTCGACGTCGCCTACATCCACCTGCCATATAATGCCATCCTCGGGTATCCAGCCCTGGCCAAGTTCATGGCGGTGACCCATCACGGCTACAATGTCCTCAAGCTGTCGGGAAGTGGCGGAATCATCACAGTCCCGTGCGAAGAAAGAGATGCGGTGTGCTCCCTCGAGCGTGCCTTCCAAGCTGCAGAAATCGATGACCCCGACAGTCAAGGCGAGCACCCTCCTGAGGCCACCCCCAAGAAGAAGAAGCCGCGCCATGCAGGGCCTCAGGCAAGCGGCGCCTCGTCAGGACCGGCGCCCGCGCCTGGGGCGCCTCCCTCCATCACATAGGAAAGCGCGCCCAGCTCCCCTCTCAGGCAGGGCTCGAGGGCTCTCTTTTGGAGGGCCTCAGACTTTGCCAACATCACGAGGGAGGCGCTTGGGCACCACTTGGAGGCGTGCTTCGCGGCATGTTTCCCTCAGCAGAACACAAGGAAAGGAGTGCCCACCGCTCAGGAGTTCATCACCAAGACCACTCAGGAACTGCAAGACGCGAGGGCCATGTGCGGCGGCCGCCGCTCACCAGGCGCAGCTCCCCATCCAGGCGAGGATGCCGGACTGCGCGTCTGCATCGACGTCCCAGGGCTCAATCGGGCCGCCGCTCAGGAGCTTTTCTATCCTTCGCGCGTGGGATGCTGCGAGGGCCCACCTCATAGCTACATTCGCATGCCCTTTGGCCTGCCGAGCGTGGCGGCCACCTATCAACGCAACCTGCGGAGCATCCTGGCGGCTCAGGAGGCCAGGCAACACGCTGTGCTGACGGAGATGAAGACGGTCCTCAAGGAACCCCCTGGACCCCAGAGCCTCCCGAGGCCCAGGGCCCCGGTGGCTCATGAGGGGCAGCCCCTCCACCCCACGCCTTCAGCTACCTCAACTCTCCTTCATCAACAGAACCAGGTGACATTTTCCAAAGTTCATTCAGCTGGGAGCGCCCCCAGGGCGGCATCATTCCCAGGCCGCGTGGGTCTGTCCCTGTGGCATGTATCTTTCCTTTTATGTCTTTAGCTTACCCTATTGGGGGCGCCCCTCGGGCTGCATCATCCCCAAGCCACTCGGGCCGGACCCAGTGGCATGCATCTTCCTCGCATTTACTTAAGCCAGTATGCTTTCCATGCTTAATCTATCTATGACTATCACCTTCTTGATTGTCACCCACCATGGGAGCCGTGTGCCGACCGTCTTTCTTCAGGACCCTTCGCGTTGTCTAACCATCTCGCAGGACCAAGACAGCAAACAAGAACCAAGACCAGGCGCAACCCGCCTTGAGGTAGGGCCTCGTGAGTCGTGCGCTGGCTCACTGGTGCCCAGACACACCTCGTCTAGCCCTGACGTGCAAGCCACGTGTCAGGGCGGGGCTGTACACGCCCCGGGGGCTCTCTGTAGTAGGGAGTCCCCTCTCACGTGCCAGAAGCAAACCAGCAATCACCACGGCAACCATTGCCCTTCCTCGCGCTAACTTGCAGGAACTTCCTGAGGGCCACAGCAGGCGGTACCGTGGACTCTCTCTCTTCTCTCATGCGATTCGCTTGCGCGTTAAAAGGGGGGCTCCTGAGCATCGCGCCTCAGGAGCTCTTACTGGCTCTCCAGCCCTAACCGCCTGGCCTTGACCAGGACACGCGACCTGGCATACCAGCGGCGACTGAGCTCGCTCGAGGGCCGGGACCTGAGGACGCATAGCACAAAGAAGGACATGGAGGGGAGGGGGAGGCCTGCACGGGCAGACCTAGCCACACTACAGTGACCGACGTGCGAGTCCGGTACGACTCGAGGAGCCGACCCCAGACAACCAAAGATAAGTTCTCGCTCTAGATCCACCAGTCGCCTGCGGCACGAGACCCTCGCTAATTCCCTTCGCTGCCCTGCTGCGGCAACGTTTTCTTCCTTTCCCATCCTAAGCCAGCTGCTTGCACGCTAAAGGGGACCTCTTGAGCATCGCACCTCAGGAGCTCTTACTATACCTTGGGCCACTCACCTACTGGCCTTACCATGACACGCGACCTGGCATACCAGCGATGGCTGCAGCCTTCCTGGGGACCGAGACCTGTCAGTGCAGAGCACCAAGCTGTCGTGGGATTGGAAAGGGGAGGCCGAGCCTCGGCAGGACATGCACACGCAAATCTTCATAATAAGGGCTATATTGACAAAAGGCATTACAGACGCTTTACACGCCCCCACGGGGTTCATTTCTCGATTCCTTGCAGGGAACAAAAGGGAAGGAATTCCTAGGAGTTCTATCTACACACACCAGATGTCGCCGACGCCATCATCAACAGTCGGGCAGTTGTCGAGGCAGCATGGGGAAGCGGGGACGCCCACGTCCAATCAACTGCCACGCGTCGACCGAGGCCGCAGGCTATTGGGGCTCGCGGTGCTCCGCACTTGACCTTTGGCTTCGCCTCGAAGCCAAGCCCGAGCGCGCCTTGGGTGCGGGGGCTACTGTTGGCGTTCTGGGAACGGGGTCCCAGACTTGCCTGCCTGCGGCCCACGGCATGGCTTCGCTAGCAGGCCTGTACGACCGATCTTCATCAACAAGGAATCAAGACCCTCGCGAGCGGACGACACAAGACCTCCTCAGGAGCGGCCTCACCAGGCTGGCTCGTGAGGGGCGGAGAGTTCAAGGCCGGGCAAACCTCGCGAGGTTCTCGTGATGTGAGCCATGACGATCGAGACCAGGCGGGTGTCAGCGCGCGCAGCGTCCTTGTTTCCTCTTTGGTGCTAAGGGGGCAAGCGCAGGCGCGGTGTACCGAGGCATCAAGCAAAGGTTTCCATATTGGTGCAACGATACCAAGACTAGAAGGACGGCAAGACGGAGGTCACCGTGGAGCCCAAGATGGTGTCACCACCAGAGCCTTTGGCAGGCGAAGACTGCTTTTGTCAGGATAGCTTGTACTAGCTGTCCCCTTTCAAATTGGCCGTTGTTGGCTCCCTTCTCGCTCAATATTTGGGGAGAGGACCAAGGCCACTATATAGAACTAGCCACCACCACATATCTAGGGGGAGAGATCAGATATGGGAGGAGAGATGGGAGATTGGAGGAGAGATCCGAGATTGGAGCCACCACATCCTTGGCAGCACACCCACCAAGCACAAGAATACCTCAACCTCAGGAGGCTGTTCTTCCCCTTGTACTGTTCATCCTCAGCCCAAGAGGCAATCCACCACCACACTAGAGTAGGGTATTACACCACAACGATGGCCCGAACCAGTATAAATCTTGTGTCCTTTATGTTGCGAGTTCGTCGAGTTAGTTCGTGAGATCTTAGCTAAGTTAGGACATGGATCGATAGGGGGAGATCTTCGCGCACACCCCAGTGTTCGAACCTTAAGGGTTTTTCTGGAACCCGTGATCCGACGAATGTGACTAATGAGTTAGTTGCGGGATGATACATTACGGAACGACTAAAGAGACTTGCCGGTAACGAGATTGAACTAGATATGGAGATACCGACGATCGAATCTCGGGCAAGTAACATACCGATGACAAGGGAATAACGTATGTTGTCATAACGGTTTGACCGATAAAGATCTTCGTAGAATATATGCGAGCCAATATGAGCATCCAGGTTCTGCCATTGGTTATTGACAGGAGAGGTGTCTCGGTCATGTCTACATAGTTCTTGAACCCGTAGGGTCCGCACATTTAACGTTCGATGACGATTTGTATTATATGAGTTATGTGATTTGGTGACCAAATGTTGTCCGGAATCCAGGATGAGATCACGGACATGACGAGGAGTCTCGAAATGGTCAAGAGGTAAAGATTCATATATAGGACGATAGTATTTGGACACCGGAAGTGTTTTGGGGGTACCGGGTACGTATCGGGTCAGCGGAAGGGGTTCCGGACAACCCCTGGCAAACTATATAGGCCTTAGTGGGCCAAGAGGGGGACAAACCAGCTCCTAAGGGGCTGGTGTGCCCCTCCCATATGGGCTGGCCAGATTGGAGTAGAAAAGGGGAAGGAGGAAAGGAAAAAGGGAATAGGATTCCCCCTTCCCCCTCTCCCCTTCCTACTCCGAATAGGAATAGGAAAGGGGGGAGGCTGAATTGGGAGGACCCCAAGTAGGATTCCTCCAACTTGGGGCGCCCCTTGGCTGCCTCTCCTGCCCTCCAACCTATATATATAGGGGGAGGGAACCGCTAGAACACACAATTGAAGGAAATATGCCCTAGAGGCAATAATAAAGTTATTATTTATTTCCTTATTTCATGATAAATGTTTATTATTCATGCTAGAATTTTATTAACCAGAAATACAATACATGTGTGAATACATAGACGAACAGAGTGTCACTAGTATGCCTCTACTTGACTAGCTCGTTGATCAAAGATTGTTATGTTTCCTAACCATAGACATGAGTTGTCATTTGATAAATGGTATCACATCATTAGGAGAATTATGTGATTGACTTGACCTATTCCGTTAGCTTAGCACTTGATCATTTTAGTTTACTGCTATTGCTTTCTTCATGACTTATACATGTTCCTATGACTATGAGATTATGCAACTCCCGGTTACCGGAGGAACACTTTGTGTGCTACCAAACGTCACAACATAATTGGTTGATTATAGAGGTGCTCTACAGGTGTCTCGGATGGTACTTGTTGAGTTGGCATAGATCGAGATTAGGATTTTTCACTCCAATTGTCGGAGAGGTATCTCTGCGCCCTCTCGGTAATGCACCTCACTATAAGCCTTGCAAGCAATGCAACTAATGAGTTAGTTGCGGGATGATGCATTACGGAAATGAGTAAAGAGACTTGCCAGTAACGAGATTGAACTAGGTATCGAGATACCGACAATCGAATCTCGGGCAAGTAACATACCGATGACAAAGGGAACAACGTATGTTGTTTTGCGGTTTGACCGATAAAGATCTTCGTAGAATATGTAGGAGCCAATATGAACATCCAGGTTCCGCTATTGGTTATTGACTGGAGACGTGTCTCAGTCATGTCTACATAGTTCTCGAACCCGTAGGGTCCGCACGGTTAACGTTCAGTGACGATCGGTATTATGAGTTTTTGTGATTTGATATACCGAAGGTAGTTCGGAGTCCCGGATGAGATCTGGGACATGATGAGGAGTCTCGAAATGGTCGAGATGTAAAGATCGATATATTGGACGACTATATTCGGATATCATAAAGGTTCCGAGTGATTCGAGTATTTTTTGGAGTACCGGGGAGTTACGGGAAGACAGGAGGCAGGGCACGCGGCCCCCCTAGCCCAAACCGAATTGGACTAGGGTGCCGGCCCTCCTTTCCTCCTTTCCTCCCTCTCCTTCCATCTCCCTCTCCTCCTTACTTTCCCCCTCCTAGTAGGAGTAGGAAAGGGGAGTCCTACTCCTATTAGGAGGAGGACTCCTCCTCCTGGCGGGCCCTGCAAGGGCCGGCCGGCCTCCCCCTTGCTCCTTTATATACGAGGGCAGGGGGCACCTTAGAACACACAAGTTGATTGTTCCAAGCCGTGTGCGGTGCCCCCTCCACCATAATCCACCTTGATCATATCATTTCGGTGCTTAGGCGAAGCCCTGCGTCGGTAGCAACATCATTACCGTCATCACGCCGTCGTGTTGACGGAACTCTCCCGTGAACCTCTGCTGGATCGGAGTTCGTGGGACGTCATCGAGCTAAATGTGTGCTGAACTCGGAGGTGCCGTGCGTTCGATACTTGGATCGGTCGGATCGTGAAGACGTTCGACTACATCAACCGTGTTCTCATAACGCTTCCGCTTACGGTCTATGAGGGTACGTAGACGATACTCTCCCCTCTCATTGCTGTGCATCACCATGATCTTGCATGTGCATAGGAATTTTTTTAAACTACTACGTTCCCCAACAGTGGCATCCGAGCCAGGTTTATGCATAGACGTTATATGCACGAGTAGAACACAAGTGAGTTGTGGGCGATACAAGTCATATTGCTTACCAGCATGTCATACTTTGGTTCGGCGGTATTGTTGGATGAAGCGGCCCGGACCGACATTACGCGTACGCTTACGCAAGACTGGTACTACCGACGTGATTCACACACAGGTGGCTGGCGGGTGTCAGTTCTCCAACTTTAGTTGAACCGAGTGTGACTACGCCCAGTCCTTGTTGAAGGTTAAAACAACACTAACTTGACGAAATATCATTGTGGTTTTGATGCGTAGGTAAGAACGGTTCTGGCTCAGCCCATAGCAGCCACGTAAAACTTGCAACAACAAAGTAGAGGACGTCTAACTTGTTTTTGCAGGGCATGTTGTGATGTGATATGGTCAAGACATGATGCTAAATTTTATTGTATGAGATGATCATGTTTTGTAACACATTTATTGGCAACTGGCAGGAGCCATATGGTTGTCGCTTTATTGTATGAAATTCAATCACCATGTAATTGCTTTACTTTATCACTAAGCGGTAGCAATAGTCGTGGAGGCAATAGTTGGCGTGACGACAACGATGCTTCGATGGAGATCAAGGTGTCAAGCCGGTGATGATGGTGATCATGACGGTGCTTTGGTTTTTGAGATCACAAGCACAAGATGATGATTGCCATATCATATCACTTATATTGATTGCATGTGATGTTTATCCTTTATGCATCTTATTCTGCTTGATTGACGGTAGCATTATAAGATGATCTCTCACTAAATTTCAAGGTACAAGTGTTCTCCCTGAGTATGCACCGTTACCAAAGTTCCTCGTGCCGAGACACCACGTGATGATCAGGTGTGATAAGCTCTACGTTCACATACAACGGGTGCAAGCCAGTTTTGCACACGCAGAAATACTCGGGTTAAACTTGACGAGCCTAGCATATGCAGATATGGCCTCGGAACACTGAGACCGAAAGGTCGAGCATGAATCACCATTGAAAACTACTCCATTTCACGTGATGGTCGGTCATGGTTTAGTTGATATGGATCATGTGATCACTTAGATGATTAGAGGGATGTCTATCTAAGTGGGAGTTCTTAAATATGATTAATTGAACTTTAGTTTATCATGAACTTAGTACCTGATAGTATTTTGCTTGTCTATGTTGTTGTAGATAGATGGCCCATGCTGTTGTTCCATTAAATTTTAATGCGTTCCTTGAGAAAGCAAAGTTGAAAGATGATGGTAGCAATTACACGGACTGGGTCCATAACTTGAGGATTATCCTCATTGTTGCACAGAAGAATTACGTCCTGGAAGCACCGCTAAGTGCCAAACCCGTTGCAGGAGCAACGCCAGATGTTATGAACGTCTGGCAGAGAAAAGTTGATGACTACTCGATAGTTCAGTGTGCCATGCTTTACGGCTTAGACCTGTGACTTCAACAACGTTTTGAATGTCATGGAGCATATGAGATGATCCAAGAGTTGAAGTTAATATTTCAAGAAAATGCCTGGATTGAGAGATATGAAGTCTCAAATAAGTTCTACAGCTGTAAGATCGAGGAGAATAGTTCTGTCAGTGAACATATACTCAGAATGTCTGGGTACTATAACCACTTGATTCAACTAGGAGTTAATCTTCGTGTTGATAGTGTCATTGACAGAGTTCTTAAATCACTGCCACCAAGCAACAAGAGCTTCATGATGAACTATAATATGCAAGGGATGGATAAGACGATTCCTGAGCTCTTCGCAATGCTAAAAGCTGCGGAGTTAGAAATCAAGAAGGAGCATCAAGTGTTGATGGTCAACAAGACCACCAGTTTCAAGAAAAAGGGTAAAGGGAAAAAGAAAGGGAACTTCAAGAAGAACGACAAACAAGTTGCTGCTCAAGAGAAGAAACCCAAGTCTGGACCTAAGCCTGAGACTGATTGCTTCTACTGCAAAGGGACTGGTCACTGGAAGCGGAACTTACCCAAGTATTTGGCGGATAAGAAGGATGGCAAGGTAAACAAAGGTATATGTGATATACATGTTATTGATGTGTACCTTACTAAAGCTCGCAGTAGCACCTGGGTATTTGATATTGGTTCTGTTGCTAATATTTGCAACTTGAAACAGGGACTACGGATTAAGCGAAGATTGGCTAAGGGCGAGGTGACGATGCGCGTGGGAAATGGTTCCAAAGTCGATGTGATCGCCGTCGGCACGCTACCTCTACATCTACCTTCGGGATTAGTTTTAGACCTGAATAATTCTTATTTGGTGCCAGCGTTGAGCATGAACATTATATCTGGATATTGTTTGATGCGAGATGGTTATTCATTTAAATCAGAGAATAATGGTTGTTCTATTTATATGAGTAATATCTTTTATGGTCATGCACCCTTGAAGAGTGGTCTATTTTTAATGAATCTCGATAGTAGTGATACACATATTCATAATGTTGAAGCCAAAAGATGCAGAGTTGATAATGATAGTGCAACTTATTTGTGGCACTGCCGTTTAGGTCATATTGGTGTAAAGCGCATGAAGAAACTCCAGTCTGATGGACTTTTGGAATCACTTGGTACTTGTGAACCATGCCTCATGGGCAAGATGACTAAAACACCGTTCTCCGGAACTATGGAGCAAGCAACAGATTTGTTGGAAATCATACATATTGATGTATGTGGTCCGATGAATGTTGAGGCTCGCGGCGGGTATCGTTATTTTCTCACCTTCACAGATGATTTAAGCAGATATGGGTATATCTACTTGATGATACATAAGTCTGAAACATTTGAAAAGTTCAAAGAATTTCAGAGTGAAGTGGAAAATCATCGTAACAAGAAAATCAAGTTTCTACGATCTGATCGTGGAGGCGAATATTTGAGTTACGAGTTTGGTCTTCATTTGAAGCAATGCGGAGTAGTTTCGCAGCTCATGCCACCCGGAACACCACAGCGTAATTGTCGTGGTTTTGTCACGACATATGTCCTCGTGAAAGGACTTAGTCGTGGAGCCATCGCAAGGGGTTAGCTTGTAGGGGTTAAAGCGGACAAGGGACACAAAGAGTAATACTAGTTCAACCTCTTATGGTGAAGGTAAAAGCCTACGTCCAGCTGTGATGGAATTGCTTGGGTTTCGATGACCAGGGAGCGAATCCGCTTTTCCTGGCTCTCGTGTTATTGTTTGTTGTCCCTAAACCGCCGCCGGGTCGTCCCTTTATATACTTAGGTTGACATCTGTCGGTTTATAGAATCCCGAGGCCGGCTCATAAACGTGTCTGGCTCGGTCTCTACTCTTTCTATCTTACAACACAAGTTGACATATCAATGTCGGTTTATGTCTATAGGCCTTAATCCGCCTTTGGGCCCTGGGCCTTCATAAAGAGCCACCATCTTTGTCTTCATGGGCTTCAAATATAATAACTCATTATGGGGATAACCCGGCCTCTCCCGATCGGTTTATGCTCAGCAGTAATATGCCCAACATTAGGCCCCAGATTGATTTGAACTGGTTCATGTCAATCTTCAATACTTAGGAAAATTTCTTCTTCATCACCATCACGTAAGTCTCATAAACCGCCATGACGTCATCTTCCAGGATCATGATAAACCGCCATGACGCCACCTGTTATTAAAGATTTCATATATCTCACCTTCATTAATGAGCCTCCCGACAATCGAGGCGACAGCGCTGCCACATACCCCAATTTTAGGCTCCTCTCTTCTTGCGCCTGTCACTTATCCATTCATCTTATAAATAAGGCTGAGGCGTCCTTTTCATTTTTCCCCTCCATGCCCCTTCACATCGTGCTCTTCCTCGCGTCGCCCAAACATTGGAGCTCTGCCGCCGCCGTCGACCTTCGCATCTACCCCAGCAACGGCCACTGCATCACCCTGATCGTACCAGAAAGCCGCGGCGCCTCTCCGCTGTTCCTTTGACACTGGTAAGCCTTCTCTCCTCCACCCTAGATCTTATCATTAGGGTTTGTACTCATCGGAGTTCTTCGAAGTTCTAAAGTTGTTCTTCCCTGTTCTTCATTAGATCCTATGCAATGAACTCCAAATTTGATATACTTCCATGCGGTAGTAATGATAACCCTTATTTCGTCATCAAACCAT
This sequence comes from Triticum urartu, assembly GCF_056163025.1. Lineage (NCBI taxonomy): Eukaryota > Viridiplantae > Streptophyta > Magnoliopsida > Poales > Poaceae > Triticum > Triticum urartu. The sequence continues at coordinate 134,605,456 of NC_141874.1, forward strand.
GTTCTTTGTGCATAAAAATCCGATCTGGAACTTCACAAGCTGCTCAGGCATCAACTTTTTAGGTCTAATTATTTTCCTTTTCCTGACATGTGGTAGATCTGAATTTCCAATGTGAACCTGTGAAACTTGTTTTTCGTCACTTAGTCGTTTTTTTGCTTCAGATCTATATTTTCATCGTCCGCGTAGGCGGTTTATCCTTTAGAAAATAATCCTCCATATGCCATTAGTCCCCTCGTAAACCGCCACTCGCCTTACCATCTATAACAGCATCTTCTTCTGGTTTAACAATTTTGCATGCTTGAATGCTTTTTCCTTAACCTGCTACGCTTTATGCTTTGCTAATCATGAGTCTTAAACCGGCATTAATCTTTTCCAGCTCCTTATTCGAAATGGCCAAACAGTTCTATGCTTGTAACTGGGTCCCTTCCCGGGTTACTGAAGAGTAGTTAGATGGATGCGTCAGAACTGGCGCTTTACCAAAATGAAGCGAAATCCACTGGCGAGTTCCCGGTCCAGAGAATCCTCCTACCCCCAAGGATGGCGAGATAGTGGTATTCGTTGATCACATGAGCCGTGGTTTTAAACCGTCCGGGTCCAAGTTTTTCCGTGATGTGCTTGCCAGCTTCCAGATCCACCCTCAAGACATTGGACCTAACTCTGTGTCAAATATTTGCCACTTTCAAGTGTTCTTTGAGGCCTATCTGCAAGAAGAGCCAACCGTTGAATTGTTGAGGGATTTCTTCTACTTGAACCGTCGCACTGAATTTGTAGACGGGCCCACACTGAACTTGGCAGCGTTTCTATTCAGAAAAGGAAGGATGTCAGCTTCCCTCATGCAAAGCTTCATAGTCATCCTAAAGACTGGAACCAGACTTGGTTCTATTGTAAAGACACTTCCTGATGATGAGAACCCTCTATCAGGTTATCGTGCTCACCGGCTTATCAATACACATCCACTTCCACAATGGCTGACTGCCAAGGAACAGTCCACATACGCTCCACAACTCGCCAAGCTCAGAGCCTTTACGGCTAACAGTCTGACAGGAGTTGATTTTGCTCATTGCTGGATAACTTGGAGTATTTTACCATTAAGCCACTGCTCCAATTTAATCAGTACACAGGGGACTTAAAAGATCCTCAATGACACATTGATATTCAGCTAACAGAGGCTGAAGTTACTGAATCTGTTAAGAAGATGTTGGATGAACCGGTGGCTGTCTGCAGCAAAACAGGGCTTAGTCCCTTCTACGTTTCCAATAAACCGCCAGCTGTAAGACTTACCTCACTCCTGCTTGTACTTGATATTCTTATTTGGGTAATATTTTATATCTTCTATCAATCTTTTAACAGGGTGACGACCCATTCTGGAAGAAGAAACCGCAGGAAAAACCGGCCAAGACCCCTCGACCAAAGACGAAGGTTGCTAAAAGACCTGCCAAGAAAAAGGCAGCTGAACCCATCAGGTTAAACCTTGATGATGACCTTGATGACCTGGATGCAGAGGTAGAACTTGACTCTCTTGGTTCATTTCTCATACACCTCATTGACAATGATCATTATCAGGATGACGCCAAAGGCAGCCAGGCTGATGACGCAGAGGTAATTATCCTTTTCTCCGATTCAGACCCTTTGCCAACACAAAAAATCCGTCAAGCAGTCCGGAAAGTAAGATTTTCTTACCCCTAGCTCACTTGGACCAAAACTTTCTTTTCAAGAAGCAGCAACACGAAGCTCGCCGCACAACCCGGCACAGCGACCAAGTAGTCACTTGTAGCGACCAGACCTCAAACGGTCCAATCTATTTGCTCCGGTGTCATCCCTGGATCAGTAATGCTGACACCACACAGTACTTGAAGGATTCATAACAGAGTAGCAGTCACACAATTATTACATCGAGTGTCTCAAAGGAGAACTTATTACAATAAATATGGCTTAAGGCCATCTAATAACGATAACAACGGAAGGCTTGGAAGATAAGTGAGTCCATCAACTCCAAGGGCATCACTGAGTATAGAACCACGACCTAAAAGCACCTTACTCGTCGTCTGAAAAGTCTGCAACATGAACGTTGCAGCCCGAAACGGGTCAGCACATGGAATATGCTGGCAATGTAACACATAGAGAGCAATGAAGGAATAAGACTATACTACATGCATATTTGTCTGGTGGAAAGCTCTATGGTTACAGTTTTGCGTAAAGCCAATTTTTCCCTATTGCAAAGGAATAAATTTTATTTAACTATCATGGTGGTTGTTACACATTGAGAGTGTAGACACCCTCTCAATCCCAATTAAACATCATCATTAAAAACCCAACAAATTAATTAGAGTAACATGATGAGATTCACATGATAATCCAAGTACTAGATACTCAAGATGTCCATAACCGGGGACACGACTAACCATGATTAGTTTATACACTCTGCAGAGGTTTGCGCACTTTTCCCCACAAGACCCGATCTCCTCCGTTGGGATTCTCGCACTACATGGTGTTTGAGAAACGGATGACCGAGACATGGTCTTTCAGAAGCGCTTACACCTTACAAACGTGTAGACCGTTACACCTACTTTCCCCTACATCTGCTAGTCTACCACTGTAAGAGTTCACACAACTTAATCAACTATGCTAGAGCCCATAGTAGCTTGTGGCTGCACACGGAAGTTTCTAGTATGAATAATCTCATGATCCCTTTGAGCCTGGGTGGCAGTCCAAAAGAAAAACAGGCAATCGCTGGAATACCCAGGTGCCTCAGTCCACCCAGATGTGTATTTAAGTTGCCACCTTAGATAAACCATTAATTTAACAAACTCACATCTGTCATGGATTTCACTCACCCAATCCACGTCTACTAACATAACATGGCATAATAAGCAAACGTAGAAGTAACTCCCAAAGGTTTGATAATAAAACAGGTGATAGGTACTACCTCATCTACTTCCCAAACCCACAATTTAATTAGATCCTAATCATGCAATGTGTGAGGATTGATCTAATGCAATAAAAATTGGGTAGTAGGAGGTATGATCAAAGTGTTACTTGCCTTGCTGATGATCCGCAAAACCTAGCGATTCGAAGTAGCAAGCGGCGCACTCCGGGTACTCTATCACAAAAAAACAAGCATACAATAAGTACTCAACTAATGCACAGGTAAAACTCAAATAAGAGATCTAACCAGAAAGTTCAACTTAAGAACTCTGGTTGGCAAAAAGAATCAAATCGAACGAAGCGACGAAAGACAAACGGCAAAAGAAACAAGCTTCATTTACTATTCTGGATCTAGGTCAAATTTTACAGAGGAAAAAACTTGTTTGAGTTGGTTAAACGGAAAGAGGGTTTCGAGACGAAATTGCAGGCGCTTGAATCGCCTGATTCCGATAAACGAACGAAAAGTTATACTAGAACGAAAATCGGATCATGAATCGCGATCAGAAAAATCACGGATTTAATTCGAGAAAAAGAAAAACGACGAACAGATTAACAAACAAACGTTCGTCATCTGGATCTAAATGGTGAACGCGTTCGTTAAAACGAACGAACGAGCGAACGCTCGCTAAATAACTAAACCGAGAAAAGAAAAACCGATCTATCTAAAATAACGAATCTAAAAAAACAAAAAAACCGGTGAAAACCAACGGTTTTCTAACAAAAAACCGGCAGCGGGACAACCTCGTCGGCGGCGGCGGCGCGGGGCGGCTAGGGTTGGGGCGGCGGCGGCTATGGGCTAGGGTGGCCCGGATGGCGCTATATAAAGCCCCCGGCCAGGCGGAGTCCTGGCCGGACACGGCCCAAGGTCGGTTCGGACTTTTTTTAAATAATTATGCTCAGGAAAAAAAACAAAAGGAATACTAAACAGACACCAAAAATCCCAAAATAAATTTTCCCTGGCTTCTAAAATCAAGCCGCACAGGATGAACATTTATTTGGGGCCTAAATGCAATTTTGAAAAACGCGCATTTTTCCTAAATTCAAATAAAATAGCAAATAAATCCAAAATAAAATCTTATTTGATTTTTTATTAAATCCTCAATATTTCTTTATTTTGGGAAAGTCATTTTATTCCCTCTCTCATAATTTGATAATAGAAATAATTGAAGATAAAATAAATAAAATCAAATGATCCTATTTTCAAAATTTGAGAAAACTCAAATATGAAAATAACAAAATCCCCAACTCTCTCCGAGGGTCCTTGAGTTGCATGAAATTTCTGGATCAACCAAAATGCAATAAAATATGATACGCAATGATGATCTAGTGTATAACATTCCAAATTGAAAATTTGGGATGTTACAAACCTACCCCCCTTAAGATGAATCTCGCCCTTGAGATTCGGGTTGGCTAGAAAATAGGTGAGGGTGGTCCTTCAACAGATCTTCCTCTCATTCCCAGGTGGCTTCATCCTCTGTGTGGTGGCTCCACTGAACTTTACAAAACTTAATAACCTTGCTGCGGGTGACTCGGCTGGCATACTCAAGAATCTTAACTGGTTTCTCCTCATAGGTCAAATCACTGTCCAACTGAATCGCTTCCAGCGGCACTGTATCTCTCAGCGGTATATCAGCCATCTCTGCGTGGCACTTCTTCAACTGGGAAACGTGGAACATGTCGTGAACTCCTGACAATCCTTCGGGTAATTCCAACTTATAAGCTACTTCTCCCATACGCTCCAAAACCTGGTATGGTGCTACAAAACGTGGCGCTAACTTTCCCTTAACTCCAAAGCACTTAACTCCTCGAAGTGGAGATACTCAAAGATAAACTCGGTCTCCGACTTTGTAAACTGTCTCCTTGCGTTTGGAATCTGCGTAGCTCTTCTGCCTGGATTGGGCTACCTTGAGCCTATCGCGAATCAATTTTACTTTCTATTCAGACTCCTTAATCAGATCCGGTCCAAACAACCGACGGTCTCCAACTTCATCCCACGACAATGGGGTCCTGCACCTCCTTCCGTACAAGGCTTCGAAAGGGGCCATCTTCAAACTGGATTGATAACTGTTGTTATAAGAGAACTCTGCGTATGGCAAATTCTCGTCCCAACTAGATCCATAATCTAGCGCACAAGCTCTCAGCATATCCTCCAAAATCTGATTGACTCTCTCGGTCTGTCCATCTATCTGCAGATGGAAAGCTGTACTAAACTCTAGCCTGGTACCCAAAGTTTCATGCAACTGATTCCAGAACTTTGAGGTAAACTGGGTTCCTCTATCTGATACAATGCTCCTTGGAACTCCATGCAGACATACGATCCTGGTCATGTATATCTTTGCTAACATAGCACTAGTATAGGTAGTCTTCACTGGGATGAAATGAGCTACCTTTGTCAAACGATCGACTACAACCCATATCGATTCATAGCCTGAACGTGTTCTGGGCAATCCTGTGATAAAATCCATGCCTAACTTATCCCACTTCCATTCGGGTATTGGCAATGGTTGTAGCAATCATGCTGGCTTCTGATGCTCTGCCTTTACTCTCTGACATACATCACAAATTGTTAGATACTCCGCAATATCCTTCTTCATTCCGGTCCACCAGAAAGTATCCTTCAAATCCAAATACATCTTGGTATTTCCTGGGTGAATCGAATATGGTGATTCATGGGCCTCTTGCAGAATTAACTTCCTGATCTCTGAATCATTAGGCACATAAACACGGTCTTCAAACCATAAGGTATCGTGCTCATCCTCACGAAATCCTTTAGCTTTTCCTTTGCTCATTTTCTCCTTAATAGAAGCAATCTCCTTGTCAGTCCTTTGAGCTTCTCTGATCTTATCCATCAAAGTAGACTGAATATCCAATGCTGCTACATAGCCTCTCGGGACTATCTCCAAACATAGCTCATGAAGATTTTGGGCTAACTCCCTTGGTAAATCTCCCGTCATTAGGGTGTTGACATGACTTTTACGGCTCAGCGCATCGGCTACTACGTTAGCCTTTCCGGGGTGATAATGCAATCTCATATCATAATCCTTGATGAGCTCCAACCATCTCCTTTGCCTGAGATTCAACTCCTTCCGAGTGAAAATGTACTTCAAACTCTTGTGATCCGTATACACCTCACAATGGTTTCCAATGAGAAAATGTCTCCAAGTCTTCAATGCATGCACTACGGCTGCTAACTCCAAATCATGCGTGGCATAATTTAACTTATGAGGCTTAAGCTGTCTTGAGGCATATGAAACAACTCTTCCTTCCTGCATAAGCACTGCTCCAAGTCCTCGACGTGAAGCGTCGCAATACACCTCATAATCCTTGGTCTAATCTGGCAAAATCAACACTGGTGATGTAACCAAATGTTTCTTCAACTCCTGGAAACTGGCCTCACATTCCTCGGTCCATATGAACTTGGTATCCTTCTTCAACAACTCCGTCATAGGCTTCGTAATCTTCGAGAAATTTTCAATGAATCTCCGATAGTATCCTGCAAGTCCAAGAAAACTCTGGATCTCTCCAACTGTTGTTGGCGCTTCCCAATTTGTCACAGTGTCAACCTTGGTGGGATCTACTGCTATACCTTCTCCGGATATAACATGTCCGAGAAATCCAACTTCCTTCAACCAAAACTCACATTTGCTAAACTTGGCATATAACTGATGTTCTCTGAGCTTACCAAGTACCAAACGCAAATGCTCCTTATGCTCCTCTTCATTTTTCGAGTAAACCAGAATATCATCAATGAACACTACAATGAACTTATCCAAAAACTCCATAAACACTTCGTTCATCATGTTCATAAAATATGCAGGTGCGTTAGTCAGACCAAATAACGGTATACTCGTACATCCCATACCTGGTGGTAAAAGCCGTCTTAGGTATATCCTGTTCTCGAATCTTCAACTGATGGTATCTTGATCACAGATCGATCTTGGAAAATACCTTAGCTCCTTGCAATCGATCAAACAGATTATTGATCATCGGTAGTGGGTACTTGTTCTTGATGGTTACTTCATTCAATCCTTGATAATCAACAACCATCCTTAATGATCCATCCTTCTTCTCCACTAGAAGTACTGGCGATCCCCAAGGCGAAGAACTTGGGCGAATATAACCTTTATCCAGTAACTCCTTAATCTGCTTTTTAATCTCTTCCAAATCCTTTGCGGGCATCCTATATGGTCTCTTAGATATTGGCCCTGTGCCTGGCAAAAGCTCAATCAAAAACTCAATATCTCTATCCGGTAGCATGCTTGGCAACTCCTCTGGAAATACATCAGGGAAATCCTTCACTACTGGTACTTCCTCCTGCACAACTCCTGTTAACGAATTCACTTGAGTCCTTTTAGGCACATGTCGGGATACATACTTGATCCTTCTTCCTTCTGGGGTGGTAAGCAAAATTGACTTACTAGCGTAATCGATGTTTCCTCCATACATCGATAGCCAATCCATACTCAGAATTACATCCAAACCTTGTGATTCCAAAATGATTAAATCCGAGGGAAACACATGCCTACCTATACTCAACGGCACTTGAAAACATCCCTTACTAGCCATATACTCCGCTCCTGGTGAGCTTACTAACATAGGTGTTCTAAGAACTTTGGTGGGTAGGTTATACTTATCCACAAATCCCCTTGATATGTATGAATGCGATGCACCAGTATCGAAAAGAACGAGTGCAGTAAATGACTTAACCAAAAAATTACCGATTACTGCATCCGGCTGCTCTTCAACCTCCTCCATGTTAACGTGGTTCACCTGTCCCCTATTGAAAGGGTTTGGCTTCTTCCCAGAGCTTCCATTGCCATTTCCATTTTGGGATTCAGGACATTCATTGGCATAATGTCCGGTCTCCTGGCACTTAAAGCAAGTGACTTGGCTCAGGTCTCCCTTGGCTGGGGTTGATGGGTTGGTACGGTTCTGGCCGTTGCTTCCTCCATTCCCATTACCATTCTTGGTGCCGTTATGATTGTGCGAGCTACCTCCTCCATGGGTATGCTGAAAATGTCCTCCTGGTCTAGGGGTAAAACGTGGCTTCTGCTAAGCTCCTGAATTGTACTTTCCTTGGCCATACTTCCTCTTGCGATTCTCAATTTGCTGCTGCTTCCCTTCAATCATAAGAGCACGATCTACCAACTCCTGGTAGTTGTTGAAGGTTGCTACCATCAACTGCATGCTCAACTCATCATTCAGTCCTTCCAGAAACTTCTCCTGCTTAGCTGCATCCGTAGCAACGTCATCTGGGGCATAATGTGCTAGCTTACTAAAGTCCTTCACATACTGGCCAACTGTCCGTCCTCCTTGGCGCAAGTTGTGAAACTCTCGCTTCTTCCTGGCCATACCTCCTGCTGAAACATTGGCAGTATGGAAAGCCTGCTGGAACTGGTCCCATGTGATAGTGTCGATAGGGAAAGTGGCGGTGAAATTCTCCCACCATGATGCTGCAGGTCTGTCAAGCTGATGTGCGGCAAACTTCACCTTTTCCGCATCTGTGCATCCTGCCGTGGTCAACTCCCGTGCTGTCTTGCGGAGCCAATCATCTGCTACTATAGGCTCGGTGCTACTGGAAAACACTGGCGGGTTCAGCCTAAGAAAACGGGCTATGTGGTCAACAGGTGGTGGTGGTGGGTTGTTGTTGTTGTTGTTCCCCTGATTCTGATTCTAGACTAGCAATTGCATCAACGTATTCTGCTGCTAGATCAACTGAGTGAGCTCCGGTGGGAAGGTAAATCCGGGGTCACGTCTCGGAGGCATCTGAGGGTTTAGAAATGATGAGATTTAAGAATAGAGAGGGGTCTAGAGAGAAAACACTACCCTTATGCACATGAGGCAAAAGCAAACAATTCACTTCATTCAATCAGACAAGGGCATACAATCGGTCTAACTATCGCAAAAGTGCTCGGACTACTATATTTACATGGTGGACTATTACTACTGTTGGGATGGTCTACTAGAAATATTCTTTGGTTGTAGACTCCATGATATCTGCTCCAGCTTCATCAACATAGTCATCATCGCTATCATCTGGATCCGAGTCGGTGTCGTCGATGATGATGTAGTCTTCCGAGCGAATCTCCTTGGGTTCCTCGTCTTCTTCTACTGGTGTAGGGCCTCCCATAAATATCCCGATCTTCTTGATCATGTCATCATTCTTCTCCACTAGTACTTCGATTTCCTCTTCATAATCTTCACGTGTAGCCTTGAGTTCTTCCTCCAGTTCCTTGATTCTTGTCCTCGCCTTCTTCAGATCTATCATGCCGGCGCACATCTGGTTCTCCTGACGTCAAATGTGCTGGTTTAACTCCTGGATAAAACCTACAATTGATCTATCCTTCCTGGTGCTGATCATCTCCCAGTGCTCATCTCGGCGACCACAAATCTGGTAGATAGTATCCTTAAGATCATTGCGGTAAACTTCTCCAATGTGTCCCATGGCGATGTGAGCTGCCATGCTCTTTCCTAGACTCCAGGTTGGTACATCAAAGGAAAACTCTATGGGCTCAGTGACTGGCATGAACGTCCTTCCTGGAACTTGAACTTGAATCATCCAGCGCTCTTCTTCAGGTAAAGTGGCGTTGTAAGTCCCGGTGAAGCTTGGTACTCCTATGTTCAGATATCTAGTGACTTCCTTCAAGTGACGTCCAAAGGGTGTATCTTCATCCGGTTGCGTGAACTTGTTCGTTGCATCCGCCATCCTAAAAGAGTAGGAAAAGATGAGGAGTCAGAATGAGAAGAGTGAGTAGTGATCTAGGTCTTTTAGCTTAGTGGTCGTGTCCTACAGTCAGCGTGTGCTCTGATACCATCTTGTAGTGAGCAGACCTCAAACGGTCCAATCTCTATGCTCCGGTGTCATCCCTGGATCAGTAATGCTGACACCACACAGTACTTGAAGGATTTATAACAGAGTAGCAATCACACACTTATTACATCAAGTGTCTCAGAGGAGAACTTATTACAATAAATATGGCTTAAGGCCTTCTAATAACGATAACAGCGGAAGGCTTGGAAGATAAGTGAGTCCGTCAACTCCAACGGCATCACTGAGTATAGAACCACGACCTAAAAGCAACTTACTCGTCATCTGAAAAGTCTGCAACATTAACGTTGCAGCCCGAAACAGGTCAGCACATGGAATATGCTGGCAATGTAACACACAGAGAGCAATGAAGGAATAAGATTATACTACATGCATATTTGTCTGGTGGAAAGCTCTATGGTTACAGTTTTGCGTAAAGCCAATTTTTCCCTACTCCAAAGGAATAAATTTATTTAACTATCATGGTGGTTGTTAAACATTGAGAGTGTAGACACCCTCTCAATCCCAATTAAACATCATCATTAAAAACCAAACAAATCAATTAGAGTAACATGATGAGATTCACATGATAATCCAAGTACTAGATACTCAAGATGTCCATAACCGGGGACACGACTAACCATGATTAGTTTATACACTCTGCAAAGGTTTGCACACATTTCCCCACAAGACCCGATCTCCTCCGTTGGGATTCTCGCACTACATGGTGTTTGAGAAACGGATGACTGATGGCTACTACACAACCTTCTTCTTGTAGACGCTGTTGGGCCTCCAAGTGTAGAGGTTTGTAGGACAGTAGCAAATTTCCCTCAAGTGGATGACCTAAGGTTTATCAATCCGTAGGAGGCGTAGGATGAAGATGGTCTCTCTGAAGCAACCCTGCAACCAAATAACAAAGAGTCTCTTGTGTCCCCAACACACCCAATATAATGGTAAATTGTATAGGTGCACTAGTTCGGCGAAGAGATGGTGATACAAGTGCAATATGGATGGTAGATAAAGGTATTTGTAATCTGAAATTATAAAAACAGCAAGGTAACTAATGATAAAAGTGAGCGTAAACGGTGTTGTAACGCTAGGAAACAAGGCCTAGGGTTCATACTTTCGCTAGTCCAAGTTCCCTCAACAATACTAACATAATTGGATCACATAACTATCCCTCAACATGCAACAAAGAGTCACTCCAAAGTCACTAATAGCGGAGAATGAACGAAGAGATTATGGTAGGGTACGAAACCACCTCAAAGTTATTCTTTCCAATCAATCCGTTGGGCTATTCCTATAAGTGTCACAAACAGCCCTAGAGTTCGTACTAGAATAACACCTTAAGACACAAATCAACCAAAACCCTAATGTCACCTAGATACTCCAATGTCACCTCAAGTATCCGTGGGTATGATTATACGATATGCATCACACAATCTCAGATTCATCTATTCAACCAACACAAAGGACCTCAAAGAGTACCCCAAAGTTTCTACCGGAGAATCACGACGAAAATGTGTGCCAACCCCTATGCATAGGTTCATGGGCGGAACCCGCAAGTTGATCACCAAAACATACATCAAGTGAATCATGTGATATCCCATTGTCACCACAGATATCCACGGCAAGACATACATCAAGTGTTCTCAAATCTTTAAAGACTCAATCCGATAAGATTACTTCAGAGGGGAAACTCAATTCATTACAAGAGAGAAGAGGGGGAGGAGAAACATAAGATCCAACTATAATAGCAAAGCTCGCGATACATCAAGATCGTGCCAAATCAAGAACACGAGAGAGAGAGATCAAACACATAGCTACTGATACATACCCTCAGCCCTGAGGGAGAACTACTCCCTCCTCGTCATGGAGAGCACCGGGATGATGAAGATGGCCACCGGAGAAAGATTGCCCCCTCCGGCAGGGTGCCGGAACGGATCTAGATTGGTTTTCGGTGGCTATGGAGGCTTCTGGCGGTGGAACTCCTGATCTATTGTGCGTTCTGGAAGTTTTAGGGTACGTGGATATATATGGGCAGAAGAAGTACGTCAGGGGAGCCACAAGGACCCCACGAGACAGGGGGCGCGCCCTGGGGGGGGCGCCCCCCACCCTCGTGAGCACCTCGTTCCTTCCTTGACGTGGGGTCGAAGTCCATCAGGTGTGTTTCCTTCCAAAAATAACTTCTCCAGTTGATTTTGTTCCATTTCGACTCCGTCTGATATTCCTTTTCTTCAAAACACTGAAATAGGCATAAAACAACAAATCTGGGTTGGGCCTTCGGTTAATAGGTTAGTCCCAAAAATAATATAAAAGTGGATAATAAAGCTCAATATTGCCTAAAACAGTAGATAATATAGCATGGAGCAATCAAAAATTATAGATACATTGGAGACGTATCAAGCATCCCCAAGCTTAATTCCTGCTCGTCCTCGAGTAGGTAAATGATAAAAAAGATAATTTTTGATGTGGAATGCTAGTTGGCATAATTTCAATGTAATTCTTCTTACTTGTGATATGAATAAAGATTCAAGACAAAAGTTCATATTGACATAAAAATAATAATACTTCAAGCATACTAACTAAGCAATCATGTCTTCTCAAAATAACATGGCCAAAGAAAGCTATCCCTACAAAATCATATAGTCTGGCTATGCTCCATCTTCACCACACAAAATATTTAAATCATGCACAACCCCGATGACAAGCCAAGCAATTGTTTCATACTTTTGATGTTCTCAAACTTTTTCAATCTTCACGCAATACATGAGCGTGAGCCATGGACATAGCACTATAGGTGGAATAGAATGGTGGTTGTGGAGAAGACAAAAAAGGGAGAAGATAGTCTCACATCAACTAGGCATATCAACGGGCTATGGAGATGCCCATCAATAGATATCAATGTGAGTGAGTAGGGATTGCCATGCAACGGATGCACTAGAGCTATAAATGTATGAAAGCTCAACAAAAGAAACTAGTGGGTGTGCATCCAACTTGCTTGCTCACGAAGACCTAGGGAAATTTGAGGAAGCCCATTATTGGAATACAAGCCAAGTTCTATAATGAAAAATTCCCACTAGTATAGGAAAGTGACAACATATGAGACTCTCTATATGAAGAACATGGTGCTACTTTGAAGCACAATATATGAGACTCACTATATCATGGTGCTACTTTGAAGCACAAGTGTGGAAAAAGGATAGTAGCATTGTCCCTTATTATTATTATTTTTTATTTTATTTTATTTTTTATTTGTTCTTTCCCTTTTTTTGGCCTTTCCTTTTTTTATTTTTTATTTGGGAAATGCTCTATTGAATGATGATCATCACACTTCTATTTATTTACAACTCAATGATACAACTCGTTACTAGAACAAAGTATGACTATATGAATGCCTCCGGCGGTGTACCGGGATGTGCGATGATGCATGAGTGACATGTATGAAAGAATTATGAACGGTGGCTTTGCCACAAATACAATGTCAACTACATGATCATGCAAAGCAATATGACAATGATGAAGCGTGTCATAATAACGGAACGGTGGAAAGTTGCATGGCAATATATCTCGGAATGGCTATGGAAATGCCATAATAGGTAGGTATGGTGGCTGTTTTTAGGAAGGTATATGGTGGGTCTATGGGACCGGCGAAAGTTGCGCGGTACTAGAGAGGCTAGCAATGGTGGAAGGCTAAGAGTGCGTATAATCCATGGACTCAACATTAGTCATAAAGAACTCACATACTTGTTGCAAAAATATATTAGTAATCGAAACAAAGTACTATGCGCATGCTCCTAGGGGGATAGATTGGTAGGAAAAGGCCACCGCTCGTCCCCGACCGCCACTCATAAGGAAGGCAATCAATAAATAAATCATGCTCCGACTTCGTCACATAACGGTTCACCATACGTGCATGCTACGGGAATCACAAACTTCAACACAAGTATTTCTCAAATTCATAACCACTCAACTAGCATGACTCTAATATCACCATCTCCATATCTCAAAACAATTATCGAGTATCAAACTTCTCATAGTATTCAACACACTCATAAGAGAATTTTATTATTCTTGAATACCTAGCATATTAGGATTTTAAGCACATTACCATGCTATTTAAGACTCTCAAAATAATCTAAGTGAAGCATGAGAGTTCATCCATTTCTTCAAAATAAAACTACCACCATGCTATAAAAGATATAAGTGAAGCACTAGAGTAAACGACAAACTACTCCGAAAGATATAAGTGAAGATCAATGAGTAGTCGGATAATTATGCAACTATGTGAAGACTCTCTAACATTTAATAATTTCAGATCTTGGTATTTTATTCAAGAAGCAAGCAAAACTAAATAAAATGACATTCTAAGAATGGCAAACATCATGTGAAGAAGCAAAAACTTAGGATCAACCGAAACTAACCGATAGTTGTTGAAGAAGAAATGTGGGGTGCCAACCGGGGCATCCCCAAGCTTAGATGCTTGAGACTTCTTGAAATATTATCTTGGGGTGCCTTGGGCATCCCCAAGCTTGAGCCTTTGTGTCTCCTTAATTCCTCTCATATCACGGTCTCCCTAAATCTCAAAAGCTTCATCCACACAAAACTCAACAAGGACTCGTGCGATAGGTTAGTATAAACCATTGCCAAAACCTTATCATACTCTACTGTAGCAAATCACTAAAATTATTATTCAACATTGCATACTAAATGCCTCTGCATATTTAACAGTCCCATCCTCAAATAGAATCATTAAAGAAGCAAACATATGCAAACAATGCAAACATAACAGCAATCTGCCTAAACAGGATAGTCTGTAAAGAATGCTGCAACATCCATACTTCCCTAGCTCCAAAAATTATTAAAGAAAATTCCCACTGTACTAAATTTATCAGAGCTTAATATGCAAAAGGTTTCAACATTTTATCACATTCTGACTTTTCTAGGGAATTATTGCAACAGCGGTAAACTTTCTGTTATCAAACAGCAACATGAAGACTTGTAACATAGGCATAGTAAAGGCTATCAATGCCACTTTTATTGAAATAAAAGATGCAAAACATTGTTCTAAATAACTGCAAGCAAATCCTAACAAAATAAATTTACGCTCCAAGCAAAACACATATCATGTGGCGAATAAAAATATAGCTCCAAGTAAAGTTACCGATGAACGAAGACGAAAGAGGGGATGCCTTCCGGGGAATCCCCAAGCTTAGGCTCTTGGCTATCCTTGAATATTACCTAGGGGTGACTTGGTCATCCCCAAGCATAGTTTCTTGCCACTCCTTATTCCATAGTCCATCGAATCCTTACCCAAAACTTGAAAACTTCACAACACAAAACTTAACAGAAAACTCGTAAGCTCCGTTAGTATAAGAAAATAAATCACCATCAAGGTACTGTAATGAACTCATTATTTATTTATACTGGTGTTATACCTACTGTATTCCAACTTCTCTATGGTTTATAAACTATTTTACTAGCCATAGATTCATCAAAATAAGCAAACAACACACGAAAAACAGAATCTGTCAAAAACAGAACAGTCTGTAGTAATCTGGATCAAACGTATACTTCTGGTACCCCAAAAATTCTATAATGAATTTCTGGACCTGAGGAATTCATCTATTAATCATCTTCAAAATGAATTAACTAAATATCACTCTCCAAATAAAAATGGCAGCAATTCTCGTGAGCGCTAAAGTTTCTGTTTTTTACAGCATGATCAACAAGACTCTCCCCAAGTCTTCCCAAAGGTTCTACTTGGCACAAACACTAATTAAACACATAAAACCACATATAAACAGAGGCTAGATGAATTATTTATTACTAAACAGGAACAAAAATAAAATTGGGTTGCCTCCCAACAAGCGCTATTGTTTTAACGCCCCTAGCTAGGCATGATGATTTCAACGATGCTCACATAAAAGATAAGAATTGTAACATAAAGAGAGCATCTTGATGAATATGACTAGCACATTTAAGTATAACCCACTTCCTATGCATAGGGATTTTGTGAACAAACAACTTTTGGGAACAATAATCAACTAGCATAGGAAGGTAAAACAAGTATAACTTCAAAACTTTAAGCACATAGAGAGGAAACTTGATATTATTGCAATTCCTACAAGCATATATTTCTCTCTCATAATAATTTTCAGTAGCATCATGAATGAATTCAACAATATAACCATCACCTAAAGCATTATTTTCATGATGCATAAGCATAGAATTTTTATTACTCTCCACATAAGCAAAATTCTTCTCATTCGAATAGTGGGAGTATCATAAGAGACTCGAATACTATAAATTGTTTCCACATTAAAAGAGTAATGTTCAGAAAAGGGGTAATCATAATAATGACAAGTTTTATAAATATAATAAATACTTTTTATAGCATATGTATCATCACAATAATTATCATAAGTAGGAGGCATGCTATCATCATTATAAATTTGCATATCAAAACTTGGGAGACTAAAAAATATCATCTTCATCAAACATAGCTTCCCCAAGCTTGTGGCTTTGCATATCATTAGCATCATGGATATTCAAGGAATTCATACTAACAACATTGCAATCATGCTCATCATTCAAATATTTAGTGCCAAACATTTTATAGATTTCTTCTTCTAGCACTTGAGCACAATTATCCTTTCCATCATACACACGAAAGATATTAAAAAGGTGAAGCGTATGAGACAAACTCAATTCCATTTTTTTAATTTTCTTTTATAAACTAAACTAGTGATAAAACAAGAAACTAAAAGACTTGATTGCAAGATCTAAAGATATACCTTCAAGCACTCACCTCCCCGGCAACGGTGCCAGAAAAGAGCTTAGTTGACGGGGTGTGTTAGTGCCGCTTTCCTTGCCTCCCCGGCAACGGCGCCAGAAAAGAGCTTGATGTCTACTACACAACCTTCTTCTTGTAGACGTTGTTGGGCCTCCAAGTGCAGAGGTTTGTAGGACAGTAGCAAATTTCCCTCAAGTGGATGACCTAAGGTTTATCAATCCGTAGGAGGCGTAGGATGAATATGGTCTCTCTCAAGCAACCCTGCAACCAAATAACAAAGAGTCTCTTGTGTCCCCAACACACCCAATACAATGGTAAATTGTATAGGTGCACTAGTTCGGCGAAGAGATGGTGATACAAGTGCAATATGGATGGTAGATAAAGGTATTTGTAATCTGAAATTATAAAAACAGCAAGGTAACTAATGATAAAAGTGAGCGTAAACGGTATTGCAATGCTAGGAAACAAGGCCTAGGGTTCATACTTTCGCTAGTGCAAGTTCCCTCAACAATACTAACATAATTGGATCACATAACTATCCCTCAACATGCAACAAAGAGTCACTCCAAAGTCACTAATAGCGGAGAACGAACGAAGAGATTATGGTAGGGTACGAAACCACCTCAAAGTTATTCTTTCCAACCAATCCGTTGGGCTATTCCTATAAGTGTCACAAACAGCCCTAGAGTTCATACTAGAATAACACCTTAAGACACAAATCAACCAAAACCCTAATGTCAACTAGATACTCCAATGTCACCTCAAGTATCCATGGTTATGATTATACGATATGCATCACACAATCTTAGATTCATCTATTCAACCAACACAAAGGACCTCAAAGAGTGCCCCAAAGTTTCTACCGGAGAATCACAACGAAAACGTGTGCCAATCCCTATGCATAGGTTCATGGGCGGAACCCGCAAGTTGATCACCAAAACATACATCAAGTGAATCACGTGATATCCCATTATCACCACAGATATCCACGGTAAGACATACATCAAGTGTTCTCAAATCTTTAAAGACTCAATCCGATAAGATTACTTCAAAGGGGAAACTCAATTCATTACAAGAGAGAAGAGGGGGAGGAGAAACATAAGATCCATCTATAATAGCAAATCTCGCGATACATCAAGATCGTGCCAAATCAAGAACACGAGAGAGAGAGAGATCAAACACATAGCTACTGATACATACCCTCAGCCCCGAGGGAGAACTACTCCCTCCTCGTCATGGAGAGCACCGGGATGATGAAGATGGCCACCGGAGAAGGATTGCCCCCTCCGGCAGGGTGCCGGAACGGGTCTAGATTGGTTTTCGGTGGCTACGGAGGCTTCTGGCGGCGGAACTCCCGATCTATTGTGCGTTCTGGAAGTTTTAGGGTACGTGGATATATATGGGCAGAACAAGTACGTCAGGGGAGCCATGAGGGCCCCACGAGACAGGGGGCGCGCCATAGGGGGGTGCCCCCACCCTCGTGAGCACCTCGTTCCTTCCTTAACGTGGGGTCCTTCCAAAAATAACTTCTCCA
Source organism: Triticum urartu (assembly GCF_056163025.1). NCBI lineage: Eukaryota > Viridiplantae > Streptophyta > Magnoliopsida > Poales > Poaceae > Triticum > Triticum urartu. The sequence goes on from NC_141874.1 coordinate 134,623,519, forward strand.
GTTGATTTCGTTCCGTTTCGACTCCGTCTGATATTTCCTTTTCTTCAAAACACTGAAATAGGCATAAAACAGCAAATCTGGGCTGGGCCTCCAGTTAATAGGTTAGTCCCCAAAATAATATAAAAGTGGATTATAAAGCTCAATATTGCCTAAAATAGTAGATAATGGAGCATGGAGCAATCAAAAATTATAGATACGTTGGAGACATATCAATGACCGAGACATGGTCTTTCAGAAGCGCTTACACCTTACAAACGTGTAGACCGTTACACCTACTTTCCCCTACATCTGCTAGTCTACCACTGTAACAGTTCGCACAACTTAATCAACTATGCTAGAGCCCATAGTAGCTTGTGGCTGCACACGGAAGTTTCTAGTATGAATAATCTCATGATCCCTTTGAGCCTGGGTGGCGGTCCAAAAGAAAAACAGGCAATCACTGGAATACCCAGGTGCCTCAATCCACCCAGATATGTATTTAAGTTGCCACCTTAGATAAACCATTAATTTAACAAACTCACATCTATCATGGATTTCACTCACCCAATCCACGTCTACTAGCATAGCATGGCATAATAAGCAAACGTAGAAGTAACTCCCAAAGGTTTGATAATAAAATAGGTGATAGGTACTACCTCATCTACTTCCCAAACACACAATTTAATTAGATCTAATCATGCAATGTGTGAGGATTGATCTAATGCAATAAAAACTGGGTAGTAGGAGGTATGATCAAAGTGTTACTTGCCTTGATGATGATCAGCAAAACCTAGCGATTCGAGGTAGCAAGCGGCGCACTCCGGGTACTCTATCGCAGACAAACAAGCGTACAATAAGTACTCAACTAATGCACAGCTAAGACTCAAATAAGAGATCTAACCAGAAAGTTCAACTTAAGAACTCTGGTTGGCAAAAAGAATCAAATCGAACGAAGCGACGAAAGACAAACGACAAAAGAAACAAGCTTCGTTTACTATTCTGGATCTAGGTCAAATTTTACAGAGGCAAAAACTTGTTTGAGTTGGTTAAACGGAAAGAGGGTTTCAAGACGAAACTCCAGGCGCTTGAATCGCCTGATTCCGATAAACGAGCGAAAAGTTATACTAGAACGAAAATCGGATCAGGAATCGCGATCAGAAAAATCGCGGATTTAATCCGAGAAAAAGAAAAATGATGAACAGATTAACGACCGAAGTTCGTTATCTGGATCTAAACGATGAACGCGTTCATTAAAACGAACGAACGAGCGAACGCTCGCTAAATAACTAAACCGAGAAAAGAAAAACCGAGCTATCTAAAAAAATGAATCTAAAAAAACCAAAAAAAAACCCGATGAAAACCAACGGTTTTCTAACAAAAAACCGTTGGCGGGACAACCTCGTCGGCGGCGAGCTCCGGCGTCGGCGGGGCGGCGACGCAGGCGGCGGCAGCGGCAGCTAGGGCGGCGGCGCGGGGCGGCTAGGGTTGGGGCGGCGGCTATGGGCTGGGGCGGCCCGGGTGGTGCTATATAAAGCCCCCGGCCAGGCGGAGTCCTGGCCGGACACGGCCCAAGGTCGGTTCAGATTTTTTTAAAATAATTACGCTAAAAAAAAGGAATACTAAACGGACTCCAAAAATCCCGAAATAAATTTTCCCCGGCTTCTAAAATCAAGCCGCACAGGATGAACATTTATTTGGGGGCCTAAATGCAATTTTGAAAAACGCGCATTTTTCCTAAATTCAAATAAAATAGCAAATAAATCCAAAATAAAATCTTATTTGATTTTTTATTAAATCCTCAATATTTCTTTATTTTGGGAAAGTCATTTTATTCCCTCTCTCATAATTTGATAATAGAAATTATTGAAGATAAAATAAATAAAATCAAATGATCCTATTTTCAAAATTTGAGAAAACTCAAATATGAAAATAACGAAATCCCCAACTCTCTCCGAGGGTCCTTGAGTTGCGTGAAATTTCTGGATCAACCAAAATGCAATAAAATATGATATGCAATGATGATCTAGTGTATAACATTCCAAATTGAAAATTTGGGATGTTACATCACTTCGGCCGGTTTACCGAACACGGCGGTTCAGAAGCGTCGATCTGAGGTCTCAAACACTTCTGATACTTCTTATCCCAAGGCGGGTTATTTCCGACAGCCTCTTAATCCACCCGATTCAAATTATCAAGGAATGCCTCTTTCATCATCCGGCGAGTCTACACCCACACAGCTCCCCCCTCTTAAGACTGTCCCTGGGTAACCACTTTAAACTTACTCCTTTTGACGCTTTATATTTACGTATTATACTGACCTTTATATATTTTTCTTTCAGAGACAAGGCCAGATCCATCAAGAAAGTTCGTGTAGATAAACCGTCTGACGACCATGTGGTTGTTGATCCGGAGAGAACTCCAGAACTGGAAAGAACTAATGTTGACGCCATACTTGATGATCCACCCCCTCAAGACCATGATTTTGTTGAACCAGCAGAAGTTGATGCAACAGGTCATACTAATAAACCGGCAAGCCCGGTCCCAATTGATGATAGACCGTCAAGTCCAGCTAAGGCTGCTGATGAATCGTCAACGCCGGTAAAGGCTGCTGGTGACAAGGAAGATGATGTTATAATTACTGGTGTTGGCCACACCACCCCTGGCAATCCTGTTGCATTATCAAAGCATAGTGCCAAGGAGGAACTCTCTGCTATGGGCAAATGCAAGTGGAGCACAGACTTGTCAAGCTACGCCCACCTCAATGCCCAAGAACTTCATTCTGGTTTCTTAAACCGTCTATACACAAACCGTGACTAGGAAGCCGGTTTAGTGAATCTGATGAAGGAGCGATATGAGGTAACTTCATAACTGTTTCTCTTTTATGTCCAAGTTTGTAGTCCCAACTCCAGTAGCCCCCAAGGGCCGATTTATGATGCCCATCTAAACTGGGACTTTGCAATATCGCAACTCTGCATGCTTATCTTCCAAGGGCCGGTTTATTTTTTAGGATGAACCGGTACTTTTAACTTTGTAATCTTGAAACTTTCGTCAGTGTAGTCCCCATGGGCCGGTTTATCCTTCCAAGCTGAACCGGGACTTTTAACCAGTGTTACTTTGAGCAAACATACATTAGCCCCCAAGTGTCAAGAATAATACTTGTATTGTGCTTGGGACTTGTTAAAAAATTTCTGATAATCAAGCAAATAGGCATTAGCCCCCAAGTGCCAAGTGTATAACTTGTTATGTGCTTGGGACTTTCCAAATTTCACTACCACCTCATAATATGTCTTTCTCTTATAGGCTGAGCTGAGCAAAAAGGAAGCCCAAACCACTGACCTTCAAGAAAATATAAAAACCCAGCAAGCAGAGACCTCCAAAGCGAAGGAAGAATTGACCAGTGCCTTAGTAGCCATGGAGAAGCTGAAGGAAACTTTGAAGAAGGAACATGCAGACTGGGGCATATAGAAAGCCGCTTTACAAAAGAGAGCCAAAGACACAGAGGCAGCTCTTAAACCGGTGGTCGAAGAGTTGACCGGTTTAAAGCGACAGATCCATGACTTCTGCTGTTTTTGGTAAGTACCTCACCTAAAGCTTTTCAATATACATTATCGCATCGGTTGCCGGTTTACTGATGCTTGCAATGACACAGGAACTCACATTACCCATCTGGGCTCTGACATGCGGATGAAGCTGAAGGCTGCCTATACACTGATAGAGCAGTTATATTCCGGAGCTCAATGGGCCATTTGCACCGCTGCGCATAATAAACCGCCTCCAACCTTAATAAAAGAGACCATTGAGAAGCTGTCTATGCTGCCCGCCCGGTTGAACGAACTAAAAAGATCAGCTGCCAGGTCAGGTGTGCTGACCGAACTAATTCGGGTGAAGGCATGGATACCAGATCTTGAACCATTAAATATAGGCAGCGGCTACCCTGGCGTGAAGGAGGACGGCCCAGAGTTTAACAATGACGATCTTCGAAGGTTGACAAGGGAAATGCGCCCCATAGCGAGCAAATTGACTGATGAAACGGATCTCTCTCATTATCAACTGGTTTATGATTCTGATCAGAAAAGATATCCTGCGCCGACACATGATGTATAAGATCTTATTCCGCCAATCCGTAAGCACACATATGCCCCTGATGTTGACCCCTCAAACCTTGTAAGTGATGAAGTTGCAACCAAGGCTGTAAAAAGATAATCAAATATGAAAATAAATGATACGTGTGACATGGAATCACCATGTTGGTTGACCAACATTTGTAGTGATGGCAGCAACCCCAATCATGAGTACTGATAACTCCTTCCATATTGTGTCGGTTTATGATAAAACTGTACCAGTTTATGACAAACTCCGGATTATCCGTATGTAACACTGGCGACTCATAGTCGAAACTAGACCGGGTTAATAAGCGTCGGATTATGCTTGATCATGTACTAACAACTTGTAGTTGAAAGCTGAGCCGGGTTAATGAACGTCGGTTTATCAAAACCATTATAAATCTCATCAAAGGAGGAAAAAACTTTGCAAATAAAAGCATATGAAAAACTTGTAGTCGAGGCTTTTCACGGGCTGCCAGGCCCCAAATTCGAGGCTTTTCATGGGCTGCCAGGACGCTGAGTTAAACCATTTTACAAAGCCTTTTAAGATGGACCTCAATCTTTAACCAATCATCGTTTTAACTTTGAAAAGTTCAGGGTCTATGAGATTGACTTGTCAAAAGTTTGGCGGGTCATACCAAGTTTACCTGGACGGAGTGGCTTACATAAAAAGGCAGGCTAACCCGGGGTTTTAGGTTTATACACCAGGCTTCCAAGCCGTGGCTTGATAGCCTATTACAAGTGTAGATTCTGTGTTCATTGCGAAGCAAAGAATCCCCAAGCAATATTTTGAGCTGTGCTCAGTGGGTGCCTATGTTTGAGTTGTTCTTTTGCAACACTCTCTTTGGCCCCTAAGTAATTTTCTTTTTGGCTTTGAGTCGATCAAGAGGTGTATCTATGGTTCGAATACGACCAAGCCCCCAAGTGATTTTTCTGGTGGCCTTGCGCCGATCAAGAGGTGTAGCGATGGTTCGAGTACGACCAAGCCCCCAAGTGTTTTTTATATAAGGTTGTACAAGCTGAATCAAGGGGTAAACCGGACAGCAATTTATGAACAGAAGCCCCCATGTAACTGATAACCCACAAGTATAGGGGATCGCAACAGTTTTCGAGGGTAGAGTATTTAACCCAAATTTATTGATTCGACACAAGGGGAGCCAAAGAATATTCTCAAGTATTAGCAGCTGAGTTGTCAATTCAACCACACCTGGAAACTTAATGTCAGCAGCAAAGTATTTAGTAGCAAAGTAATATGATAGTAGTGGTAATAGTAGCAAAAGTTAATGGTAGCAAAAGTAGTGTTTTTGGTATTTTGTAGTGATTGTAACAGTAGCAACGGAAAAGTAAATAAGCGAAGAACAATATGTGGAAAGCTCGCAGGCAATGGATCAGTGATGGAGAATTATGCCGGATGCGGTTCATCATGTAACAGTCATAACCTAGGGTGACACAGATCTAGCTCCAATTCATCAATGTAATGTAGGCATGTATTCTAAATATAGTCATATGTGCTTATGGAAAAGAACTTGCATGCCATCTTTTGTCCTACCCTCCCGTGGCAGCGGGGTCCTAGCGGAAACTAAGGGATATTAAGGCCTCCTTTTAATAGAGTACCGGACCAAAGCGTTAACACATAGTGAATACATGAACTCCTCAAACTACGGTCATCACCGGTAAGTATCCCGATTATTGTCACTTCGGGGTTAACGGATCATAACACATAATAGGTGACTATAGACTTGCAAGATAGGATCAAGAACTCTCATATATTGATGAAAACATAATAGGTTCAGATCTGAAATCATGGCACTCGGGCCCTAGTGACAAGCATTAAGCATAGCAAAGTCATAGCAACATCAATCTCAGAACATAGTGGATACTAGGGATCAAACCCTAACAAAACTAACTCGATTACATGATAAATCTCATCCAACCCATCACCGTCCAGCAAGCCTACAACGGAATTACTCATGCACGGCGGTGAGCATCATGAAATTGGTGATGGAGGAAGGTTGATGACGACGATGGTGGAGGATTCCCCTCTCCGGAGCCCCGAACGGACCCCAGATCGGCCCTCCCGAGAGGTTTTAGGGCTTTGCAGCGGCTCCGTATCGAAAATGTGATGAATCCTTCTCTCTGAATTTTTTCTCCCCGAAACCAAATATATAGAGTTCGAGTTGAGGTCGGAGGAGCTCCAGGGGGCGCACGAGGTAGGGGGCGCGCCCTAGGGGGGCAGGTGCGCCCCCACCCTCGTGGACAGGTGGTGGGCCCCCTGGTCTTCATCTTTTGCAAGGATTTTTTATTATATCCGAATATATGTTCCGTGAAGTTTCAGGTCATTCCGAGAACTTTTGTTTCTGCACATAAATAACACCATAGCAATTCTGCTAAAAACAGCGTCATTCCGGGTTAGTTCCATTCAAATCATGCAAGTTAGAGTCCAAAACAAGGGCAAAAGTGTTTGGAAAAGTAGATACAACGGAGACGTATCAACTCCCCCAAGCTTAAACCTTTGCTTGTCCTCAAGCAATTCAGTTGATAAACTGAAAGTGATAAAGAAAAACTTTTACAAACTCTGTTTCCTCTTGTTGTTGTAAATATGTAAAGCCAGCATTCAAGTTTTTAGCAAAGATTATGAACTAACCATATTCACAATAATGCATAGGTCTCAAGTTTACTCATATCAATTGCATAATCAACTAGTGAGCAATAATAATAAATCTCGGATGACAACACTTTCTCAAAACAATCATAATATGATATAACAAGATGGTATCTCGCTAGCCCTTTCCGAGACCATAAAACATAAATGCAGAGCACCTTTAAAGATCAAGGACTGACTAGACATTGTAATTCATGGTAAAAGAGATCCAGTCAAGTCATACTCAATGTAAACTAACAGTAGTGAATGCAAATGATAGCGGTGCTCTCCAACTGGTGCTTTTTAATAAGAGGATGATGACTCAACATGATGGTAAATAGATAGGCCCTTCACAGAGGGAAGCAGGGATTTGTAGAGGTGCCCGAGCTCGGTTTTGAAATAGAGGTGAATAATATTTTGAGTGGTATACTTTTATTGTCAACATAACAACCAAGAGATGGCAATATCTTCCATGCTACACACATTATTGGCGGTTCCCAAACAGAATGGTAAAGTTTATACCCCCCCCTCCACCAACAAGCGTCAATCCATGGCTTGCTCGAAACAACGAGTGCCTCCAACTAACAAGAGTCCCAGGGGGAGTTTTGTTTGCAATTATTTTGATTTGATTTGCATAAAGCATGGGACTGGGCATCCCGGTGACCAGCCACTTTCTCATGAGTGAGGAGCGGAGTCCACTCCTCTTGAGAATAACCCGCCTAACATGGAAGATACAGACAACCCTAGTTGATACATGAGCTATTCGAGCATACAAAACAAGATATTTATTTGAAGGTTTAGAGTTTGGCACATACAAATTTACTTGGAACGACAGGTAGATACCGTATATAGGTAGGTATGGTGGACTCATATGGAATAACTTTGGAGTTTATGGAGTTGGATGCACAAGCAGTATTCCCGCTTAGTACAGGTGAAGGCTAGCAAAAGACTGGGAAGCAACCAGCTAGAGAGCGACAACAGTCATGAACATGCATTAAAATTAATCAACACCGAATGCAAGCATGAGTAGGATATAATCCACCATGAACATAAATATCGTGAAGGCTATGTTGATTTTGTTTCAACTACATGTGTGAACATGCGCCAAGTCAAGTCACTTAAATCATTTAGAGGAGGATACCACCCTATCATACCACATCACAACCATTTTAATAGCATGTTGGCATACAAGGTAAACCATTATAAGCTCCTAGCTAATCAAGCATGGCACAAGAAACTATGATCTCTAGTTGTCATTGCAAACATGTTTATTCACAATAGGCTGAATCTGGAACGATGAACTAATCATATTTACAAAAACAAAGGAGGTCGAGTTCATACCAGCTTTTCTCATCTCAGTCAGTCCATCATATATCGTCATAATTGCCTTTCACTTGCATGACCGAACGATGTGGATAATAATAATAATAGTAATAGTAATAATAGTGCACGTGCATTGGACTAAGTTGGAATCTGCAAGCATTCAATAAACATGAGAAGACAAGGCAATATGGGCTCTTTTGTCAGATCAACAATAATGCATATAAGAGCCACTTCAATAATTTAATCACGGTCTTCTCCTATCGACCCCCAAAGAAAAGAAAAGAAATAAAACTATTTACACGGGAAAGCTCCCAACAAGCAAAAGAAGAACATGAAATCTTTTTGTGTTCTCCTTTTAATTACTACTACAAGCATGGAAAGTAAACTAATTAAAAGCTACAACTAATATTTTTTTGTTTTTCTTAAGGTTTATTAAACACACAAGAAGAAAGCATAAAAAGGAAAATAAACTAGCATGGATGATACAATGAAAAAGTATGAGCACCAACATCTAGCAATGAGTGTGTGAACATAAATGTAATGTCGGTGGGAAATACGTAGTCCCCCAAGCTTAGGCTTTTGGCCTAAGTTGGTCTATGGCCACGGCTGGCCTGGCGGATATCCATAATAGTAGTTGGGGTCGTACTGCGATGCAGCGGCTATTGCCTACTGAGCTGCAGCGTGGCGACGAGTGGCCTCCGCTCTCCTCTCGTACTCATCTGCCCCCTCTCTGGTAATAACATATCTTCCTTTTGCCTGATAATCAAAGAAGGCAGGAGCAGGGAGAGTAATACAGACAACACGCCGTCTGTCAAAGATTAGTCGATACTGGATAGGTGATTCACTCCTCTCAAAAAACTGGTGGTGAACCATAGCATTAAAATCTAGGTAAGTGGGAGGCAATTGAATACCATCCTCACGTATGGTTACACCGAGAAAATCAGCTAAGAGGGTTGCAGAAATTCCACCGAAGAAATCTCCATTAAATCTATTATTATGCAACCTACGTGCAACAATGGCTCCCAAATTATAGGATTTGTCTCCTAACACAGCACTCCTAAGAATACTGAGGTCAGGGACACACATATGACATGCTTCATCTTTACCATTTATGCACCTACCTATGAAGAGAGCAAAATAATGTATAGCAGGAAAGTGAATGCTCCCTATGGTAGCTTGTGTTATATCTCTAGATTCCCCCACAGTTATGCTAGCAAGAAAATTTCTAAATTCAGATTTGCGGGGTTCACTAGCACTACCCCATTGTGGAAGTTTGCAAGCAGTGGTAAAATCCTCTAAGTCCATATTATAAGATTTTTCATAGAGATCAAACAGGATAGTTGGAGAATTACGTGAAGATGAAAATTCAAACCTCCTCACAAAGGAACTAGTGAGATAGTGATACTGGCTGCACTTCTCTTCCTCGAAGCTCACAAAATCCGCGTTACGCAAATATGCGTTAAATTATTCCTTAATTCCCGCTCGATCCATAAAGTTTTCCGAAGGCCATTCACAAGGACGCACTGGAGTGTCTCTTGGTGGCTCTTCATCAGCATCACGCATTGCAAGCCTGGGTCCTTGCTTCCTTGAAGAACCACCTTGGTACATTTTCCTAAGCATATTTATTCCTCTGAAAAATTCTGAATTTTTTTAGTAACTTCAAAATAAAAGTAAGCCAAACTCAATAATATTGATAGCAACTACTCCTACAAGTGCCTAGAGCCTATATCATGCATCAAAACTACTTGGAACCATATAAATTTGACATGCAAGCTCAAGAACATGGTCACCTAGGCAGCAAAAATTTGCAATGAATAAAGCACTAGAACAAAAACTAATTGGACCAATGGAGGAGTCACATACCATGGAACAATCTCCCAAAGCAGTTTTGTGAGAGGTGCTTTGAGCAAGGAGATTGAATATGGCAGCAAAATGAACTTGGACTCGGGTTTGAGCTGGATGTTCGTGTTTGTGGGAGGAAGAAGGAGTGTGTGGGTGCAGGAATAAGTGGAGGAGGGCCACCGTGGGCCCATGAGGCAGGGGGGCGCGCCCCTGACCCTCGTGGCTAGGTGCCAGATCCTCCTGTTGTGTTCTAAGTGCCAAATATTCTAGAAAAAATCATATTTAAATTTTAGGGCATTTGGAGAACTTTTATGTCGGTGTACTAGAGTAGGGGTACCCTAGTATCCCGAACTTGTGCATGGGCAGTCGCAGCATCCCGCGGAAAGGCTTGCCGGGTGACCGCCAAGGTCCTCCGTGGTTCTCCTGGAGCCATTCAAGGAGACAAGACCCCGGCAAGAGGAGCTTGCCGGGAAGGCCAACCAAGGCACCTCAAGACCCCGGCAAGAGGAGCTTGCCGGGAAGGCCACCCAAGGCATCTCAAGGCCCCGGCAAGAGGAGCTTGCCGGGAAGGCCACCCAAGGCATCTCAAGGAACTTGCCGCGATGCGCCACGCGTCTCGGCAAGGCCCGGTGAGCGACAAGCTCCCGGACGCGACAAGACAACGACCGCGGCAAGGCGCTTGCCGCAGCAAGCCACCACTCCGTGCCCGCGCTCCAGCACATCCACCAACATGTCGCTCTGGGACCCTTCCAGGCGTGCGTGGCGGGCGGCTGTGCAGCCAGCAGGTGAGCGGTGGCAAGCGGCGCAGACAAGATTGCCATCGTGGCGAGCGGTGGCGTCCCTGACGGTCCCTTTTACACTGTTTAGGTGACGCAGACGGGCATTTAAGGCCCTTGTCCCCTGCCGTCAGGGTTAGGTATGAAACACTGTAGCAGGTAGCTGTACCTACCGCAGCACCTTTCCATCTTTACCCTTGTCTACGTTGCCACCTGTCGGTGACCCCTTGAGCATATAAAAGGAGGCCCATGCGCAACGGAGAGGGGGTTAGCTGGTTCAAGAACACTCACGCTCGGTCTCGTTAGCTGCTGGTGTGTACTGTAGCACTCCGCGCTCCCGAGCAAGAACTCAATACAAACCACAAAGCAGGAGTAGGGTTTTACGCATCCGTGCGGCCCGAACCTGGGTAAACCGCTCGTGTGCTTCGCCTCGATCCGCTCTTTGCACGACCTCCGCCCCCGCCGAACCGAAAGGGACTCGGTCCGCCGGTCCCATAGGTGTTCGTGGATTAGTCCCCCGACATCTTTGGCACGCCAGGTAGGGGGCGTCGAGGCTGTGTGAACCAGATCCGGCATTCGCGCGAGCTAGATCTTCATCGTCTTCATCGACATGCCGCCGAAGAAGAAGGCTTCGGTGGCAGCTGCTCCGTCCGCCCCGCTACCACCGGAGCAAACGGTTAATGGGGTGGACGCCGGCGGAAGAACGGGCGTCGACGAGGGAGCTCACGGTGCTTCCAGGTCCAAGGACAAGGCTGCGCTGCCCATCGGCGGTGTAGCCGGCTCCCACAACGACCGGGCGCACTCCAAGACCTCGGCGTCCGTACATGCACCGCGCCCACCTCATGAGGCGCGGGACCGGCAGCGTCACGGTGCTCACAGTACCATGCGTTTGCTGGACCAAGATCGAGCTGATGGATCTCGGAGTGCTCCAGACCACCATACACGCCAACCTGCTGGCACGAGCGAGACACGGTCGCCTGGACGGGATACTGCTCCTTCTAACATAGTTAGAAGTCCGAGCATATCCCGCTCCTCGCACCGTTCGCCACCACCACCCGCCACTGCCGCAGAAGCTTTGGCGCGAGCTCAACTGCTCCTAGGCTACCCTCCAACAGCAGACAAGATCGACGACTGGAGGGCCACCATTCAGAATCTCATCGGCTTCGCCAACGGCGACACTCAACGGCAGCCGAGCACGTCGCAGCCGCGGCAAGTCAGCCAGGCACGAGCCGGTGGCGACAAGACCGGTGGGGGTGCAACCACTGTGCACTCTCCGCCCCGAAGGCCAAGATCGCCTACTCACCGGATCCACCTCGACAACGACTCCACCGCGTCATCAGATCCACGAGCTCGTCGCGATCAGCGCCAAGTTCTTCACGAACAACAACAAGAGGACGCTCGTACTCGCATCGAGCGCCGAAGAGAAGCGCGACGTCAATCAGACCAGCGCGCCGGGCCCTCTGTCGACATGCATGCGCTAGGGGAACCAGGAGACTTGTCGTACGCGGTAGGTTGCCCTGCGTTCACTCGTGAGCTGCGGCAAGTCCAGTGGCCCAGCATGAAGAATTTCAAGCCAGACGTACCAGAGAAGTACGACGGCAAGTCGCATCCATCGAAGTTCCTCAGCATCTACACCATCGCGGTGCATGCTGCTGGGGGACGGGACGACAAGATCCTTGCCAACTACTTCCCACTGGTGCTCAAACCCAATGTCAGGTCCTGGCTCATGCACTTGCCGGACAACTCCATATCTTCCTGGGCAGACCTATGCCATCAGTTTGTCGGCGCCTTTACAGGCGGCCACAAACCTCATGGCCAAGAGAGCGACCTTCATCTACTCGCCCAGAAGGAAGGAGAGCCCCTGCGCAAGTATATTCAGAGATTCAGCCGTGTGCAGCACAACATCCCAGACATCCACCCTGCCGCGGTCATCAGCGCGTTCCATCAGAACGTGCGTAACCGCAGGATGCGGGAGGAGATGGCGATGTGCAAGATCAGAGACGTCACTGAGCTGTATGCCCTGGCCGACAAGTGTGCACGTGCTGAAGAAGGGAGGAAACTCCCCGGAGAGAATATAGGAGCAGGAGGATCTGACAGTGAGGATGCTGCCCCGACAAAGAAAAACCGGCGGCGGAACAGGAAGAAGAAAGGCAAAGATGTGCTAGTCGTTGAGCAGTCCGGCAACGAAGGTGGCGCCAAGAAAGCCAAAGTTGGTAGCTTCGGCAAGGAAATTGCCGCATGCACCAACTGCCAGGCTGTGGCAGTCGCCGACATGCAGGACGGCACCGACAAGCAGTACTGCAAGATTCACCGCACCAAGGGCCATGACCTCCAGAGCTGCAAGAAGGTCGAGCAGCTTGTCCAGCAGCAAAAGGCTGAGTACGAGCGACGCGACAAGGAGAGGGCCCAAGGAGGCGCAGGAGAATCTGGCAAGAAGCGCGCCGGCCGGGGAGGACGCCGCGGCAAAGCCAAGCAGCGGCAAGGAGACAGACCTCCCCGCGGCCGCGACAAGGATGAAGACGATGATGACAACGAAGACATGGATGATGTTGAGACCAGCGAACAGGAGTTCCAGAAAGCCACAGAGGTCTTGTGTGTTGACGGCGGTGCTTCTCTGCATACTTCGCACCGCCAACTCAAGCAGTGGGTGCGGGAAGTCAATGCAGCAGAACCACCTGTCGAGTCACACAAGCTGCGGTCGGGTGCTTGCCGATGTTGGTTTCACCAACTATCCGCAACCTCAAGGTCACTAAGATGTTAGTTGACGGCGGGGCCGGCTTGAACCTGATCTCCTCCGCTGTACTCCAGAAACTCCAGATCCCTGACAGCGAGCTCGAAGAGACCGACACATTCCAAGGAATCAACCCGGGAAGGAGCAAGCCGAAGGGGAAGGTCACGTTGCCAGTAACATTTGGCAGCGAGCTGAACTTCAGGACTGAGAGGGTCACTTTTGATGTTGCCGATATTCCATTGCCTTACAATGGGATACTTGGCCGTCCAGCACTCGCCAAGTTCATGGCAGCCTCTCACTACGCATATAACATGCTGAAGATGCCAGGCCCGATAAGCGTCATCTCTGTCCCCGGCGACAAGAAGGATGCTCTTATCTGCGCCGACAAGATCTACCGGGAAGCGGCAGCCGCAACAGACCGCAAGTCACTTGCCTTGAAGCTCCCGGGGGGAATAAGAAGACCAAGTCCGGCAAGAGTTCTGATGCCCACTCCGGCAAGCGCACCTCTTCGGAGTGCTGCGCTGCCATCGAGGACGCACCATCGAGCTCCACCGGCAAGTGTAAGAAGACAATGGCAGCTCCGCCAGAGACGAAGAAGGTGTCCGCCAAGGAGGACGGCACTGGTGGTACCTTCACCGTCAGTGCCACTCTCGACCCTAAATAGGAAAGCGCGCTCATTGCTTTCCTGTGGGCGAATGTCGACGTGTTTTCTTGGTAACCGTCTGACATCCCCGGTGTTCCTAGGAAAGTAATTGAGCACCACCTTGCCGTTTGTCCTCATGCGCGGCCCGTCAAGCAGAAGGTCAGGAAGCAAGCAGTGGAGCGCCAAGAATTCATTGCAGAAGAAATCAAGAAATTGGAAGCAGCAGGCCTTGTCAGAGGAGTGCTCCATCCTACGTGGTTGGCCAATCCTGTAGTCATGCGCAAGGCGAACGGGAAATGGAGACTTTGTATCGATTTTACCGATGTTAACAAAGCTTGTCCCAAAGACCCATTTCCTTTGCCGCGCATTGACCAGATTGTTGACTCCACGGCCGGATGTGACTTGCTTTCATTTCTTGACGCATACTCATGATACCATCAGATCTTCATGGCAGAAGAGGATGAGGAGAAGACCGCATTTATTACTCCATGTGGCACGTACTGTTTCGTATGGATGCCTTTTGGTTTAAAAAATGCTGGTTCAACATTTGCAAGAGTAGTCCATGTCGCTCTGGAGCCACAAATACACAGAAATGTGGAAGCCTACATGGATGATATAGTGGTCAAGAGCAAGGACAAGGCAACTCTGATCCAAGATTTAGACGAAACCTTTGCGAATCTGCGCAAGATCAGCCTCAAACTCAACCCAGAGAAGTGTGTGTTTGGAGTCCCCTCCGGCAAGCTTCTCGGGTTCTTCGTGTCTCAGCGGGGAATTGAAGCCAATCCCGACAAGATCAAGACCCTTGAGCAGATTGAAGCACCAAAGCGCGTCAAGGATGTACAAAGACTTGCCGGTTGCGTGGCTGCTCTCAGCAGGTTTATCTCTAGGTCTGCCGAGCGCGCCCTGCCATTTTTCAAATTATTGAAAAAGGTAGGTCCAATGAAATGGACTCCAGAAGCGGAGGCTGCGCTGCAAGACTTGAAGAGATACCTGTCCTCCCCTCCAATACTTGTCGCACCTAAGCCGCAAGAGAAGTTGCTGCTATATATAGCAGCAACCAATCAAGTGGTTAGTGCTGCGTTAGTAGCGGAGAGGGAGGCAAATGATGAGCCAACAACCATGGCAGGCACATCCAGCGACAAGCAGGGGGCTTCCCCGACAAGCTCTGGTCCCGACAAGGATGGATCTGCGCAGACGCGCGAGGAGATACAGAAGAAAATGGTATAGCGCCCAGTTTACTTTGTCAGTTCCCTTCTGCAGGGGGCTAGGTCAAGGTACTCTGGCGTGTAGAAATTGCTTTTCGGCCTTCTCATGGCCTCGAGAAAGCTGCGCCATTACTTCCAAGCACATGAGATCACAGTTGTCACTCGTTTTCCACTGAAGAGGATACTACAGAATCCAGAAGCGACAGGCAGGATTGTTGAGTGGGCACTGGAACTGTCAAGCTTTGGCCTCAAGTTTGAGAGTACTTCAACTATCCAAAGCAGAGCATTGGCAGAATTCATAGCAGAATGGACGCCAACACCAGATGAAGAAATTCCAGAAACGAGCATCCCCGTCGAGGAAGCAAGCAAAGAGTGGCTGATGTACTTTGATGGTGCCTTTTCGCTGCAAGGCGCCGGCGCTGGCGTGCTGCTTGTCGCACCCACCGGAGAGCACCTCAAGTACGTAGTCCAGATGCACTTTCCCAAGGAGCAAGCAACTAACAATACTGCAGAGTATGAAGGCTTGCTTGCCGGTCTCAGGATTGCGGCAGACCTTGGGATTAAGAAGCTCATTGTCAGGGGTGACTCACAGCTTGTCGTCCGCCAAGTAAACAAGAACTATCAGAGTCCGTTGATGGAAGCCTACGTCGATGATGTGACAAAGCTAGAAGAGCACTTTGACGGCCTGCAGATGGAGCATGTTCCAAGAGCTCAGAACGACATTGCCGATGGCCTATCAAAGTGCGCCGCACTTAAGTTACCTGTGGAACCAGGGATCTTTGTGCTCAAGCTGGCTCAACCGTCCGTAACGTCATCAACTGGACAGAGCAAGAAGAGGAAATTGATTTCTGGTGACTATTTTCCGGCAGAGCTTCCCAGAGCCGCCGCCAAGAAGGTCTCCAAGATCAACACCAAGAGCGCTGAGGAGCAGTCTGCTCTGGCAAGCCCTAAGGTTTGTTCCGTTGAAGCAGAGGCTCCCGATAAGTTTTGCTCCGGCAAGCTTGTCGGGGAACGTCACGCTCCGGCAGAGCCGCAGATTCTCGCCGTAGAAGCGGATGTTCCCGCAGCAGCTGGGATCAACGCCAAGAGTGCTGAGGAGCAGTCTGCTCCGGCAAGCCCTAGGGTTTGTTCCGTTGATGCACAAGCTCCCGACAAGTTTTGCTCCGGCAAGCTTGCCGGGGAACGTCAAGCTCCGGCAGAGCCGCAGGTTCTCGCCGTAGAAGCGGATGTTCCCGCAGCAGCAGATTTGCCTTTAGTCCTTGTTGTCGAGCCACAAGCTCCAGCATGGGCGCAGCAGATTGTCCGTTTCTTTCAGACAGGAGAACTTCCCGAAGAGCAAGAAGAAGCGGAAAGAGTAGCCCGGCAGTCAAGTATGTACCAGTTTGTCGACAAGACACTGTACAGAAGAAGACTCAACGGTGTGAAATTGAAGTGTATTCACCGGGAAGACGGACAAAAGCTGTTGGCAGAGATACATGGAGGCATATGTGGTCACCACATTGGCGCAAGAGCACTTGTCGGCAAAGCATTCCGGCAAGGTTTCTTTTGGCCAACAGCCCTCCAGGATGCAACTGCACAAGTAACCAAGTGTGAAGCGTGCCAGTTCCATTCCAAACAGATACACCAACCAGCTCAAACTCTCTAGACGATCCCTTTATCCTGGCCATTTTCGGTCTGGGGGCTCGACATCCTCGGCCCCTTTCCCCGAGCAGTCGGGGGCTTTGAGTACTTGTACGTAGAAATCGACAAGTTCACAAAGTGGCCGGAAGTGGAACCAGCGAGGAAGGTGACAGCACAGTCAGTAGTCAAGTTCTTCAGGTCGATTGTTTGCCGCTTCGGAATCCCTAACAGGATAATCACTGACAACGGTACACAATTCATGAGCCGCACCTTCATGCAGTACGTCCAAGACCTTGGCGCCAAGGTCTGCTTCGCTTCTGTTGCTCACCCGAGAAGCAACGGTCAAGCAGAGAGGGCAAATGCTGAAGTGCTGCGCGGGCTCAAGACCAGGACTTTCAACAGGCTGCACAAGTGCGGAAGAAACTGGATCGAGGAGCTGCCGGTGGTTCTTTGGTCGATCAGAATGACGCCAAATCGAGCCACTGGCCAGACACCTTTCGCTCTAGTCTATGGAGCAGAGGAAGTTCTCCCCACGGAACTCGTATACGGGTCACCTCGAGTGCTCGCTTATGATGAGCTCGAGCAAGAGCAGCTGCGACAAGATGACGCGCTGCTCCTTGAGGAAGACCGTCTTCAGGCTGCTGTGCGAGCTGCTCGCTACCAGCAAGCTTTGCGCCGCTACCATAGCCGCAAAGTTAATGCCAGAAGTCTCGAGGAAGGCGACCTTGTTCTTCGGCGTGTTCAGTCCGCCAAGAATTCCAACAAGTTGAGGCCGAAGTGGGAAGGCCCTTACCGGGTGAAACGAGTCACTAGGCCTGGCGCTGTCCGCCTTGAGACCGAAGATGGCATTCCGGTGAGCAACTCCTGGAACATTGAGCATCTTCGTAAGTTTTACCCGTAAGGCGCGGTTGCCGGAACCTGTTCCGGCAACCACCTTTTGTACAAGTCTTGCCGCTGTTGCATGTAATCCTTTGTACAAAGCCGGGCGCAGACCCCGTGCATAAGTAAAGCTCATGTGCTCCGCACATCTTGTCAATTTCATGCTTTCTATTTTTTGCATGTGTTATCTGACACTTTGTGCAGCACCTACTCCCCGGTAAGCAATAACGAGCCGTAAGGCTCCATGTCTTTATTTTCTCTTCTTTCTTTTTTCTCAAGGAAAGGAAGGTTCCCTCTCCCACAAGTTTGCCGGGGGGAAAGGAGAAGATAATGGTATGGGCCAGGCGTCGTTCAAGAAAGTTTCGCCTTGCCGGGAAGCAAACAACAGAAAAGCTAAGTTGCCAAAGTTTGAGCAATCAGATTTTTAAAATTTTTAAGTTATCTCCCTTGAACGACCGCACTTTGTATGGAAAACCTGTGCGCGGAGGAACCAACTCGTAGCTGGTTGTGCCCTTACTTTGTTTCGAGTCCGCTCAACAACTTAAGTGAGCTGCAACTAGTTGCGACAAGGTTTCTTGTCGGTAGCGGCACCGCCAGCAGGCTGCTGACGTCCCGCACTCAGCGCTCGCGGCTCAGGTGCCTGCACCGGCAAGTTCCCTAAAAGCGTAGGGCAAAAACATACAAAGGAAGGAATCAAGTAAAGGGAATAACATTGCAATCATTACCCAGAATAAAGTTATATTACAAAGATAGCTTGTCGCAGCTCTAATAGATTGTTTTCATAACATGATAAACAGCGACAAGGAAAGAAGAAATGGGCGGCCTAATCTACACGATCGCCCTCGACCCTCTTGATCCCGCTCACCTTGTCCACAATGGGTGTGACAAGGGCCTTGAGCGCCTCCAGATCAGCATCCGGTGGCAGGGTCTTGAGGACGTTGGTGAGGTTGAGGCCCGGATTGCGGAAGGCCACCTTCACCAACACTTTCTGAAGAGCTCCCGCGTAGATCTTGCGCGACTCGTCGGCCAGCTGCTTTGGGATCCTCTCCCGGAGTCGCTTGAGGGCCGTCGCCACGCCCTTGAAGAATAAGACGAGCTTGGCGCTGGGTTGGAGGTTCTCGTCGGAGGGATACCCGAGATCCTCCATCCCCAGCTGCGCCAACTCCCTGTCAATGTCTGTGGCAGCATTCACAAGACTCTCCGTCCAGTGCTCCACAATCTCCCGAAAAGCGTTTTGAGTGGCGGCGACACTTTCCAGCAGCACCTTGTCGGCCTTGATCTCCTCCTTCAAGGCCGCCTCCTGCTTCTTGGCGCCGTCCAGCGTCTTGGTCAAAGCGGTCAACTTCGACTCAAGATCTGCATTGGAGTCCTTGGCGGCGCTGAGCTCTTTGCCCTTCTCGGCGAGATCGACCTCCAGCTGCGCCACCTTCGTCTCCAACTCCTTCTTGGCGGCCTCGGCGGCGGCGGCAGCGTCCTCTGCTTGCTTGAGGGCTCCGCCGAGTTTTCCTCGCGTGCGGCAAGCTCCTCCTCGTGGGCGTCAAGATTGACCTTCTGCTCCGCCAGCTCGCCCTCTTCCGCGGATAGCTTCACAGCGGCAAGTCGCTGTTGCTCTTCGACTTCGGCCTTCTCGAGGAAGAAGACCTTCTGCGCTTAGGCGAGTTGCCCCCGCTCCTCCGCCAAGGATCGGAGGGCTTCCCGGTGGAAACCCCCGAGCTCTTCCGCGCGCTTCTCGAAATCTGCTCCCGCCTTCGCGAAAAGCGCCTCGCAGGATTCCAGCTTGGCTTGCCGCGCGCGGTAGAGCGACATCAACTTCCGCAGCAGCCGCTCTTCTTCGGGCTCGTTGCTGCTGCTGCTTGGCGCGTCAACCAGCGTCATCCCCGCGGAGGCGAGCACCTCCCCGTCGAAGATCTCCCCCTCGACCGGCGCCCTGGAGCTTGACGCCCAGGGGAGGTTGATGAAGACGCCTTCGCCGGCCTTCAGGTAGACGCCTGGCTGGGGCTCTTCGGAGCCTGGCACTGCGGCAGCGGCGGACGGGTCAGCGGTCGGTGTAGCGCCTGGCGCTCCTGCAGCCTCAGGGCCGTCAGTGCAATCGCCAGACCCCTCGCCAGTTGCTGCGGCGGCAGCCTTGGCGGCCTATGCGCCGGTGGGATCGTCAGCGCCGACCGCTTCTTCGGCGGCAACCTCGGTCTCCATCGGCTCTGTAGCAGATGGGTCTGACAGCCGGAAAGGGGAGAAGAGTCAAGAGAAAACCCAAGAAGATCAAAAGAAGAAGAACCCAAGGGAAGTTTTGAAGCAAGAGGAGTACCTGTGCCGGGTTCTGCAGTCATGGTCTGCACCGTTGGGGGGCCGCTGGCGCTCTCCCTTGCCGGAGACTTCTCCCTTACCGGGAAGCCCTCCCTTGCCGGAGAATTCTCCCTTGTCGGGGGATTCTCCCTTGGCTCCTGGTGGGGCTGCTCTGCTCCTACAGAAATCAGCAATCAAATATCAGCAAAGACAGAGTATCCATGCACACCTCACAAGCGGAAAGCAAACCATATACTTACGCTGGGGGCTGCTCTGGAGAAAAGTTGTCGGGTCCGGCAAGGTTGTCTCGGGCGCACCCCCCGCTGTCGCAGTAGGTTCGTCCTCGATGACAATCACCGGGACCTTGGCTCTCTTTGCTGCTCTCTAAGCCAGAGTCCTAAAAAGGAACAAGTTCTGAGCAAAGCAGATGAGATACAAGACAAACGGCAAGAATTGAAGAACAGCAAGTACAGCAAGAGAAGCTTACTCTTCTTCTTCTTCCTCGTCGGAGCTGAACGCGGAGAAGTCGAAGTCCGGCGCGCGCCCAGCGCGAGGAGGCGGAGGAGAAGCTTCCCTTGGCCGCTTGGCGGGAGCAGTGGCGGCAGTCTGAGACGACCCCGCTCCAGCTATCGTCGCGGCATGAGAAGCGGCAGGAGTAGAAGCGGTGGTCCGGGAGGGCCCCGCTCCAGTTGTCGTCGCAGCATGAGATGCTCCCGCGG
Source organism: Triticum urartu (assembly GCF_056163025.1). Classification (NCBI taxonomy): domain Eukaryota; kingdom Viridiplantae; phylum Streptophyta; class Magnoliopsida; order Poales; family Poaceae; genus Triticum; species Triticum urartu. The sequence continues at coordinate 134,644,263 of NC_141874.1, forward strand.
CAACAGTGTTTGCCGCGGTAGAGCGTGTCATGCGGCACGGCGACTGTTGACCTGCTTGCCGCTCCGCTACGTCACCGGCCTTGCGGAGACGCCTTCTTGGTGGGGATGGAGGCTCTGCTTGCGGCGAGCTGTCTGAAGATGAAGTGGAAGACGAGTTGATCTCCAGCGAGCCGCTCGTATCCTTGGCGGGCTCGCTCGACTTGACGTTCTGCCCGGCAAGCTCTTTCTCGCCGGCAGGCTCCCTTCGCTCGGCACGGCTTGCCGCCTCTGCTGCATCTGCCTCCTCCATGGTGAATCCAAATTCGCCCGCGGCTGCGGCTGCCGCCGCCTCTTCCAGCCTGGTGGCGATGAGTGCCATCTCCGCATCGGTGGTGTCGCGGGTGAGGCCGTCCTTCTCGTCAGAGCGGATCGGCACTTCTACCAAGTCATCGAAGAACTGCTGCACGACGTCGTCTGTAGGCTCCTACCAAGTTGGCACAATTCCATGCGAGTCGCACTCTGGCATCATTGCACGGATGCGGTCGAGCACGAATTGTTGCACAACGGAACGACACCCCCCGGCAACCTGAACACTTCGGGATGTTGGGGGTCATACTTGAACAGTTCTTGGAGCATCGCGTTGAGCTCCAGAACAGTAAAGTTGTAGTTGAGGCCCGGCCGCAGCCTCATGATATCCGCCGCATTCTTGAACTCCCAGGTGGGTCTCCCCCGTTCCTGCAGGGGGGCGATGCGGCAGCGAAGAAAATATGCGCCAACGGCGCCTACAGTGAGCCCGGCAAACCTGAGGCGCAGGATCCGGGTGACAGCAATCTTCAGCCTGTTGTCTTCCGGGGCCACGTCACTCCAATCGCTGCCGCGTGCTACTGGGGTTTGGCGCCGGGTGGTGAATGGCTGCGGGTTCTCCTCGTCAATCCAGCACCAGTCTGCCCTCCACTCCTCCCACTTGCCGCGGAATTCTCCCTCCAGATAAGTTTCCTTCTTGCCGGCCCTTGAGATCCAGGCGATTCCGCCGGATAGAGGCTCTCCTCTCTCTACTCGGGGTATGAAGAAGTGGCGAAAGAGGGCTACATTGGGATGGACTCCGACAAAGTTTTCGCAGAGATGTGCGAAAACTGCCATGGTCAGAACGACATTGGGGGTGAAGTCAAGGAGGTGGAATCCATAGGTATTCATGATGTCGCAGAAGAATTCAGAGAAAGGCGGGCAGAGCCCGCAGTAGAAGAACAAAGCGAAGAAAGGGTATCCATTTGGAGCCTTCTTCCAAGCGGCGGCGGGGAGTACCTTCGTGCGCGGATGCGCTCGTGTCTCCGCTGACCAGAAGAGGTAGTAGTTCTCCCTCAGCTCCTTCGCGGCAAGCTTGGGGGGGAAGACTGCCCGCTCCTTCCGCAGCGCCGCAAGCCGCTGCGCCTCGGTCGACTTCACGACCTTCCCCTTGTCGGCTTTTGGAGCCATGGCGGAAGTAGTGGAGGAGGTCGACGGCGTTGGTGATGCTGGTGGCGATGGGGGGCAGAGCGCTGCTCTCTTTCGGCTTTGGGAAGACGAGGGAGTGACGGAGATTTCTGAGATTGGAAGCAGCAACGGGCGAATGGGCGGACTGCCCCTGTTTCCCCTACTTATAAAGAGGGAGGGGGCGGACGTTCCGCATTTCCGAATAAAGTAACCACCCACGATCCCTCCCACGATGCCGCATTCAACGCGTGCCGTTCGGGGAGGGCGCGGTGGATACGGAGAAAGATACGGCGTAACCTAGGCCACGCGTGCCCGTGCCCTGTTTTGGGCCTGGCCCAACAGCGCTCGGCACCGTGTATGGCCCAGGCCCGGGGCTCCTGTCGGTGTACTAGAGTAGGGGTACCCTAGTATCCCGAACTTGTGCACGGGCAGTCGCAGCATCCCGCGGCAAGGCTTGCCGGGTGACCGCCAAGGTCCTCCGTGGTTCCCCTGGAGCCATTCAAGGAGACAAGACCCCGGCAAGAGGAGCTTGCCGGGAAGGCCAACCAAGGCACCTCAAGACCCTGGCAAGAGGAGCTTGCCGGGAAGGCCACCCAAGGCATCTCAAGGCCCCGGCAAGAGGAGCTTGCCGGGAAGGCCACCCAAGGCATCTCAAGGAACTTGCCGCGACGCGCCACGCGTCCCGGCAAGGCCCGGTGAGCGACAAGCTCCCGGACGCGACAAGACAACGACCACGGCAAGGCGCTTGCCGCGGCACGCCACCACTCCGTGCCCGCGCTCCAGCACATCCACCAACGTGTCGCTCTGGGACCCTTCCAGGCGTGCGTGGCGGGCAGCTGTGCAACCAGCAGGTGAGCGGTGGCAAGCGGGGCTGACAAGATTGCCATCGTGGCGAGCGGTGGCGTCCCTGACGGTCCCTTTTACACTGTTTAGGCGACGCAGACGGGCATTTAAGGTCCTTGTCCCCTGCCGTCAGGGTTAGGTATGATACACTGTAGCAGGTAGATGTACCTACCGCAGCACCTTTCCATGTTTACCCTTGTCTACGTTGCCACCTGTCGGTGACCCCTTGAGCATATAAAAGGAGGCCCATGCGCAACGGAGAGGGGGTTAGCTGGTTCAAGAACACTCACGCTCGGTCTCGTTAGCTGCTGGTGTGTACTGTAGCACTCCGCGCTCCCGAGCAAGAACTCAATACAAACCACAAAGCAGGAGTAGGGTTTTACGCATCCGTGCGGCCCGAACCTGGGTAAACCGCTCGTGTGCTTCGCCTCGATCCGCTCTTTGCACGACCTCCGCCCCCGCCGAACCGAAAGGGACTCGGTCCGCCGGTCCCATAGGTGTTCGTGGATTAGTCCCCCGACATCTTATTTTCGGGGTATTTTTATATTGCACGAATAATTTAGATAAAAGACAGAAAGATACTATTTTTATTTTATTTAATATAAATAATAGAAAGTAAAAGGAGGGTACAAAAGGTTGTGCCTTCTAGTTTCATTCATCTCATGCTCATCAAAAGGAATCCACTAACAAGGTTGATCAAGTCTTGTTAACGAACTCATTCCGAATAACATGGAATCAGAGAAATTTTGAATAACACTATGTTACCTCAACGGGGATATGCACATCCCCAACAATAAGAATATCATATTTCTTCTTAATAGTAGGAAGAGGAAATTCAAAACCTCCAAAAATAATCAATGGAATTTTTCCAATAGAATTTATATTGTGGACTTGAGGTTGTTTCCTCGGAAAGTGTACCGTATGCTCATTACCATTAACATGAAAAGTGACATTGCCTTTAGTGCAATCAATAACAGCCCCTGCAGTATTCAAAAAGTGTCGGGGCCGGATTTCTAGGACATAAATTCCCAGCAAGCGACCCTTATGTCACCACCAACCCCAGGATTACTGTTGCTGGTGGACATTTCCTTGATGCAGAATTTCCAAGCAATTACCAGGATTTGAGTACAAGACCTTATAGGTCCATTGAGTACAAGAATGATTTCTAGTGGCAGATGATGGAAGCGACTCATGGATCTCCAACGCTGATGGAACTCCATTCCCATGGGAACAGCTAACCTGGATAACTCCTATCTCGCGTGGCTGCTATCTCCGAATCCTAGGTTGAGGGGGTGTCTTCGTAGTGCTCATCTCTGAGTCATGATCTGGCCGAGACAATAGCCAGGGACAAGCCAGTGAGTACGTTTGAATGTACTCGCAAACATCAAGAATGAAAGATATACCGGATGCATATGCTCATGATGAATTAAATTACATGCATGTGCTGACTGAGTATTAAAGCATGGCATGACAAATATTCATACAGAAAATAAGTCATGTTATTAGTAAATCATAGAAATGAAATGGAACGTTGGGCGTTGGACCGCCCAAGAAATTCCAAGAGAAATGCCAAACGGGTGTCTAAAAGAGAATCGGGCGAGACAAGACCGCCCGAGAACTCAAGCGAAGCCACGAGAGGTCTTGAAAATAAATGCCACAGTCGGGTGTCTGAGCGACGCCTCATACAGGGCTTATAAGAAAATAATAACACAAGTCCAGGTGGACTAGCCATCCCAAGTGATACTCAGAAACGAAAATAAACTTGAGTATCCCGGGTAGTCTAGCCATCCCAAGAGATACTCAAGGTTAAACATAAGAGGAAAAGATTAGTCCACAACAATATCCATATCAACAATAATATTCATAACAGCACCAGTAGTGACAGTAATTATCCTACAAAAGGAACCATGATCACTTTAATTATTCCCTCCGGAGATTCACGCTAAGACCGACACTTGACCAACCCAGACTGTAGTCCTTTACCATGGACACGGCTATTCGAATAGATATAACTCTACAGAGGGTGTACTCTTTACCCACGTGTATAGGATTTCTTTAGCCAACACCGAGACGCTGACTAATTCCCATTAAGGCCTTTCGATTGAAAGCACACCTGACCAGCACACACCAACTTAACTTTCCGGATGCCAGGAATCACCCAACGCATTGTTCAAGAGAAACTCTAAGACGGGGAGACCATCGTTTCGAGTAGCATGGGGTCACTATTAACACGCGCGGATTACAAGGGGTGCCCCCCTCTCGGCCCAGCCGGATACACCCATGCCCCCTGACCCGATAACTGGCATTGCAGCTAGTACCTGGAAACCCTCATCGTGGACTCTCTGTACGGTGTATGTGTGTGTGCAGGGAAAGGGGTTAACAACTTACTGAATCATACCCAGCCTGTGGCAGGGACAAGTGGTAGCATGAAACCAGTATGGGGGTTACCGGAAAAGACTCGATCTACGGTCAACTCAGGAGGTTTAAGTTTGCCTGAAGTGGTTACCACAATATAAATCCTTGGCAGTACCCAATAGGGTCACAACCTGGTATGTTCCAACATACCCTCACTGATCACTCTCGTCACAACGAGATTTCAGTCTCACAGTCACTTTTCTCGTGACCGATTCTTCGTGCAAAATAGCTTGGACCAACATAGGCACATATGGCACTAACTGTACTCACTTATACTTCATGTTTAAGTGAAGATAAGATATCATAAAAGGGGAATCATGCATGTATGACCAATAGTATGCAAACTTCATATGAGTTCAACATATTCATAACTCAATTCTACATGCAAACAAACACTATGCATTCACCATATCATGTGTTCAAGATGCTTGCCTTGAGCATGCAGAAAGATTGGGTGCACTCCAAAACTTTGAAAATTATATCTCCCCTCCATTTCCTATTTTCAAAATATTTTTAATTACCACAAAATCCCAAAAGAATACATAAAAGTTGTTTGGAAAATTTTGAAATAAATACTAAAATAAACTAGATTAAATTTGAGAAATAACAAAAAAAGAATCAAGCCATTTGGAGTTGTGGTTTGAAAACTAGAGCCAGTCAAAGTTAGGGTCAACTCTGGATTTAAATTAAAACAGAAAAAGAAACCGGTTCGTTAGGAAACACACTTTCATAATAGGAAGACGTACTTCAGTGATTGCGCTTTAATGGAACACGCCTTCCAGAGGAGGAGACGTACTTGGGCAATAGCCTCCACTTAAACGAGCTGGCACAGCGCTAGGTCACTGATAGTGGGTCTCCCTGGCCCACTGGTCAGGTTTGACCGGTCGCCGTGCGCGTCTCCCTCTCCGGCAGAACAGAGGCGGGGCTCCGATGAGGCTCGCCGGCGAACGGCGGCTCCCCTCGAGGAGCTGAGCACATGGGTGTGCTCAGGAGCTCGAGGAGAACCCATGGGTACCCGCCATGGTCGCCGACGGCGAGCTCTCCGGCGGACGGCAGCGTCGGACGAAAGGGTGCTCCGCTTACGGCAGCTCCCAGGGCGAATTGAAGGTGGGGATGGAGTCTGGGGCGAGGAGGGGTGGACGGTGAGGAGAGTGGAGAGGGGGAGGCCCTAGTGGCGTCGGCATGAACGAGACAGAGGCGGTGACCGTGGTTGCCGGAGTTGGGGAAGATGACCCGCTCCGGTCATTCTACCGCTATGGGTGGGTCAGTGAGGGAGGGAGAGGTGGTGATGGACTGAGAGGTCTCTGGGTAAGCTTTTATAGTGCGAGGGGTCGGCTCCGCGGTGTCCAGAGGATAAGCATGGCGGCGGTGGTCATTACGGCGGCAGGTGAGGCCGTTGAGGTCGGTAGAGTGGACGGTGAGGGCGGTGTCCGCCCGCAGTTACTCCTGGGAGGAGCTGGGCTGCTCGGGACGCGCCACGCGGGTCCGGCAGAGACGTGGCCGTGCGGGACTCGTCGGGCGGCGGTCTTGGTCGTTGTGGACGGTGGTGGACGGCGCTAGGGGCCAAGCAAGGGTGTCGGTGAGGTTCCAGGTGGTGGAGCCGATCCAGAGAAGGATCAGGATGAGAGGGGGAGGCAGCAGAGCGGCGGCAGCAGCTCGGTGCCGACGCGTGCCAAACGTGCGCTCTGGACATGCTCCGGACATGCACGTAGCATGCTCGACAAAATGCTTCAGTGGTCTAGGAGCCTCTGATGAGAGTGCAAATTAACAGTACTATGAGCATAGTTGTTAGAGAGCTAATGGACATGCTGGTTTGGCGAAATGATCAAGTGTCCAGTGCAATATAGAAAGTGGCAACATTTCTATCATGCACACAAGGTGTTTGACAAAATGCTAGGGCTAGCTAGGGGATTTGGTTGATGATGAAATTTGGCAGGATGAGGTCTCTTTAGATGATAGAGATGGTAGTGGAGTTAGTTTGGGAAGATGAGAAACTTGCTAGTGCAAGTTTTACCAGAATTCAGTTCTGGACAGAAACTTCAGTGCCATGTTTGGTGGACTAAAAAGATTCCAATGGAGCTGATCTCCTAGAGTTAAGGTTTTGGCTGGAAGGACTACTAGATGGCAAAGTTATAGAAGCAATGGAGCTAGGAAACGTACGGTTGTAGTTAAAACTCAAGGATGGGACATAATTTGTAAAGAGGATGTTTCACTCAAAATTTTCAAAGGACATAGTTAGGTTTTTCTCACAAGTGACAGATAGGAATCACCTGAACTCTCATAATTTTTGTGGGATTTTAAAACAATTATTTAAAATACTTGTAGTGCAACAGAAGCATTTTAAGTATTGAAAATGCTTTTAAAAGTATTACTTTGTGGAAATTTTTATTATGAAAATGTTTCCTACTGTTTCTTATGATATAAATCAAATGATTTACAAAACAACCAAGGACCACAACATTTCACACAAATAATCTTCTATGGAGGGAAGAAGTTTTTGTAAAACAGGAAATAGAAAAGGCTTTGAAATTAATAAATGACCTAGTATAATTCAAAACTTTATCTCTGGCCAAATTTTTACTTAAATAAAATATGATTAATTTTTTGGGGGGTTTTACAAACTCTAACCCCCTTAAGAAAAATCTCGTGCTCTAGATTTGTTAAGGGCAGAAGAACTGAATGCAAATTACAACAATGATCATATGCAAAATGCAATCATGGCAATGCACTTATGACATAGACCTAAATTACAATACAACGGTTGCAACACGTAAACTAGTGCTAGGTACAACAACAATGATCGTCTATGGTCCGAAGGTGAGATCTACGGGGTCTTGTGGATGGGTTCCTCGTGCTGGAGCACATTCTTCTTCTTCCGGGGGAAGTGAAGGAAGTAAACGAAGAACATGTCCTTCCGGGGTTGGCCATGGTGGTCCACCAATAGCGATATCGGGATTGAGGACAGCAAGATAATGGAGATAATCCATTAGTTGCTGGGTTAGATGCTCCTGGGCCATCACATACTGAATGAGATTGGTCAGAGCTGGATCCCTCTCTATGCGTTCACAACGGAACATGGCTTCTGCTCCAGAAGCTGTGCGGCTCAGGAAATAGTAGTATTTCCTTTCACTAGCAGCAGGTACCGTGAATCGAAGACGGGTAACTGCTTCATAAGCAGCAACCTCAATAGCCATGCCTGAGGTTGGCATGGATCTCCCGATGAAGACAATGTATGGAGGGCCTTGATTTAAATCCTCTCGTGGGACGTGCACAACTACCCAGTATTTCGAGGAATCAGGGGTGATCCTCATTTTGAACAACTCATACTGGGGTGGGTAGTTGGAACCAAGTGTATTGCAGGTCAAATCCCACAAAACCTCAACAAAACTACTAGGGCTTGCATCTGGAGTTCGTAGGTAGGCTCCGGGATGAGACATGGAAGGATGAATGGAGAAGAGTGGTGCTCAAGTGTGGTGGTGGCTGGTGTGGTGCATGGATACGACCCCTTATAAGGTGCCTGGTACAAGGAACATGATGCGGCGCTGGCACGACTTGTGCATCGGCTCCGACATAGGGTTGTCCAAGTCAAATTCTCGGACACCACTTCTCAAAAGGAGTGTGACATATTACTATGTGTGTCGGCAGTCACGTCTAGCATTTACTCTGTCGCCATACACCAATAATTTATGCTAGATCACACATAGTACCATCAAAAAAATGGCATACGGGTAATTGACAAGCTCACTACGCCATACGATTGCTACCTTGAAAATACAAGACAATAGGACTACTAAGATTTAACAATACTCCTGGTGGACTCGGTCCACGTCATTGACATCTAGTCGGGCGTGTCTTATAGATATCGAGGCTTCTTCGTGAGGTTCAGTGTCGGAGTTGTTTGGGGTAGGATGGGGAGCTCAGTGCTGGGATAGCGATGATGCCCCTCATGGGGTCTCGTGGTCACAATTCCATTGAAGTAGGTCTCCAAGATACGACGGAGTTCTCCTAGGGAGGCGAAGGCATTGCCCGGATAGATGACAGGACCAGACCTTGGGGGCTCGACTGGCCTCCCAAGCAGCATTATCGGGGTGTCAGTGTCAGTTGCAGCTTCACTTATCACTGGTGTCAGGAGAGCAAGCATCCTGCGAGTCGCAATCAGGTCATTAGTGACTTGATCGAATAGTGCCTCTTGCGCTCTCAGGTAGCGCACCAGATGCACTAGAGCAGGATCCGACTCATGGTCACCGTTGGCGACTTGGGTCAGGTTGCCATAGCCTTCATGACTAGGGTAGTAGAAGAAAGGGCGGTTGTTAACCCTCGGCGACAAATGCTGAAGATGAACTATAGCCTCTCGGGCTGCAAGTTGGATGGCTTGGGGCTCGTCGGAGGTCGTCCTTCTGGTGAACCGATAGGGACGCTCTGATGTGGTGCCCCTCCCATAGATGTGCACCGTGGCCCAGAAGTGATGAATGGCATCACTTGTGTGTTCTTGGTACACAACAAATTCTGGGGGTTCGTCTATGCCAAAAGCACAACGAGTGAGATTGGCAAGGATCGCTACGAAATCTCCAAGCTCAGATGCGGTGGTCTCGTAGCGGACGATGGGACCAGGCATCTTGGTGGTTTGGAAATCAGGGTGCGAGTGAGAGTTGTGATGTGCTGAGTTCGGGCAAGGCTTCCTTTATAAGCCAGCAGAGTCTTCCAACGCACGCTTGTGGATGGGACAACTCAGGTGTCAGCTACGGGTGCACGGCCTATGGCCTAGGACGATAGGTTGGGCACCGACTGTCAAAAAGATGTCGGCTCGCCACTATGTAGGGTATCGGATAGGATGAGCTTGCAGGTGGATAAGAAAGGATATGGACGATGTGGAAACCTAATGATAGTGACCAGGGTAAGATAGGATTAGCCAGTGGTCAGCTTGGCTCTGATACCAAGGTTGTCGGGGCCGGATTTCCGGGACATAAATTCCCAGCAAGCGAGCCTTATGTCACCACCAGCCCCAGGATTACTGTTGCTGGTGGACATTTCCTTGATGCAGAATTTCCAAGCAATTAGGAGGATTTGAGTACAAGACCTTATAGGTCCATTGAATACAAGAATGATTTCTAGTGGCAGATGATGGAAGCGACTTGTGGATCTCCAACGCTGATGGAACTCCATTCCCACGGGAACAGCTGACCTGGATAACTCCTATCTCATGTGGCTGCTATCTCCGAATCCTAGGTTGTGGGGGTGTCTTCGTAGTGCTCATCTCCGAGCCATGATCTGGCCAAGACAATAGCCAGGGACAAGCCAGTGAGTATGTTTGAATGTACTTGCAAACATCAAAAATGAAAGATATACCAGATGCATATGCTCATGATGAATTAAATTACATGCATGTGCTGACTGAGTATTAAAGCATGGCATGACAAATATTCATACAGAAAATAAGTCATGTTATTAGTAAATCAAAGAAATGAGATGGAACGTTGGGTGTTGGACCGCCCAAGAAATTCCAAGAGAAATGCCAAACGGGTGTCTAAAAGAGAATCGGGCAAGACAACACCGCCCGAGAACTGAAGCGACGCCATGAGAGGTCTTGAAAATAAATGCCACAGTCGGGTGTCTGAGCGACGCCTCATAAAGGGCTTATAAGAAAATAATAACAGAAGTATCCAGGTGGACTAGCCATCCCAAGTGATACTCAGAAACGAAAATAAACTTGAGTATCCCGGGTAGTCTAGCCATCCCAAGAGATACTCAAGGTTAAACATAAGAGGAAAAGGTTAGTCCACAATAATATCCATATCAACAATAATATTCATAACAGCACCAGTAGTGACAATAATTATCCTGCAAAAGGAACCATGATCACTTTAATTATTCCCTCCAGAGACTGACACTAAGACCGACACTTGACCAACCCAGACTACAGTCCTTAACCATGGACACGACTATTCGAATAGATATAACTCTACAGAGGGTGTACTCTTTACCCATGAGTATAGGATTTCTTTAGCCAACACCAAGACGCTGACTAATTCCCGTTACGGCCTTTAGATTGAAAACACACCTGACCAGCACACACCAGATTAACTTTCCGGATGCCAGGAATCACCCAACGCATCGTTCAAGAGAAACTCTAAGACGGGGAGACCATCGTCTCGAGTAGCATGGGATCACTATTAACACGCGTGGATTACAAGGGGTGCCCCCCTCTCGGCCCATCTGGATACACCCATGCCCCCTGACCCGATGACTGGCATTGCAGCCGGTACCTGGAGACCCTCATCGTGGCCTCTCTGTACGGTGTGTGCAGGGAAAGGGGTTAACAACTTACTAAATCATACCCAGCCTGTGGCAGGGACAAGTGGTAGCACAAAACCAGTATGGGGGTTACCAGAACAAGACTCGATCTACGGTCAACTCAGGAGGTTTAAGTTTGCCTTCAGTGGTTAGCACAATATAAATCCTTGGCAGTACCCAACAGGGTCACCACCTGGTATGTTCCAACATACCCTCACTGATCACTCTCATCACAACGAGATTTCAGTCTCACGGTCACTTTTCTCATGACCGATTCTTCCTGCAAAATAGCCTGGACCAACACAGGCACATATGGCACATGAAAATAACCGTACTCACTTATACTTCATGTTTAAGTGAAGATAAGATATTATCAAAGGGGAATCATGCATGTATGACCAATAGTATGCAAACTTCATATGAGTTCAACATATTCATAACTCAATTCTACATGCAAACAAACACTATGCATTCACCATATCATGTGTTCAAGATGCTTGCCTTGAGCATGTAGAAAGATTGGGTGAACTCCAAAACTTTGGAAATTATATCTCCCCTCCATTTCCTATTTTCAAAATATTTTTAATTACCACAAAATCCCAAAACACTAAATAAAAGTTGTTTGGAAAATTTTGAAATAATTACTAAAATAAACTAGATTAAATTTGAGAAATAACAGAAAAAGAATCAAGTCATTTGGAGTTGTGTTTTGAAAACTAGAGCCAGTCAAAGTTAGGGTCAACTCTAGATTTACATTAAAACAGAAAAGGAAACCGGTTCGTTAGGAAACACGCTTTCAGAATAGGAAGACGTACTTTAGTGATTGCGCTTTAATGGAACACGCCTTCCAGAGGAGGAGACGTACTTTGGGCAATACGCCTCCACTTAAACGAGCTGGCACAGCGCTGGGTCACTAACAGTGGGCCCGCCTGGCCCACTGGTCAGGTTTGACCAGTCGCCGCGCGTGCCTCCCTCTCCGGCAGAACAGAGGCGGGGCTCCGGTGAGGCTCACCGGCGAACGGCGGCTCCCCTCAGGGATCTGAGCACATGGGTGTGCTCTGGAGCTCGAGGCGGACCCATGGGTACCCGCTGACGGTGTCCTGGACTAGGGGGTACTCATCACGTCGTCTCCCGATCAGTTGGATTGGGCCGAGGACCCCCATGGCCGCATACTCATGGGCCAGTTCGGACAACTGCTGCATACATGGAAGATTCCACAAGACTTGGTGATCAAGACAAGGACTCCTCCCCACCGGAGTATTCGGCTAGGACTCTTGTTATCCTAGGCCTCTGGTGCATTATATAAACCGAGGCCAGGCTAGTCGATAGATCATATACAACAACAATCATACCATAGGCTAGCTTCTAGGGTTTAGCCTCTCTGATCTCGTGGTAGATCTACTCTTGTACTACCCATATTATCAATATTAATCAAGCAGGACATAGGGTTTTACCTCCATCAAGAGGGCCCGAACCTGGGTAAAACATCGTGTCCCCTGCCTCCTCTTACCCTCCGGCCTAGACGCATAGTTTGGGACCCCCTACCCGAGATCCGCCGGTTTTGACACCGACATTGGTGCTTCCATTGAGAGTTCCGCTGTGTGATCGGCAAAAGGATCGATGGCTCGTCTGCAGGTCAACTGCGAGGCCGGTATCTTTCGCCGGCTCGACTGGTCACCTTGGCTCAACCGAGGACCGTGCGCCATCTCGGATCGTCATGTTCGGACGAGGGCCCTCATCAACATCAACTTCGATCTCTACCAAGATCATGGAGGAATCATCCATGGAGCTCGGGGGCTCAACGTCAACATTGCCCTCGGGCGACCGTGCTTTTTTCCGAACATCAAACTTGTATCCACTGCCACCTCCTCTTAGAGCATCACTTTGACGATCTCTTTGGTGGAATTGTGCAGAATTGAGTCTACAATAGCCATGCAAAATTTTGCCGAGTTCCGATGGAGGAATCTCCAACAATCTACGATATACCGGGGCCCTGTCAAATCTGGATGGGAATCTGAACGAGTTTAGGAGTGGTCTCCAGAACCTAGCTCGGAGGTCCTTTGGAAGATCCAACCATTCATCTACTGTGGAATTCCCATATCTACCACCCCTCCAAATTTCAGCTCAATCCGACGGTTCAAACTCCGGGAACCTTCCAATGAGTGGATCAATTTTCGGATCCGTTTTCTGCGCGAATACGGATCCGACCCGAATTCATGTTTCTTTATGAACGTGACATTGGACAACCTGTTTAGAGGAATTCTCTTCTAGGGTATTGTGCGTTGTTTTTAAACACATGCCTGTAAATTTTTAAGCCTCTCCTGAGGTCGCCTTCATCATCATGCTGGTGTCAAACCAGTCCGGCGATATTGCTCCAAGGCTGCCGACCTACGCTAGACACGTCGTCACTTTATTGAGCCGAGCTCAACTTCTTCGGATCATCATCACAGCAAGCCGAACAAGAGTCCGGCATCGTGAAGGATAAATCATCACCAACATCGCTGCCCCACGGATTACACGAAGCGGGCATACCGGCATCGCTGCACAGTCACTTCATCAAGCCAGCATCGACCACGTCACGACCTGCATCGGCAGGGCCGCACTATTGCTTCTTCAAGCTGGTGTCCATCACGCCGACCTACTTCGACTCATCGGCTGACATTGAGGCTTCGACATCTCGGCTGGACCGGGGGCTTCGCCATCTCTTCATCAACCTACTCCGGAGACTTCGGCATCACTAGCCGACCAGCTCCGTCATGATAGCTGGACCGAGGGCTTTGCCTCGGCAAGCCAACCTTGGCCAGCATCGCCGTACCGTCGCTTTATCGCCCATCAGGCAATGGGTGTGTGGATCCAGTCCCAATTTTGGGAATCACCTTTCTTCAGATTGCTACAACAAATAAACCAGGTGTTATTAATCCTAGTATTTTTTGCTTGTTTGGGTTTATTTTTCCCAAGGAATTATTACTCTGGTTTGTCCATCATCTGTACACAGGTCTATCAAATGATGGCCGCATTAACGATGGTCGTGTGGTGGTTCGGTCAGTTTTCGTACATAGTCCAGTGAACGCCGCATCCGGAACTCGGACCGGCCTGTGAATTCAGGCTTTGCCATGCCTTTACCGCATCACGCCGACGCCCTGCATCGACATTGACTTCGGCGCCAGGCCATATTTCTTTTATTACTCACTTTGCATAAATTATTTATTATGCAATGATTTTTTTAATTATTATTATTACTATTATCTCCGGTTTGCACTATTTTTTGTGCACGGGAAAATGATCCGAGGACTTCGGCATCACTCTGCCGGTCTGCATTGATCATGCTATGTCACCACTTCGGCATGTCGAGCTCTCCGCTCCGCCACCTTGGGAATGGCTTGGGGGATGGAACCTTGTCCCGCATCAAGCTCGGACCGCGTCATCAATGCCGAACACATTAACCAGCTAAGTCGCTTTCATGCTCAAAGTTTTAATTTTTAACTCGTGTTCGGTTCGACCAAGCATTATACTTTTTTGGAAAAAAGTTGCTTGTAAAAAATTTCCTTGTCCAAACTTTGTTTGTGACACACATATTCAAATACCCCGTTTATTTTGGGGCTTCCTTTATGAAGCTTTTCCTCTTGCGTATGATTATACTTGTATGGCTTCGTTCCTTGTTCGTGTATTACGTCACAATATGCACCATATTGACTTAAGCGATTTGCAAGCTGGGTTGCCTGGCTCCTGTGCTTACCCCTACGTTCCCGATTGTTCGGCTAGGGAGTAAAGGGAGCACCTCTGCGATTGTCATGACCGGGTCCTCCGAGCTCTGACCTTAGACTGGGTGAAGTCGAAAGCTAGCGCTCTTATTGTTTTCAATCATGGTCGGCACACAATGGAACTCATGAGTACAGAAAATCTATTGCACAAGTCTCATAGTAATAATGAGCACCGAAGAAAGGTATCAGTGGGGGTACTATTTTCTTCGAAGATGCTTCTCTACACTTCGTCTGTAATATAGCATAAGTTCCCTGAGCGCGCTTTGTCTGTTACAGCCTTATGGCCCAGTTGCCTGGTTATCGGAAACACTGTCGATATTCTCGACAGGTGGAGTACATAACACTTTTCGGTCCTTGACCGAAGAGGGAGAAGCCAATGGTCGGCTAAGACGCGTTTAAAGTTCAGTTGAACAAAGATATGATATTGGTACTTCGGTACATACAATCATTATACATAAAATTCTTTTACCCAAGTCACTTGGGGGCTCTTAAATTTATATGAGCCGTTTTATAATAAGTGTTCTTCTTCTTAGTCGTTGCAAAGTTTTTATTACTATTATTATTTATCACTCCTTTTTTCGACACGAGTGTGTGGTCACTAGCCAGGGAGCCTAATTTCTCTCTCAAAGCTGCTAGAGTTTAGTTTGCTAAACTGGCCTAATGAGAAGTACTTCGCCTTCGGGATAGGAGGTTGAAGCCGTAGGTTGACCCGCTCGAAGTCTTGAGATAGGATGTGTCATGTTAAAGCATGACATAAGCACTTTTTTTTTCTAAAGTCCAATTTTCGGATTGGCAGCGAACACTTGATCTTGTTCGGACGTCACATTTTTACTGACGTTTTTTGGTTTTCCAAGCTTATGGCACTTTTAAACTATCTGTGTGTTTCCAGCACAAATCTCACAGTGCAATGTCAGACACCTTTATAGATTCGGCAAAAACATTCTCGGATCTCACTATATATGCATTGGTTTCGAATTGTGTCTTCGGTCAATAGTTGGGTTGCCTGGCTCCTGCGCTTGCCTCCTACGTTCTGCTTTGTTCGGCTAGGTGTGCAAAGGGAGAACCACTGCGATTGTGCTTCCAGCTCACATGGTTAAGCACCTCAGTGGAGAAAGCCGAAAACTGACTGTCACAATAAGCGTAAACTGGTCAGCAATCCGATGACGGTGTTAAATGACGGGCCATTCATAACAATGGACGAAGTGTTTACCGCTTGACCTCGACTATCGCCAAACACTACCGGGGGCTATTAACTGGCCACCCAAACTAAAATCCTCGATATTTTGCTCTTACATTAGAGCTGAGGTTTCATGATCATGCTTAGCATGACAACCCAAAGAAAGGAACCGATAGCGGGACTATTTTCTTTGGAAGACATTTCTTATGTTAAACAGTAATATAACATATCTCTCTGCGTACCTTTGTTTATAAAACCGTATGGCCAGATTGCCTTGTTTGTCGTAAATCTTTGCCCTCATAAAGGCTTTATAAAGTAGGACAAACACTCCCTGCCTTCTGGCCGAGGAGGTTGAAGCCGATGGTCGGTTAACAAAGTTTTGTACAATGCGGATCCGAGCATTAACAACGTAAAGTACTTGGATACATAGAGCCATTACACATAATTTGTGATTTTACTATGGATATCGATCCTTAATTCGGCCACCCGTGCCCGCATTAAGGCTCGGGGGCTACTGGGCTTCGGCCTTATTATTTACAAATAGGGGCACATCGATCCCCTGATCTGGTGTTGCCACCCGACCAGTGTCTCGGGGGCTACTGCATTGCCTGTTCAATGAAGAAAATTTTAAGTGCAATACAGTTGCCGAGGAGATTTTGATCCTCAGGTTGGTCGGCCGCACCCAACCTGAGTCTCGAGGACTGAGAATGCCGCTTTTTGTGTCCCGAAGTATTCTGCCGAGCTAGGAGTTAATGCTCAGACCGATTTTGCAAATCAACCTGAGTCTCAGCGGCTACTAGGATCAGCGGTCTTATGTCATCCTTCAGGTGCATCTCGGGTTTTAGACCGATACACACCTTGAGGGCTACTAGCTATATATCTCGGCAGAGAATAAATTGCACCAATAAAAAATATTGACAAAAATCGGCCCACAGTCGGGGTGGTGCACCACCTCGGAAGCAGTCCGGCATAAAGCTCGGGCCCTAGTGGCTGGCTCCATAGAGGGCATTTCCAGTATTAAGCTCGGCTAAACTCCTTCAACTTTTTTGGACCAAGATGATCTATGACATCTTGGATATAGTCCGGCGTTGGAGCTTGCACACAGTCCGGCATTAAAGCTCGGATATATTTCGGCGTTAGAGCTCGGAAGCAGTCCGGCATTAGTGCTCGGCTGCAAAAGATACCTCGAATGCTATCCGGCGTTAGAGCTCGGACACAAGAGGACACTGCCTCCCGGGAACAACTTCAAACCTGAGGTGTGGCATAAAAATAAGAAGGCATTGATAAAGGCCAGCAACTTAAAGGGGCTCCTCGGATACCCGACGTGTAAACTCGTCGAATGCATTTCGGCGATCCTCAAGATCGAAGATGGGAAGATTTGTTGAACCAGTTTCCAAGACCGACAACTGAAGATGAAGAACAGTTCGGAAGAATCGAGGAGCGTTCCTAACTTGAAGACCGGTTCAGGGGGCTACTGACGGTGTCCTGGACTAGGGGGTACTCATCACGTCGTCTCCTGATCAGTTGGATTGGGCCGAGGACCCACATGGCCGCATACTCATGGGCCAGTTCGGACAATTGCCGCATACATGGAAGATTCCATAAGACTTGGTGATCAAGACAAGGACTCCTCCCCACCGGCGTATTCAGCTAGGACTCTTGTTATCCTAGGCCTCTGGTGCATTATATAAACCGAGGCCAGGCTAGTCGATAGATCATATACAACAACAATCATACCATAGGCTAGCTTCTAGGGTTTAGCCTCTCTGATCTCGTGGTAGATCTACTCTTGTACTACCCATATTATCAATATTAATCAAGAAGGACGTAGGGTTTTACCTCCATCAAGAGGGCCCGAACCTGGGTAAAACATCGTGTCCCCTGCCTCCAGTTACCATCCGGCCTAGACGCACAGTTTGGGACCCCCTACCCGAGATCCGCCGGTTTTGACACCGACACCCTCCATGGTCGCCGAAGTGGACGGAGTCACCGACGGTGAGCTCTCCGACGGACGGCGGCGTCGGACAAAAGGGTGCTCCATTTACGGCGGCTCCCAGGGCGAATTGAAGGTGGGGATGGAGTCGTGGGGCGAGGAGGGGTGGACGGTGAGGAGAGTGGAGGGGGGAGGCCCTAGTCGCGTCGACATGAATGAGACAGAGGCGGCGGCCGTGGTTGCCAAAGTTGGGAAGACGACCCGCTCCGGTCGTTCTTCCGCTATGGGTGGGTCAGTGAGGGAGGGAGAGAGGTGGTGATGGACTGAGAGGTCTCTGGGTAAGCTTTTATAGTGCGAGGGGTCGGCTCTGCGTTGTCCAGAGGATAAGCACGATGACGGTGGTCATTACGGTGGCAGGTGAGGCCGTTGAGGTCGGTAGAGTGGACGGTGAGGGCGGTGTCCGCCCACAGTTACTCCTGGGAGGAGCTGGGCTGCTCGGGACGTGCCACGCGGATCGGGCAGAGACGTGGCCGTGCGGGACTCGTCGGGCGACGGTCTTGGTCGTCGTGGACGGCGGTGGACGGCGCTAGGGCCAAGCGAGGGTGTCGGCGAGGTTCCAGGTGGTCGAACGGATCCAGAGAAGGATCAGGATGAGAGGGGGAGGCAGCAGAGTGGTGGCAGCAGCTCGGTGCCGACGCGTGCCAAATGCGCGCTCTGGATACGCTCCGGACGTGCACATAGCGTGCTCGACAAAATGCTTCAGTGGTCTAGGAGCCTCTGATGAGAGTGCAAATTAACAGTACTATGAGCCTAGTTGTTAGAGAGTTAATGGACATGCTGGTTTGGCGAAATGATCAAGTGTCCAGTGCAATATAGAAAGTGGCAACATTTTTGTCATGCACACAAGGTGTTTGACAAAATGCTAGGGCTAGCTAGGGGATTTGGTTGATGATGAAGTTTGGCAGGATGAGGTCTCTTTAGATGAAAGAGATGGTAGTGGAGTTAGTTTGGAAAGATGAGAAACTTGCTAGTGCAAGTTTTACCAGAATTTAGTTCTGGACAGAAACTTCAGTGGCATGTTTGGTGGACTAAAAAGATCCCAATGGAGCTGATCTCCTAGAGTTAAGGTTTTGGTTGGAAGGACTACTAGATGGCAAAGTTACAGAAGCAATGGATCTAGGAAACATAGGGTTGCAGTTAAAACTCAAGGATGGGACATAATTTGAAAAGAGGATGTTTCACTCAAAATTTTCAAAGGACATAGTTAAGTTTTTCTCACAAGTGACACATAGGAATCACCTGAACTCTCATAATTTTTGTGGGATTTTAAAACAATTATTTAAAATACTTGTAGTGCAACAGAAGCATTTTAAGTATTGAAAATGCTTTTAAAAGTATTACTTTGTGGAAAATTTTATTATGAAAATGTTTCCTACTGTTTCTTATGATATAAATCAAATGATTTACAAAACAACCAAGGACACAATATTTCACACAAATAATCTTCTATGGAGGGAAGAATTTTTTGTAAAACAGGAAATAGAAAAGGCTTTGAAATTAATAAATGACCTAGTATAATTCAAAACTTTATCTCTGGCCAAATTTTTACTTAAAGAAAATATGATTAATTTTTTTGGGGTGTTATAAAAAGGGTCTTCCAAGAATAATAGACATACTATCGTCCTCGGGAATATCAAGAATAACAAAGTCCGTTAAAATAGTAACGTTTGCAACCACAATAGGCACGTCCTCACAAATACCGACGGGTATAGCAGTTGATTTATCATCCATTTGCAAAGATATTTCAGTAGGTGTCAACTTATTCAAATCAAGTCTACGATATAAAGGGAGAGGCATAACACTAACACCGGCTCCAAGATCACATAACGCAGTTTTAACATAGTTTCTTTTAATGGAGCATGGTATAGTGGGTACTCCTGGATCTCCAAGTTTCTTTGGTATTCCACCCTTAAAAGTATAATTAGCAAGCATGGTGGAAATTTCATCTTCCGGTATCTTTCTCTTATTTGTAACAATTTTTTTCACGTACTTAGCATAAGGATTCATTTTAAGCATATTAGTTAATCGCATACGCAAAAAGATAGGTCTAATCATTTCAGCAAAGAGCTCAAAATCCTCATCATCCTTTTTCTTGGATGGTTTGGGAGGAAAAGGCATGGGTTTCCGAACCCAAGGCTCTCTTTCCTTTTCGTGTTTCCTAGCAACAAAGTCTTTCTTATCATAACGTTGATTCTTTGATTGTGGGTTATCAAGATCAACAATTGGTTCAATTTCTATATCATTATCATTACTAGGTTGAGCATCATCATGAACATTATCATTAACATTATCACTAGTTTTAGGTTCATTACCAAATTGTGTTTCAGCATCAGAAATAGAAATATCATTTGGATTCTCAAGTGTTTCAGTAATAGGTTCACTAGAAGCATGCAAAGTCCTATCATTTTTCTTTTTCTTCCTTTTAGAAGGACTAGGTGCATCTATATTATTTCTCTGAGAATCTTTCTCAATTCTCTTAGGGTGGCCTTCAGGATACAAAGGTTCCTGAGTCATTTTACTAGTTCTAGTAGCTACTCTAATAGCATAATCATTATTCTTACTATTCAATTCATTAAGCAAATCATTTTGAGCTTTAAGTACTTGTTCTACTTGAGTGGTAACCATAGAAGCATGTTTACTAATAAGTTTAAGTTCACCTTTAACATTAGCCATATAATCACCCAAGTGTTCAAGCATATTTGAATTGTATTTCAATTGTCTACCAAAATAAGCATTGCAGTCTTCGTGCTTAGCCATAAATTTATCAAACTCGTCTAAGCATGGGCTAGCAAACTTAGTAAATGGAATTTCAGCTTTATCATATCTATAGAGAGAATTTACCTTTACTATCTGTGTCGGGTTATCAAGACCATGAGTTTCTTCAATAGGTAATGGATTAAGATCATATGTTTCTTCGACAGGCGGTAAATTAAGACCATGTATTTCTTCAATAGGAGGTAAATTCTTAACATCTTCAGCTTTAATACCTTTTTCTTTCATAGATTTCTTTGCCTCTTGCATATCTTCAGGACTGAGAAATAGAACACCCCTCTTCTTCGGAGTTGGTTTAGGAATAGGCTCAGGAGTTGGTTCAGGAAGTGTCCAATTATTTTCATTTGTCAACATATTATTCAATAGAATTCTAGCTTCATCCGGCGTTCTTTCCCTGAAAATAGAACCAGCACAACTATCCAGGTAATCTCTGGAAGCATCAGTTAGTCCATTATAAAAGATATCAAGTATTTCATTTTTCTTAAGAGGATAATCAGGCAAAGCATTAAGTAACTTGAGAAGCCTCCCCCAAGCTTGTGGGAGACTCTCTTCTTCAATTTGCACAAAATTATGGATATCCCTCAAAGCAGCTTGTTTCTTATGAGCAGGGAAATATTTAGCAGAGAAGTAATAAATCATATCCTGGGGACTACGCACACAACCAGGATCAAGAGAATTAAACCATATCTTAGCATCACCCTTTAATGAGAACGAAAATATTTTAAGGATATAAAAGTAGCAAGTTCTCTCATCATTAGTGAATAGGGTGGCTATATCATTTGATTTAGTAAGATGTGCCACAACAGTTTCAGATTCATAGCCATGAAAAGGATCAAATTCAACCAAAGTAATTATATGAGGATCAACAAAGAATTCATAATCCTTATCATTAACAAAGATAGGTGAAGTAGCAAAAGAAGGGTTAGGTTTCATCCTAGCATTTAGAGATTGCTTATTCCATTTAGCTAATAACCTCTAAGTTCATAACTATCTTTGCAAGCTAAAATAGCTAAAGAAGATTCTTTATCAAAAACATAACCCTTAGGAATAACGGGCAAGTCTTCATCATCACATTCATCAATATTATCAGATTCAATATTTTCATTCTCTCTAACCCTATCAAGTTGTTCATCAAGAAATTCACCAAGTGGCATGGTAGTATCAAGCATAGAAGTAGTTTCATCATAAGTATCATGCATAGCATAAGTGGCATCATCAATAACATGTGACATATCAGAACGAATAGCAGAAGCAGGTTTAGGTGTCGCAAGCTTACTCAAAACAGAAGGTGAATCAAGTGCAGAGTTAGATGGCAGTTCCTTACCTCCCCTCGTAGTTGAGGGATAAATCTTGGTTTTTGGATCTCTCAAGTTCTTCATAATGATAAGCAGATATAAATCCCAAGTGACTCAAAGAATAGAGCTATGCTCCCCGGCAACGCCGCCAGAAAATAGTCTTGATAACCCACAAGTATAGGGGATCGCAACAGTTTTCGAGGGTAGAGTATTTAACCCAAATTTATTGATTCGACACAAGGGGAGCCAAAGAATATTCTCAAGTATTAGCAACTGGTTGTCAATTCAACCACACCTGGAAACTTAATATCTGCATCAAAGTATTTAGTAGCAAAGTAATATGATAGTAGTGGTAACGGTAGCAAAAGTTAATGGTAGCAAAAGTAGTGTTTTTGGTATTTTGTAGTGATTGTAACAGTAGCAACGGAAAAGTAAATAAGCGAAGAACAATATGTGGAAAGCTCGTAGGCAATGGATCAGTGATGGAGAATTATGACGGATGAGGTTCATCATGTAACTGTCATAACCTAGGGTGACACAGAACTATCTCCAATTCATCAATGTAATGTAGGCATGTATTCCGAATATAGTCATACGTGCTTATGGAAAAGAACTTGCATGACATCTTTTGTCCTACACTCCCGTGACAGCGGGGTCCTAGCGGAAACTAAGGGATATTAAGGCCTCCTTTTAATAGAGTACCAGACCAAAGCATTAACACATAGTGAATACATGAACTCCTCAAACTACGGCCATCACCGGTAAGTATCCCGACTATTGTCACTTCGGGGTTAACGAATCATAACACATAATAGGTGACTATAGACTTGCAAGATAGGATCAAAAACTCTCATATATTGATGAAAAGATAATAGGTTCAGACTTGCAAGTCCGGGTTAGTTCCATTCAAATCATGCAAGTTAGAGTCCAAAACAAGGGCAAAAGTGTTTGGAAAAGTAGATATGACGGAGACGTATCAGTAACCAGACATGATATAAGAAAAACAACAGATACCCCACTTTAGCTGAGGCTCCGCTTTATTATATTGATCATGATATATACATTGTCATAACTATGTACATAAGCAGAGCCTTGATACGTCTCCAACGTATCTATAATTTTTGATTGTTCCATTATCTGTTTTGGATGTTTATGGGCTTTATTATACACTTTTATATCATTTTTGGGACTAACCTATTAACCCAGAGCCCAGTGCCAGTTTCTGCTTTTACCTTGTTTTACAGTATCGCAGAAAAGGAAAATCAAACGGAGTCCAAATTGACATGAAACTTCACGGAACTTATTTTTGGATCAGAAGAAGCCCAGAAGACTTGGAGTGCACGTCAGGGGACCTTCAAGGAGGCCACGAGGTAGGGGGCGCGCCCACCCCCCTAGGGTGCGCCCCCACCCTCGTGGGCCCCTCGTGCCCCCTGACGTACTTCTTCCGCCTATGTATCTCCATATACCCTAAAAACATCCGGGAGCACAATAGATCGGGAGTTCCGCCGCCAGAAGCCTCTGTAGCCACCAAAAGCCAATCTAGACCTGTTCCGGCACCCTGCCGGAGGGGGAATCCCTCTCCGGTGGCCATCTTCATCATCCCGGTGCTCTCCATGATGAGGAGGGAGTAGTTCTCCCTCAGGGCTGAGGGTATGTACCAGTAGCTATGTGTTTGATATCTCTCTCTCGTGTTCTTGAGGTGTTACGATCTTGATGTATCGCGAGCTTTGCTATTATATTTGGATCCTATGATGTTTTCTTCCCCCTCTACTCTCTTGTAATGGATTGAGTTTCCCCTTTGAAGTTATCTTATCGGATTGAGTCTTTAAAGATTTGAGAACACTTGATGTATGTCTTGCCGTGCGTATCTGTGGTGACAATGGGATACCACGTGATTCACTTGATGTATGTTTTGGTGATCAACTTGCGGGTTCCGCCCATGAACCTATGCATAGGGGTTGGCACACGTTTTCGTCGTGATTCTCCAATAGAAACTTTGGGGCACTCTTTGAGGTCCTATGTGTTGGTTGAATAGATGAATCTGAGATTGTGTGATGCATATCGTATAATCATACCCACGGATACTTGAGGTGACATTGGAGTATCTAGGTGACATTAGGGTTTTGGTTGATTTGTGTCTTAAGGTGTTATTCTAGTACGAACTCTAGGGCTATTTGTGACACTTATAGGAATAGCCCAACGGATTGATTGGAAAGAATAACTTTGAGGTGGTTTCGTACCCTACCATAATCTCTTTGTTTGTTCTTCGCTATTAGTGACTTTGGAGTGACTCTTTGTTGCATGTTGAGGGATAGTTATGTGATCCAATTATGTTATCATTGTTGAGGGAACTTACACTAGCGAATGTATGAACCCTAGGCCTTGTTTCAACGCATTGCAATACCGTTTACGCTCACTTTTATCATCAGGTACATTGCTGTTTTTATAATTTCAGATTACAAAAACCTTTATCTACTATCCGTATACCACTTGTGTCACCATCTCTTCGCCGAACTAGTGCACCTATACAATTTACCATTGTATTGGGTGTGTTGGGGACACAAGAGACTCTTTGTTATTTGGTTGCAGGGTTGCTTGAGAGAGACCATCCTCATCCTACGCCTCCTACGGATTGATAAACCTTAGGTCATCCACTTGAGGAAAATTTGCTACTGTCCTACAAACCTCTGCACTTGGAGGCCCAACAACGTCTACAAGAAGAAGGTTGTGTAGTAGACATCAAGCTCTTTTCTGGCGCCGTTGCCGGGGAGGTTAGCGCTTGAAGGTATATCTTTAGATCTTGTAATCGAATCTTTTTGTTTCTTGTTTTAGCACTAGTCTAGTTTATAAAAGAAAACTACAAAAAAATGGAATTGAGTTTGCCTCATACGCTTCATCTTTTTAATATCTTTCGTGAGTATGATGGAAAGGAAAATTGTGCTCAAGTGCTAGAAGAAGAATGCATTAGAATGTTTGGCACTAAATATTTGAATGTTGAGCATGATTACAATGTTGTTAGTATGAATTCCTTGAATATCCATGATGCTAATGATATGCAAAGCCACAAGCTTGGGGAAGCTATGTTTGATGAAGATGATATTTTTTGTCCCCCAAGTTTTGATGAGCAAATTTATTATGATGAAAGCATGCCTCCTATTTATGATGATTATATTGATGAAAGTGGATTTGGAGAGGTCATGACTTTATTTTGTGATGAATCCACTATTCCGGAAGAGGTTCCAATTGATTATGAGAACAAAGTTGCTATCTATGATGATTATTGTGACGAATTGTATGCTATAAATAATAATGATATCCATGAAACTTGTCATCATGATTTTAGTTTTCAATTGGATTATGCCTCACATGATAATTATTTTGTTGAGTTTGCTCCCACTACTATTCATGAGAAGAAATTTGCTTATGTGGAGAGTAATAAAAATTCTATGCTTATGCATCATGAAAGTAATGCTTTATGTGATAGATATATTGTTGAATTCATTCATGATGCTACTGAAATTTATTATGAGGGAGGAATATATGCTTCTAGGAATTGCAATAATATCAAGTTTCCTCTCTATGTGCTTAAAGTTATGAAGTTATGCTTGTTTTGCTTTCCTATGCAAGTTGATTCTTGTTCCCACAAGTTGTTTTCTCACAAAATCCCTATGCATAGGAAGAGGGTTAGACTTAAATGTGATAGTCATATTCTTCATGATGCTCTATTTATGTTTCAATTCTTATATTTTATGTGAGCATCATTGAAATCATCATGCCTAGCTAGAGGCGTTAAACGATAGCGCTTGTTGGGAGGCAACCCAACTTCATTTTTGTTCCTTGATTTTTGTTCCTGTTTAGTAATAAATAATTCATATAGCCTCTGTTTAGATGTGGTTTTATGCTTTTAATTAGTGTTTGTGCCAAGTAGAACCTTTGGGAAGACTTGGGGAAAGTCTTGTTGATCATGCTGTAAAAAACAGAAACTTTAGCGCTCACGAGAATTGCTGCCATTTTTATTTGGAGAGTGCTATTTAGTTAATTATTTTTGACGATGATTAATAGATAAATTCCTCAGGTCCAGCAACTTATTTGAGAATTTTATGAGTTCCATAAGTATACGTTTGATCCAGATTACTACAGACTGATCTGTTTTTGACAGATTCTGTTTTCATTGTGTTGTTTGCTTATTTTGATGAATCTATGAGTAGTATCGGAGGGTATGAACCATAGAGAAGTTGGAATACAGTAGATATTACACCAATATGAATTTATAATGAGTTCATTACAGTACCTTATGATGGTGATTTGCTTTCTTATAATAACGGAGCTTACGAGTTTTCTATTAAGTTTTGTGTTGTGAAGTTTTCAAGTTTTGGGTAAAGATTCAATGGACTATGGAATAAGGAGTGGTAAGAGCCTAATATTGGGGATTCCCAAGGCACCCAAGGTAATATTCAAGGACAACCAAGAGCCTAATCTTGGGGATGCCCCAGAAGGCATCCCCTCTTTCGTCTTCATTCATCGGTAACTTTACTTGGAGCTATATTTTTATTCGCCACATGATATGTGTTTTACTTGGAGCGCCAATTTATTTTGTTAGGAGTTGCTTGATTTTATTTATAATAATGTTTTGCATCTTTTATTTCAATAAAAGTGGCATTGATAGCCTTTACTATGCCTATGTTACAAGTATACATGTTGCTGTTTGAAAACAGAAAGTTTACCGCTGTTGAAATAATTCCCTAGAAAAGTCAGAATGTGATAAAATGTTGAAACCTTTTTAATATTAATATATGATAAATTTAATACAGTGGGAATTTTGTTTCATAATTTTTGGAGCTAGGGAAGTATGGATGTTGCTGCATTCTTTACAGACTGTCCTGTTTAGGCAGATTGCTGTTATGTTTGCATTGTTTGCATATGTTTGCTTCTTTAATGATTCTATTTGAGGATAGGACTATTAAATATACAGAGGCATTTAGTATGCAATGTTGAATAATAATTTTAGTGATTTGCTACAATAGAGTATGATAAGTTTTTTGCAATGGTTTATACTAACTTATCTCACGAGTCCTTGTTGAGTTTTGTGTGGATGAAGCTTTTGAGATTTAGGGAGACCGTGATATGAGAGGAATTAAGGAGACACAAAAGCTCAAGCTTGGGGATTCCCAAGGCATCCCAAGATAATATTTCAAGAAGTCTCAAGCATCTAAGCTTGGGGATGCCCCGGTTGGCATCCCACCTTTCTTCTTCAACAACTATCGGTTAGTTTCGGTTGATCCTAAGTTTTTGCTTCTTCACGTGATGTTTGCCATT
The DNA here is from genome assembly GCF_056163025.1 of Triticum urartu. Taxonomy (NCBI): domain Eukaryota; kingdom Viridiplantae; phylum Streptophyta; class Magnoliopsida; order Poales; family Poaceae; genus Triticum; species Triticum urartu. The sequence goes on from NC_141874.1 coordinate 134,671,575, forward strand.
CTTAGAATGTTATTTTATTTAGTTTTGCTTGCTGTTTGAATAAAATACTAATATATGAAATTATTAAATGAGAGAGAGTCTTCACATAGTTGCATAATTATTCGACTACTCATTGATCTTCACTTATATCTTTCGGAGTAGTTTGTCATTTGCTCTAGTGCTTCACTTATATCTTTTGGAGCATGGTGGTATTTTATTTTGAAGAAATAGATGAAATCTCATGCTTCACTTAGATTATTTTGAGAGTCTTAAATAGCATGGTAATTTTCTTAAAATCCTAATATGCTAGGTATTCAAGAATAGTTAAAAAAATTCTTATGAGTGTTTTGAATAGTAAGAGAAGTTTGATGCTTGATGATTGTTTTGAGATATGGAGGTAATAATATCAAAGTCGTGCTAGTTGAGTAGTTGTGAATTTGAGAAATGCTTGTGTTTAAGTTTGCAAGTCCCGTAGCATGCACGTATGGTAAACGTTATGTAACAAATTTGAAACATGAGGTGTTATTTGATTGTCCTCCTTATGAGTGGCGGTCGGGGACGAGCGATGGTCTTTTCCTACCAATCTATCCCCCTAGGAGCATGCGCGTAGTGCCAAGGTTTTTGATGACTTGTAGACTTTTGCAATAAGTATGTGAGTTCTTTATGACTAATGTTGAGTCCATGGATTATACGCACTCTCACCCTTCCATCCTTGCTAGCCTCTTCGGTACCATGCATTGCCCTTTCTCACATTGAGAGTTGGTGCAAACTTCGCCGATGCATCCAAACCCCGTGATATGATACGCTCTTTCACACATAAACCTCCTTATATCTTCCTCAAAAGAGCCACCATACCTACCTATTATGGCATTTCCATAGCCATTCCGAGATATATTGCCATGCAACTTTCCACCATTCCGTTTATTATGACACGCATCATCATTGTCATATTGCTTAGCATGATCATGTAGTTGACATAGTATTTGTGGCAAAGCCACCGTTCATAATTCTTTCATACATGTCACTCTTGGTTCATTGCATATCCCGGTCACCGCCGGAGGCATTCATATAGAGTCATCTTTGTTCTAGTATCGAGTTGTAACCATTGAGTTGTAAATAAATAGAAGTGTGATGATCATCATTATTAGAGCATTGTCCCAAGTGAGGAATAAAAAAAGGAGAAAGGCCATAAAAAGAGAAGGCCCCAAAAAAGAGGAAGGCCATAAAAAAGAGAAGGCCCAAAAAATGAGAGAAAAAGAGAGAAGGGACAATGTTACTATCCTTTTACCACACTTGTGCTTCAAAGTAGCACCATGATCTTCATAGTAGAGAGTCTCTCATGTTATCACTTTCATATACTAGTGGGAATTTTTCATTATAGAACTTGGCTTTTATATTCCAACAATGAGCCTCCTCAAGTTCCCTAGGTCTTCGTGAGCAAGCAAGTTGGATGCACACCCACTAGTTTCTTTTGTTGAGCTTTCATACATTTATAGCTCTGGTGCATCCGTTGCATGGAAATCCCTACTCCTTGCATTAACATCAATCGGTGGGCATCTCCATAGCCCATTGATTAGCCTCGTTGATGTGAGACTTTCTCCTTTTTGTCTTCTCCACATAACCCCCTCATTATATTCTATTCCACCCATAGTGCTATATCCATGGCTCGCACTCATGTATTGCGTGAAAGTTTATGAGTTTGAGATTACTAAAGTATGAAACAATTGCTTGCTTTGTCATCGGGGTTGTGCATGATGAGAGCATTCTTGTGTGATGAAAATGAAACATGACTAAACTATATGATTTTGTAGGGATGAACTTTCTTTGGCCATGTTATTTTGAGAAGACATAATTGCTTAGTTAGTATGCTTGAAGTATTATCATTTTTATGTCAATATGAACTTTTGTATTGAATCTTTCGGATATGAATATTCATACCATAATTAAGAAGAATTACATTGAAATTATGCCAAGTAGCACTCCGCATCAAAAATTCTGTTTTTATCATTTACCTACTCGAGGACGAGCAGGAATTAAGCTTGGCGATGCTGATACGTCTCCAATGATCTATAATTTTTGATTGTTCCATTATCTGTTTTGGATGTTTATGGGCTTTATTATACACTTTTATATCATTTTTGGGACTAACCTATTAACCCAGAGCCCAGTGCCAGTTTCTGCTTTTACCTTGTTTTAGAGTATCGCAGAAAAGGAAAATCAAACGGAGTCCAATTGACCTGAAACTTCACGGAACTTATTTTTGGATCAGAAGAAGCCCAGAAGACTTGGAGTGCACGCCAGGGGACCTTCAAGGAGGCCACGAGGTAGGGGGCGCGCCCACCCCCCTAGGGCACGCCCTCCACCCTCGTGGGCCCCTCGTGCCCCCCCCTGACATACTTCTTCCGCCTATATATCTCCATATACCCTAAAAACATCCGGGAGCACAATAGATCAGGAGTTCCGCCGCCAGAAGCCTCCGTAGCCACCAAAAGCCAATCTAGACCCGTTCTGGCACCCTGCCAAAGGGGGAATCCCTCTCCGGTGGCCATCTTCATCATCCCAATGCTCTCCATGACGAGGAGGGAGTAGTTCTCCCTTGGGGCTGAGGGTATGTACCAGTAGCTATGTGTTTGATATCTCTCTCTCGTGTTCTTGAGGTGTTACGATCTTGATGTATCGCGAGCTTTGCTATTATATTTGGATCCTATGATGTTTTCTTCCCCCTCTACTCTCTTGTAATGGATTGAGTTTCCCCTTTGAAGTTATCTTATCGGATTGAGTCTTTAAAGATATGAGAACACTTGATGTATGTCTTGTCGTGCGTATCTATGGTGACAATGGGATACCACATGATTCACTTGATGTATGTTTTGGTGATCAACTTGCGGGTTCCGCCCATGAACCTATGCATAGGGGTTGGCACACGTTTTCTTCGTGATTCTCTGGTAGAAACTTTGGGGCACTCTTTGAGGTCCTATGTGTTGGTTGAATAGATGAATCTGAGATTGTGTGACGCATATCGTATAATCATACCCACGAATACTTGAGGTGACATTGGAGTATCTAGGTGACATTAGGGTTTTGGTTGATTTCTGTCTTAAGGTGTTATTCTAGTACGAACTCTAGGGCTGTTTGTGACACTTATAGGAATAGCCCAATGGATTGATTGGAAAGATTAACTTTGAGGTGGTTTCGTACCCTACCATAATCTCTTTGTTTGTTCTCCGCTATTAGTGACTTTGGAGTGACTCTTTGTTGCATGTTGAGGGATAGTTATGTGATCCAATTATGTTATCATTGTTGAGGGAACTTACACTAGCGAAAGTATGAACCCTAGGCCTTGTTTCAACGCATTGCAATACCGTTTACGCTCTCTTTTATCATTAGTTACCTTGCTGTTTTTATAATTTCAGATTACAAAAACTTTATCTACTATCCATATACCACTTGTATCACCATCTCTTCGCCGAACTAGTGCACCTATACAATTTACCATTGTACTGGGTGTGTTGGGGATACAAGAGACTCTTTGTTATTTGGTTGCAGGGTTGCTTGAGAGAGACCATCTTCATCCTACACCTCCTACGGATTGATAAACCTTAGGTCATCCACTTGAGAGAAATTTGCTACTGTCCTACAAACCTCTGCACTTGGAGGCCCAACAACGTCTACAAGAAGAAGGTTGTGTAGTAGACATCAAGCCTGCGGCTCAAGTATAGTAAGACCGAAGGTGAGCTATATTCCACGGCCATTGGGTCTCCTCCTCTGATTTACGTGAGTCTTTGTGCTCTTGAACATCGATAAGGTAGTATGATCCGTTGTGCAGATTTTTGCTAACCACAAAAGGTCCTTCCCAAGGTGGGGACAAATTGTGCATGCACCAGATCGCCTTCTTGAAAAGTTCTGGTCTTAACCTGGCGGCTGTGATAACGTCGCAGATCTTGTTGATAAATCGCCAAACATGCCGCTGCAAGATCACCCTCCTCATCTAACAGGTCCAGTGAGTCCTGATGTGCTTTCTCATTATCAGCTTCAACGTAAGCCTCCACACGGGGCGAGTCATGACGGATGTCACTAGGGAGAACCGCCTCTGCTCCGTAAACCATGAAGAAGGGCGTGTAACCCGTAGATCTGTTCGGTGTGGTGTTGATACTCCATAACACGGAAGGTAACTCCTCCACCCAACAGCCCCGCGTCTGCTTTAAAGGAACCATAAGTCGGGGCTTGATGCCTCTCAAAATCTCTTGATTGGCTCTGTCTGCTTGACCATTAGATTGGAGGTGAGCCACTGATGATATGTCAAGCCGGATGTGCTCACGTTGACAAAATTCTTGCATAGCACCCTTGGACAGATTTGTACCATTATCAGTTATGATGCTATGTGGAAAACCAAAACAGAAGATCACCTTTTTGATGAATTGAACCACCGTGGCCGCATCACACTTACTGACTGGCTCTGCCTCTACCCACTTAGTAAACTTATCAACCGCCACTAGCAAGTGGGTCTTCTTGTCCTTGGACCTCTTAAGGGGCCCAACCATATCCAGCCCGCAAGATGCAAATGGCCAAGTGATTGGAATCATCTTTAGTTCTTGAGCTGGAACATGAGCGCGGCGTGCAAACTCCTGACAACCGTCACACCTCTTTACCAAATCCTCAGCATCAGCATGAGGCATCAACCAATAAAAACCGTGACGGAAGGCCTTAGCTACCAAGGATTTTTAACCGGCGTGGTGACCACAATCTCCTTCGTGGATCTCACGCAAAATCTCACAGCCCTCTTGAGGAGACACACAACACTGAAACGCCCCCGTTACACTGCAATGATGCAAATCCCCATTGATAATGGTCATGGACTTGGATCGCTAGATTATCTGGCGGTCCAAAGTTTCATCGTCTGGTAACTCACCCCGGTTCATGTACGCCAGGTATGGGTCTGTCCAATCCGGGATAACGTGAAGAGCCGCCACCAATTGAGCCTCCGGGTCAGGAACAGCCAAATCCTCCTTTGTAGGTATCTTGACGGACGGATTATGTAGCACATCCAGGAAGACATTGGGCGGCACTGGTTTACGTTGAGAGACTAAGCGACTTAAAGCGTCCGCTGCTTCATTGTTTCGCCGGTCTATATGGTCAACCTGATAACCCTTGAAATGACCAGCCACTATGTCCACCTCTCATCGATACGCCCCCGTGAGTGGATTCTTGGAATCCCAAGTGCCAGACACCTGTTGAGCCACTAGGTCTGAGTCACCAAAGCATTTTACCCTGCTTAAATTCATCTCCTTAGCCATCCGAAGACCATGGAGCAAGGCCTCATATTCAGCTGCATTGTTAGTACAAGGGAACATTAAACGGAGAACATAACAAAACTTATCACCTCGTGGGGAAGTTAATATGACTCCAGCCCCCGAGCCTTCCAATTGTCTGGACCCATCAAAATGAATAGTCCAATAAGTGTTATCTGGTTTTTCCTCTGGTGCTTGTAACTCTGTCCAATCATTGATGAAGTCCACAAGTGCTTGGGATTTGATTGTTGTGCGAGGAGTATATTTTAACTGGTGAGGTCCAAGCTCAATAGCCCATTTGGCAATCCGGCCAGTTGCTTCTCTGTTTTGGATGATATCCCCCAAGGGGGCAGAACTGACCACAGTGATAGGATGACCCTGAAAATAATGCTTAAGCTTCTGGCTTGCCATAAAAACTCCATACACCAACTTCCGCCAATGTGGGTACCTCTGCTTGGATTCAATAAGCACCTCACTGATATAATAAACCGGCCGTTGAACCGGATATTCTTTTCCGGCCTCCTTGCGCTCCACCACAATAGCTACACTAATAGCCCAGGCATTAGCAGCCACATATAGCAACAAGGGCTCTTTATCAACAGGAGCAGCAAGGATAGGTGGTTCAGCTAACTGCCGCTTTAAACTCTCAAAGGCTTCATTGGCAGCATGACTCCAGACAAAATGGTCTGTCTTCTTCATCATCTGATACAGAGAGATTGCCTTTTCTCCCAAATGGCTGATAAACTAGCTCAATGCTGCAATACGACCCGCCAGCCGCTGCACATCATTAATACACGCCGGTTTGGCCATAGACGTAATAGCTGTGATCTTCTCCGGATTAGCCTCAATGCCCCTGTTAGACACCAGAAAGCCCAAAAGCTTGCCTGCCGGTACACCAAAGACACATTTGGCCGGATTAAGCATCATCTTATAAACCCGGAGGTTATCAAAAGTCTCCTTCAAGTCACCTATCAATGTTTCCTCCTTTCTGGACTTCACCATAATATCATCCACATAAGCATGAACATTGCACCCAATCTGATTATGAAGACAATTCTGTACACAGCGCTGATAAGTCGCCTGGGCACTCTTGAGCCCAAAAGGCATAGATACATAGCAGAAGGCTCCAGAGGGAGTTATGAAAGCTGTCTTCTCCTGGTCCTTAACTGCCATTTTGATCTCATGATAGCCAGAATAAGCGTCCAGAAAACACAAACGGTCACAACCCGCCGTAGCATCAATGATTTGATCAATACGAGGGAGAGCAAAGGGGTCAGCTCGACAGGCCTTGTTCAGATATGTGTAGTCCACACACATACGCCAAGTGCCATTCTTCTTAAGTACCCGCACCGGGTTAGCTAACCACTCAGGGTGAAAGACCTCCACAATAAACCCTGCTGCCAAGATCCGGGCTACTTCCTCTCCAATAGCCTTGTGCCTTTCTTCATTGAAGCGGCGGAGAAACTGCCTGACCGGTTTAAACTTGGGATCTATATTAACAGTGTGCTTAGTGAGTTCCCTCGGTACACCTGGCATGTCAGAGGGTTTCCATGCAAAGATGTCCCGGTTCTCACGGATGAACTCGATGAGCACGCTTTCCTATTTTGGATCCAAGTTAGCACTGATACTAAACTGTTGAGATGAATCACCAAGAACAAAATCAACCAACTTAGTCTCATCAACCGATTTAAACTTTAAGGCCGGATCATGCTCTATAGTTGGTTTCTTCAATGAAGTCATATCTGCCGGATCAACATTGTCCTTATAGAACTTCAACTCTTCTGTTGCACAAACTGACTCAGCATAAGCCGCATGACCTTCTTCACATTCCAAAGCGATCTTACGGCTTCCATGTACCGTGATGGTTCCCTTGTGACCCAGCATCTTGAGTTGCAGATAAACATAACAGGGCCTTGCCATGAACTTGGCATAAGCCGGCCGTCCAAACAGGGCATGATATGGGCTCTTGATCTTTACTACTTTAAATGTCAATGTTTCGGATCCTGAGTTATGCTCATCTCCAAAAGCCACCTCCAGAGCTATCTTCCCAACAAGATACGCTGATTTACCAGGCACCACACCATGAAAAATGGTGTTTGATGGTTTAATATTCTTATCTGTTAACCCCATGCGACGGAAGGTTTCATAATAAAGGATATTGATACTACTTCCTCCATCCATGAGTACCTTGGTGAACTTGTATCCTCCAACCTGAGGTGCCACCACTAATGCCAGGTGACCCGGGTTATCTACCCGAGGTGGATGATCCTCTCGACTCCACACAATGGGCTGTTCAGACCAGCGCAAGTAACGGGGCACCGCCGGTTCAACGGAGTTCACTACCCTTTTATGAAGCTTCTGATCGCGCTTGCACAGACTTGGGGTGAAGACATGGTACTGCCCACTATTCAATTGCTTCGGGTTGCTCTAGTAACCCGACTGCTGCTGCTGTTGCTGACCCCCAGATGATTATAACCACCTTGGTTGCCCTGATTGCCTTGACTGCCATGTCCGCTCTGATTATCGTGAAAACCTAAACCAGAACTGCCTCCACCGTAACCCGGCCCATGAGATCCTGGGCCTGAACCGCCGCCCGGTCCATGACCATACCAAAAAATCTGAATTTTTGAATTCCTGCATAATATAACAATCCTTCCAGAGGTGTGTGGCCGGCTTATCCCGCGACCCGTGCTTCAGTAAAGGCTGGTTTAACATGTGAGACAGGCGCTCCGGATTGGGACTTGGTACTCCACCACGCAGGGGCGGCTTACCCTTACGACGTTGTCCTTTGTCCTGCGTGTTGGTATTAGCCACAAAATCTTAACTGCTACTAGGGACTCGCCATCGATCGGGAGAGCTGCCAATCGCGAAGTGGCGGCAACGATGTTATCCAACGGGTTAGAGTAATGACCCGAAGGCGTTGAGATGTGATGTGATGGGACATTGTTCTGATGAGGCGGATCCATCGCGTGCGGCTGAATCGGCGCCCCTGTTCCAGGTGCCTCCGCCCGGTTTACCACTAGTGGTTGCTGGTGCCTGCTCCTGGTGTGTTAAAGAGGTTTCTTCCCTCATAAACCGGCGGCAGGTGAGACCGGTACCTTCTTCTCATGACATCATCTGACGCACTCTGATCCAGCATAAGCCGATAGGCCTGTGCCTCTAATCCGGCCCATTCAGCGGCCATCCTGGTATTCTCCGCTGCCAGATCTGCCTTAGCTTGAGCTATCTGATCCTTCACCTTTGCAATTTCCGTGTGATGCTGATCCTGGTTTGCCACGTCAACTTCCGCTGTTAGTAACATTGCCAGGGTGTCGAACAAATCGGACAAAGCCTGAGCCAGCGGTGGCGCGGAGCCCCCTGCCTCGGTCGGTGTTGCCGTCGCTGAACCGGAGATCACTTCTGCGGCGGTAGAATAATGTTGCGCTGATTGGGTACCGGCCATGAAGATCGCAACTCGGCTCGCTAGTTCAAGGAGGTCTGGAATACTGTCGCCATCGGAACCACCACTAATCCGGCCATCATGCAGCTGATATAGTGACTCGCTCTCTCCGGTTGAAGACTCTCGTCATAGTAGAGGACGGTTTCGCCACCGGATGCCGATCTATCCTCAGACTCCGCTCCGTGGATGACTCCCACGAAGGCATGCTTCACGGCAGGTTGAACGCGGGTAGGTCTTGCATGTTGAGCCATCTCGATGATGTCGGTGCAGATGTCCGGCTCAGGGCCCGGTTCGCCGATCTTGCCAATGAAGACGTGTATTCCACCAAAGGGGCCCTGGTACCCGTACTCGATCGAGCCGGCCTCGGGGCCCCAGCCTGCGTTGTCGATGTAGAGCTTGCCGCGATGACTCTTGGCCATCCGGCCCACAGCGTATCCCTTGAGTCTTTCAAAGCTGCCCTTCAAGAACTCGAAACCATCGTGCGATAGCCCCATGGTGGGCGCCAACTGTCGTGGTTTTGTCACGACAGATGTCCTTGTGAAAGGACTTAGTTGTGGAGCCATCACAACGGGTTAGCTTGTAGGGGTTAAAGCGGACAAGGGACGCAAAGAGTTATACAGGTTCGGCCCCTTACGGTGAAAGTAAAAGCCTACGTCCAGTTGTGATGGAATTGCTTGGGTTTCGATAACCAGGGAGCGAATCCGCTTTTCCTGGCTCTCGAGTTATTGTTTGTTGTCCCTAAACCGCCGCTGGGTCGTCCCTTTATATACGTAGGTTGACGCCCGTTGGTTTACAGAATCCCGAGGCCGGCTCATAAATGTGTCCGCCTCGGTCTCTACTCTTTCTATCTTACAACACAAGTTTACATATCAATGTCGGTTTATGTCTACATGCCTTAATCTACCTTTGGGCCCTAGGCCTTCATAAAGCGCCACCGTCTCTGTCTTCATGGGATTCAAATATAATAACTCATTATAGGTATAACCCGGCCTCTCTCGGCCGGTTTATGCCCAGCAATAATATCCCCAACAGTAATGGTGTGTCTGAACGTCGTAATCGTACTTTACTAGATATGGTGCGATCTATGATGTCTATTACCGATTTGCCGCTATCGTTTTGGGGTTACGCTTTAGAGACAGCTGCATTCACATTAAATAGGGCACCATCTAAATCCGTTGAGACGATGCCTTATGAACTATGGTTTGGCAAGAAACCGAAGTTGTCGTTTCTTAAAGTTTGGGGCTACGATGCTTATGTGAAAAAGCTTCAACCTGATAAGCTCGAACCCAAATGGGAGAAATGTGTCTTCATAGGATACCCAAAGGAGATTGTTGGGTACACCTTCTATCACAGATCCGAAGGCAAGACATTTGTCGCTAAGAATGGATCCTTTATACAGAAGGAGTTTCTCTCAAAAGAAGTGAGTGGGAGGAAAGTAGAACTTGATGAGGTAATTGTACCTGCTCCCTTATTGGAAAGTAGTCCATCACAGAAACTGGTTCCTGTGATACCTACACCAATTAGTGAGGAAACCAATGATGATGATCATGAAACTTCAGATCAAGTTACTACCGAACCTCGTAGGTCAACCAGAGTAAGATACACACCAGAGTGGTACGGTAATCCAGTTCAGGAGGTCATGTTACTTGACCATGATGAAACTATGAACTATGAGGAAGCGATGATGAGCCCAGATTTCGCAAAATGGCTTGAGGCCATGAAATCTGAGATGGGATCCATGTATGAGAACAAAGTGTGGACTTTGGTTGACTTGCCCAATGATCAGCAAGCCATCGAGAATAAATGGATCTTCAAGAAGAAGACTGACACTGACGGTAACGTTACTGTCTACAAAGCTCGACTTATTGCGAAAGGTTTTCGACAAGTTAAAGGAGTTGACTACGATGAGACCTTCTGACCCGTAGCAATGCTTAAGTCTGTCCGAATCATGTTAGCAATTGCCGCATTTTATGATTATGAAATTTGGCAAATGGATGTAAAGACTGCATTCCTGAATGGATTTCTGGAAGAAGAGTTGTATATGATGCAACCTGAAGGTTTTATTGATCCAAAGGGTGCTAACAAAGTGTGCAAGATCCAGCAATCCATTTATGGACTGGTGCAAGCCTCTCGGAGTTGGAATAAACATTTTGATAGTGTGATCAAAGCATATGGTTTTATACAGACTTTTGGAGAACCATGTATTTACAAGAAAGTGAGTGGGAGCTCTGTAGCATTTCTAATATTATATGTGGATGACATATTGTTGATTGGAAATGATATAGAATTTCTAGATAGCATAAAAGGATACTTGAATAAGAGTTTTTCAATGAAAGACCTGGGTGAAGCCGCTTATATATTGGGCATCAAGATCTATAGAGATAGATCAAGACACTTAATTGGACTTTCACAAAGCACATACCTTGATAAAGTTTTGAAAAAGTTCAAAAATGGATCAAGCTAAGAAAGGGTTCTTACCTGTGTTACAAGGTGTGAAGTTGAGTAAGACTCAATGCCCGATCACTGCAGAAGATAGAGAGAAAATGAGAAGTATTCCCTATGCTTCAGCCATAGGCTCTATCATGTATGCAATGTTGTGTACCAGACCTGATGTGTGCTTGCTATTAGTTTAGCAAAGAGGTACCAAAGTAATCCAGGAGTGGATCACTGGACATCGGTGAAAGGGTCGAGAAGAGGTGTCTAGAGGGGGGTTATTAGACACTAAGTGCCAAAAGATGCAGTTTTTAATATTCTTAAGTTTAAGTGGAGTTTAAGAACAAGTTTAACAAACACAATACATATCAAGCAAGCATGCAATGAGTATATGAGCAGCGAAAAGTAAAGCATGCAACTTGCAAGAATGTAAGGAGAAGGGTTTGGAGTATTCAAACGCAATTGGAGACACGGATGTTTTTGTCGTGGTTCCGATAGGTGGTGCTATCGTACATCCACGTTGATGGAGACTTCAACCCATGGAGGGTAATGGTTGCGCGAGTCCACGGAGGGCTCCACCCATGAAGGGTCCACGAAGAAGCAACCTTGTCTATTCCATCATGGTCGTCGCCCACGAAGGACTTGCCTCACTAGCGGTAGATCTTCACAAAGTAGGCGATCTCCTTGCCCTTACAAACTCCTTGGTTCAACTCTACAATCTTTTCAGAGGCTCCCAAGTGACACCTAGCCAATCTAGGAGACACCACTCTCCAAGAGGTAACAAATGGTGTGTTGATGATGAACTCCTTGCTCTTGTGCTTCAAATGATAGTCTCCCCAACACTCAACTCTCTCTAACAGGATTTGGATTTGGTGGAAAGAAGATTTGAGTGGAAAGCAACTTGGGGAAGGCTAGAGATCAAGATTCATATGGTTGGAATGGAATATCTTGACCTCAACACAAGTGTAGGTGGTTCTCTCTCAGAAAATGTGTATTGGAAGTGTAGGTATGTTCTGATGGCTCTCTCCATGAATGAAGAGTGGGTGGAGGGGTATATATAGCCTCCACACAAAATCTAACCGTTACACTCAATTTACCAATCTCGGTGAGACCGAAGGGAAAAACTCGGTCGGACCGATTTAGTAAACCTAGTGACCGTTAGGATTTTCGGTGGGACCGGCTAGTTCAACTCGGTGGAACCGATGTTCTAGGGTTAGGGTAAAACCAAAACTCGGTTTGACCGATTACTCAAACTCGGTGGGACCGATTTGGGTAATAAGCGAAACAGAGAGTTGGCCAAGCAAACTCGATGGGGCCGATTGCATATCTCGGTGGGACCGAAAATATTGCAACAGGTAACAGAGAGTTTGCAAGCCCATCTCGGTGAGACCGAGATCCCATCAGTGAGACCGAACTGATTAGGGTTTTTGGCAGTGGCTATGTTAACTGAACTCGGTGGCTTCGGATAAAAATAATTGGTGGGGCCGAGTTTGACTTTTGGTTTAGGTCATATGTGGATGTGGGAAGGCAGTTGAGGGTTTTGGAGCATATCACTAAGCACTTTGAGCAAGCAAGCCATTAAGCAACACCTCATCCCCTCTTGATAGTATTGGCTTTTCCTATAACTCAATGTGATCTTGGATCACTAAAATAGAAAATGTAGAGTCTTGATCTTGAAGCTTGAGCCAATCCTTGTCCTTAGCATCTTGAAGGGGTTCCACATCCTCTAGTCCATGCCACTCCATTGTTGAACTTATCTGAAACATACTAGGTAAAAGTGTTAGTCCAACAAGAGATATGTTGACATTAATTACCAAAACCACCCAGGGAGCACTTGTGCTTTCAATCTCCCCCTTTTTGGTAATTGATGACAACATACATCAAAGCTTTAGATAAAGATATAGAGAATAGCAAGTAAAGCTTTGGAAAGACATGTAACATGCATAGGCTCCCCCTACATGTACGCAATCATGTGAATATTGAATATAGGAGCATGTGAATGCGTAAACATGACAGAGTAAGCAATGTGTTACATGTATCTTGGCTATATGCATCAGAGCAAATGATGTGAATGTGATAAATGTACCTTCATGCTCATGAGTCCTTCTTGCAAACAGTATGTACATCAGCAAGGATTTCTCATTCACATGACTGAGATGCATATACTTACCTTGTGGTCTTGAGTTGGCTTAGGATGGGATGAACCTATGCAAACAAGATTAAATAACATAGATACACCTACTGACGAGAGCAAAACAAGAGAAACCACAAGAGAACCAAGACTGGGATGACATGTAGAGTGAGTACTAAGTACCACATTGGATATAGACATGTCCCCAAAGGTAAAGATATGCAATAAAATCAGAGATTTCCTTCCCTTAGATGTCTTGCTCCCCCTGAATCTACATGGGATATTGGGAGAAGATAGAGAACAGAAAATCAGAGCAACAAAAAAGAAACAACAGAGGTTGAGCTAAAACAAGCAACCAAACATGTCTTTCCCCTCTTAAAGACATGTGACATCTCTCCTCTTGAACACCAAGCATCTGGGGTCTTTGATGATATTACTTTCTCCTAGTTGAGAAACTCTCTCCCCCTAAGTATTCTCTCTTTCTCCCCCTATAGGAAGGATTAAGCTTTGATGTGATCTCTCTCTCCCCCTTTGGCATCAATTTCCAAGAAGGGCTCTTCTGGACATGTGATACAAATGGGTTGGTCCTTGAGTCACAGAGCAAAGCAGCATGTCTAATATGATGCTGGTAGAGGACAAGAATCATTGAGTGGAGCTGGAGCAAATAGAAATCAGGAATAAGTGGCAAGTTGGTTTTCCTATGGTGGAATCGGTGACTCCGAGTTGTGTGCTTCGGTTGCACCGAAGGATTTCGGTTGGGCCGAAGAGAACAAACCGGTGTGACCGAGTTCATAAGAGTGAAACCACTTGTCACCTCAGCTCACTAGACAAGTAAGATCTCACAAGGATATGCAAGGAATTAGCTGAAAGATTTGCAATGAATTGGATGCAGAAAATGCAGAATAAAAAGGAAAGAAAAGAAACTAAAAGTTCTAGATGAAGTTTTTTTTTGAAAGGGGAAACAAATATGCAAATGCAAACGCACGGAGAAACACTAGAGAACTTCATCTAGAAATGGTCGGTGACAAAGTCACCTATGTTAGAGTATATTGACTTAGGAGTCAAGTGAGAGCACTTGATCATAGGTCATACTCATTGTTTAAGCTCAAAATGGGGTTACCATTTTTCTTTTAAGCCTTTTGATGTACTCACATCTTGTCGAGTTGCTTTGACTCATGACTTGGAGTAAAGCTTCTCTAAGATGGAATAACATACCTTGGGTGGTGGTGTTGATCTTGTTCATGTAGTTGAACTTGTGTGGGTTGCTCAAGGTTGATGTAGTTCATCAAGGGTTGGGAGCACCACTTGGAGTTTGAGTTCATCTACCTACATGGGTTAGCTTTGCAAGGAAGAGCACTTGTGTATCCAAAATGAAAATCATGAGACTCAACATGGAATTTGCCAAAGGATATGTTTGAATGGTTTCGTGCTTCCTTGTCTTCAACCACCATTGTGTAGAGACTTGGTGATGTAGAGATTGCTCAAGATGTGAGTGAGTTGCAATCTCATAGATTTAGATTCAACCAAGTACCTACACGGGTTAGATAACATGCAAGGTACAAATATATCCAAGACATATGAATAGCATCATAAGAGAAATATCGAGGATTAGTCATAGGCTCATGCCCCGCATGTATCAAATGGAGTTCCTACTCCAAGTTTGAAGCATCAATGATGTTCAATTCACCGCTCAACCTGCAAAACACTTTCTCATGAAGTGGTTTAGTGAATATATCCGCCAATCGCTTATCGGTGCGAACATGCTTAAGGTTAATGTCCCCTTTTGCAACATGATCTCGAATGAAATGATGACGAACTTCAATATGCTTAGTTCGAGAATGTTGCACGGGATTGTGAGAAATCTTAATAGCACTTTCATTGTCACATAGCAATGGAACATGTTTCACATATATCCCATAATCTTTAAGAGTTTGGGTCATCCAAAGTAATTGAGCACAACATGAACCAGCGGCAATGTATTCCGCTTCGGCGGTGGATAAGGATACCGAGTTTTGTTTCTTGGAAGACCAAGACACAAGAGATCTACCAAGGAATTGACAAGTACCCGAAGTGGACTTTCTATCAACCTTGTCTCCGGCATAGTCCGAATCGGAGTAGCCAACAAGATCAAAAGAGGACCTCTTAGGATACCAAATGCCAAAATTTGGTGTATGGATTAGGTATCTCACTATCCTTTTCACAGCCTTAAGATGACACTCTTTAGGAGCAGCTTGATATCGTGCACACATGCACACACTTAGCATAATATCGGGACGAGAGGCACATATATATAACAATGAACCAATCATAGAGCGATAAACCTTTTGATCAACCGGTTCACCATCTTTGGTCAAATCAAGATGTCCACTAGTAGGCATGGGTGTAGTCATACCTTTGCATTCTTGCATATTGAACTTCTTGAATAAGTCATTGGTGTACTTCGTTTGAGAGACAAAGGTACCTTCCTTAGTTTTCTTGATTTGCAAACCGAGAAAGAATTTGAGTTCACTCATCATAGACATCTCAAACTTCTCCGACATTAGCTTTCCAAACTTCTCACTAAAATGAGGGTTAGTTGAACCAAATATGATATCATCAACATAAATTTGGCACACAAATAGTTCTCCATTAACCCTTTTAGTAAAAAGAGTAGAATCAATTTTACCAATTTCAAAGCCTTTTTCAATAAGGAACTTGGTCAAGCATTTATACCATGCTCTAGGAGCTTGTTTAAGACCATAAAGGGCTTTGTGAAGTTTGTAAACATGATTAGGTTTCTTAGGATTGACGAAGCCGGGAGGTTGCTTAACATAAACTTCTTCCTCAATTTTGCCATTTAGAAAAGCACTTTTAATGTCCATTTGGTACAAGGTGATATCATGGTGATTAGCATAAGCAAGTAAGATGTGAATGGACTCAAGTCTAGCAACGGGAGCATATGTCTCACCATAGTCCATACCTTCAACTTGTGTGTAGCCTTGGGCGACGAGACATGCTTTGTTGCGAACCACTTGTCCATCTTCATCTTGCTTGTTGCGAAACACCCATTTGGTACCAATGATGTTGTGGGTGTTGTCGGGCTTCTCGACCAATGTCCACACTTGATTTCTCTCAAAGTTGTGTAGCTCTTCATGCATAGCATTTATCCAATCCGGATCCTCCAATGCTTCTTCAACCTTCATAGGTTCAATGCTAGAGATGAATGAGTAATGTTCACAAAAGTTAGCTAAATGAGTTTTAGAGCGAGTGATTCTCCCGGTTTGGATATCATTGTAGATTTGCTCGACGGGATGATCCTTAGCAATTCTTGCTCGAACTTGTGAAAGCTTTTGCTTGGGTCGGGGTGGAACATCCTCTTCATCTTCTCCTTCTTGGCCTTCTTCATTGTTGACGTTTTCGTTCTCTTGTCATGGTGGAGAAGGGGGTTGTTGATGTTCATCTTGGTGCGCTTCCTTGTTTTCTTCATCTTGGCGTGTCCCACTTGTGGATACTTCCGTATCAACTCTTGGTTCACCTTGTCGTGAGGTAGAAGCTTCCACTTGGACGGACGAGGTACTCTCCTTCACTTCCGTTGGACGAATCTTGCCAATGGACAAGTCTTGAATTGCTTCCGAAGGGTCTTTGTCTCCTACATCAATTGGCAATTGCTCTACTTGTGAGCCGTTAGATTCATCAAACTTCACATCTACCATCTCTTCAACCTTTCGGGTGAAATTGTTGTAGACACGGTAAGTGTGAGAGTTTGAGCCATAACAAAGTAGGAAACCTTCATGAGATTTAGGAGCAAATTTAGAACGACGATGCTTATCAAGAATGTAGCACTTTGAGCCAAATACTCGAAAGTATCCAACTTGGGGTTTTTTACCGGTGAGGAGATCGTATGCCATCTTGCTGAGTAGCTTGTGAAGATACAAGCGATTTGTTGCATGACAAGCTGTCTCAACCGCTTCCGCCCAAAAGTGCTTTGGCATTTTGTACTCATCAAGCATTGTTCTTGCCATCTCGATAAGAGTCCGGTTCTTCCTTTCAACAACTCCATTTTGTTGAGGTGTGTACGTAGCCGAGAACTCGTGTGAAATCCCTTCTTCGTCAAGAAAGGTGTCCAAATTTGCGTTCTTGAACTCTGTTCCATTGTCGCTCTGAACCTTCTTGATCTTCACGTCAAACTGATTTTGGGCCTTCCTAGCGAAGTTTTTGAAGATCTTTTGGACCTGCGATTTGTCATCAAGAAAGAACACCCACGTAAATCTTGAAAAATCATCAACTATGGCTAGACCAAATGAGTTACGACCGAGACTCTTGTAGGCATTTGGACCAAAGAGATCCATGTGAAGTAGCTCGAGTGGTCTTCTTGTGGTCATGATGTTCTTTGCGCGGTGACTTCCTCCAACTTGTTTTCCTGCTTAACAAGCACTACAAAGTCTATCCTTGTCAAATATGACATCTTTTATTCCAAGGATATGATCACCTTTAATAAGCTTATCAAGATTTCGCATACCAACATGACCTAGTCTTCTATGCCACAACCAGCCTTTAGAAGATTTGGCAATTAAGCAAGTTTTAGGTTGAGCCTTTTTAGTGAAATCAACAATGTAAAGATCTCCTCTACGTATACTGGTAAAGACCATTTTATGATTATCTCTACGAAACACTTGGCAGTCTACTTCAGTAAATAGGACATTGAAACCGAAATCAGCAAGTCTAGATACTGAAAGTAAGTTGTAGCCAAGAGATTCAACGAGCATGACATTTTGTATGGAGCTATCATGTGAGATGGACACCTTACCAAGGCCAACCACCTTACCCTTTGAATTATCACCAAAAGTGACATACTTTCGAGGGCCGTCATTTTCAGCAAGCTCACGGAACATGTCTTTATCTCCGGTCATATGATCAGTACATCCACTATCAAGGACCCATTCCTTTCCTCCAGCCATGTAGACGCGAAGATTTGCCATAAGACCAAGGTGTCTCATCGCATCATCGAGATCATATTCACTATCATCATCATCATCATCATCATCATCATCCTCATCCGAGTATTCATGTTCAACATCATCTTGTGATTGATCAATTCCTAGAGAGGGCAATTCATTAGATAAATGATCATTTCTATAGTTATCTTTATGTATTCTAATAGCTCTGGAAATGATATTGCTAATGATTCCAACATCTCCTTTGGCACTCGTAAGATTAGTAAGCTCAAATAAGCAGTCACCAAATTTGGGATCATTGGAACTCATCTTAATCAAAGCAATAGACTTATGGAGGATTTCATCTAGATCTTTCAAGGAGTAATTAGGAAAGAGTTCCTCAAGAAATTTCCATATGGTGTAGGCACACTTAAGAGTCGGCAAACATCCAATCAAGTTTCTAGGCAAGCCTCTAGTGATAAGATTAACAGTTCTAAGATTGCGAATCATGTCAATATCTTCATCTAGGGTAGGGTGCAAAGGATCAACATGAGGTGCACAAGGGCTAGTAATGTACTTGTTCAAATGATATTCATTGAAAATCTCAAGCATTTCATTTTTTCACTCATGAAAATACTCTCCATCAAGAATAGGCACTCTATGTCTAAGACTCCCCAAAGTAGACACATCCATATTCCTCCAATGGTGTTTAAACCAAGGCAATGGAGACCAAAGCTCTGATACCAATTGAAAGGATCGAGAAGAGGTGTCTAGAGGGGGGGTGATTAGACACTAAGTGCCAAAAGATGCAGTTTTTAATATTCTTAAGTTTAAGTGGAGTTTAAGAACAAGTTTAACAAACAAATACATATCAAACAAGCATGCAATGAGTATATGAGCAGCGGAAAGTAAAGCATGAAACTTGCAAGAATGTAAGGAGAAGGGTTTGGAGTATTCAAATGCAATTGGAGACACGGGTGTTTTTGTCGTGGTTCCGATAGGTGGTGCTATCGTACATCCATGTTGATGGAGACTTCAACCCACGGAGGGTAACGGTTGCGCGAGTCCACGGAGGGCTCCACCCACGAAGGGTCCACGAAGAAGCAACCTTGTCTATTCCATCATGGTCGTCGCCCACGAAGGACTTGCCTCACTAGCGGTAGATCTGTAGATCTTCACAAAGTAGGCAATCTCCTTGCCCTTACAAACTCCTTGGTTCAACTCCACAATCTTGTCGGAGGCTCCCAAGTGACACCTAGCCAATCTAGGAGACACCACTCTCCAAGAGGTAACAAATGGTGTGTTGATGATGAACTCTTTGCTCTTGTGCTTCAAATTATAGTCTCCCCAACACTCAACTCTCTCTCACAGGATTTGGATTTGGTGGAAAGAAGATTTGAGTGGAAAGCAACTTGGGGAAGGCTAGAGATCAAGATTCATATGGTTGGAATGGAATATCTTGACCTCAACACAAGTGTAGGTGGTTCTCTCTCAGAAAATGTGTATTGGAAGTTTAGGTATGTTCTGATGGCTCTCTCCACGAATGAAGAGTGGGTGGAGGGGTATATATAGCCTCCACACAAAATCTAACTGTTACACTCAATTTACCAATCTCGGTGAGACCGAAGGGAAAAACTCGGTCGGACCGATTTAGTAAACCTAGTGACCGTTAGGGTTTTCGGTGGGACCAACTAGTTCAACTTGGTGGGACCGATTTGGGTAATAAGCGAAACAGAGAGTTGGCCAAGCACACTCGGTGGGGCCGATTGCATATCTCGGTGGGACCGAAAATATTGCAACAGGTAACAGAGAGTTTGCAAGCCCATCTCGGTGAGACCGAGATCCCATCAGTGAGACCGAACTGATTAGGGTTTCTGGCAGTGTCTATGTTAATTGAACTCGGTGGCTCCGGATAGAAAGAACGGTGGGGCCGAGTTTGACTTTTGGTTTAGGTCATATGTGGATGTGGGAAGGTAATTGAGGGTTTTGGAGCATATCACTAAGCACTTTGAGCAATGTAACGCACTCGATGCGGCTATATCTCCCACGTGTCGAAGCACGACTTAGAGGCATAACCGCATTGAAAGCAATGTCACAAGTGAGGTAATCTTCGCAAACAACCCATGTAATACAATAAGGGAAAAGATACATAGTTGGCTTACAATCGCCACTTCACACAAGTACAAGAATAAAGCATTACATTATACAAATACACTCAAGGTCCGACTACGGAACCAAAATAAAAAGAAGACTACCCCAAATGCTACACAGATCCCCGATCGGCCCCAACTGGGCTCCACTACTGATCAACTAGAACAAAACAACACAAAGGACAAGGTCTTCATCGAGCTCCTCCTTGAGCTTGGTTGCGTCACCTGCTCTGTAACATCAGCACCTGCAAACTGGTTTTGGAAGTATCTGTGAGTCACGAGGACTCAGCAATCTTACACCCTCGCGATCAAGACTATTTAAGCTTATAGGTAAGGCAAGGTAATATGTGGAGCTGCAGCAAGCGACTAGCATATATGGTGGCTATCCTGTTCGCAAAAGAGAGCGAGAAGAGAAGGCAAAGCACGAACGAAGAACTATGATCAAGAAGTGATCCTAAAACAACCTACGTCAAACATTACTCCAACACCGTGTTCACTTCCCAGACTCCGCCGAGAAGAGACCATCACGGTTACACACGCGGTTGATGTATTTTAATTAAGATCAACTTCAGGTTTTCTACAACCGGACATTAACAAATTCCCATCTGCCCATAACCACGGGCACGCCTTTCGAAAGTTCAAATCCCTGCAGGGGTGTCCCAACTTAGCCCATCATAAGCTCTCATGGTCAACGAAGGATATTCCTTCTCCCAAGACATTCTGATCAGACTCGGCATCCAGGTTACAAGACATCCTCGACAATGGTAAAAAAGTCCAGCAACACCGCCCGAATGTGCTGACAAATCCCGATAGGAGCTGCACATATCTCGTTCTCAGGGCACACTCAGATGAGCAGTCCGTTCAACTAAAACCAGCCCTCGAGTTTCCCCGAGGTGGCGCTGCAAGGGGCTCTAGTTTGGACCAACACTCAGAGGAGCACTGGCCCGGGGGGGTTAAAATAATGATGACCCTTGGGCAGGCCTACCCAAGGGAAAGAAAAGGCTAGGTGGCGAATGGTAAAACCAATGTTGGGCATTGCTGGAGGAGTTTTATTCAAGGCGAACTGTCAAGGGGTTCCCATTATAACCCAACCGCGCAAGGAACACAAAATCCGGGAACATAACACCGATATGACGGAAACTAGGGCGGCAAGAGTGGAAGAAAACACCAGGCATAAGGCCGAGCCTTCCACCCTTTACCAAGTATATAGATGCATTAATTAGATAAGAGATATTGTGATATCCCAACAAGTAAACATGTTCCAACAAGGAACAACATCTCCATGTTCCAACAAGGAACAAACTTCAATCTTCACTTGCAACTAACAACGCTATAAGAGGGGCTGAGCAATGCGGTAACATAGCCAAACAACGGTTTGCTAGGACAAGGTGGGTTAGAGGATTGGTTTAACAACATGGGAGGCATGATAAGCAAGTGGTAGGTATCACAGCATAGGCATAGTAATAGAGCGAGCATCTAGCAAGCAAAGATAGAAGTGATTTCGAGGGTATGGTCATCTTGCCTGAAATCCCGCAAGGAAGAAGAATGTGTCCCTGAAGAAGACAAACGGACGTAGACGAACGGGTCCTCACAAACGCGACGTTATTGGAACTAACCCGAAGAAGCAACACCGGAAAAGAAGCAAACAACCAACACATAAACATGGCATGATGCACAACCAAGTATGATGCATGTCCGGTTTAAAGAGGGCATGGCATGGCAAAGTGCACAAGCAAAACTACAAGTTAAGTGGAGCTCAATATGCAACGAGTTGCATATTGACGAAACACCACATTCGAGTTACTTAGTTCGATCTCGTTTATGTACCCAACAATATTAAATGTTGTTAGCATGGCAAGAGGGTGAAGCAAAGTAAAACTACCTATCTAGTCAAGTTTAAATGAGGTCGGAAGCAACGAACAACAAATCCGGCAAATCCCCATATGCATATATTAGGGTTTGGTACTGATCTGCCCGAAACACAATTTTAGGGTTGTTAAACATGCAAAGTAAAGCCACCATGTTAAACTAGGCAAAATTCTACCCCATATACATATAAAGTTTATTTGAAACTGAGCTACGGTTATTTAGTTATGAATTAAAGCATTTTAACATGGCATAGGAGTAAATTAAAGCAAACATCATTTTAAGCATTTCAAACATGGATGAAAGTTGCAAAATATTAATATACACACAATTTTAAGCAAGTTTCATATATAATTTGTTTTAAACCGATGCATGGTTGTGGAGATATTAAATGCAGGATCTAGAGGGACTGTTCTGTAAAACTGGCAGCCTCTGGAATAAATAGAAAAATCACAGCACGCACAAAAAAACATATGCGGCTGGATCTAGGTGTTGGGCTTCCTCACCACGGGCCAAGCCCAGGTCGTTGGAGCCAGCTGGGCCGCGAGGCTCTTGCCTGGGCCTTGGTGGCTGCTGGCCTAGGCGCAGTTGACGCAGGAGGTCAACAAGGCGGGGCGGTCCACGCGAGGTAGGGACGCGCTAGCAACCTGCTCGTAACTGAAAGAGCAGAGGCGGCAGCAGTGTTCAAGCGATAGCGGCTGGGCACGATGGTATCCGGCGATGTGGCGCAAGGAACGGAGGGAGGTGCAGCGGGATGGGTCTTCAGGCGGCGGACGACGGCGAGTATCCTCCGGATCTGATGAGGGGAGCTGGTTCCTGATGGCGGGAGCTGCAGAGGCCATGGCGGGGGAAGAAATTAGAGGAGATACAGCAGTAAAGAGAGAACACGAAGGAAGGAGAGCAGCGGCAGGAGGGCTCCATGGACGCCATGGCTGGGCGCTGCAGTCACCGACGCGGACGACAGACGCACGGCGGCGCTAGTGTTTGACGGCGACAAACGACAGGTGCACGCGGTGCGGAAAATCCCACACGGTCGAGGGCAGGTGAAAGGAGTGGGACTTGGCGCCGGCCTCGTTCTCACGTGCTTGCACGACCGAAGCAGGGGACGGCGATGGACTTGGCGGTCTCCGGTGGGGCGGTGTGGCGGTCTCGAGCGGCATGGGGAGACTCGAAGCAGAGGCATGGCAAGATGCAACACCGGATGATGACATGGCAAGATGCAACACGCAAGCAAAAGACAAGGCAACAACAACAAAACACCGGAAGACACCTGGTGCAACGGTCTCGGGGTGTTACAAGCAAGCAAGCCATTAAGCAACACCTCATCCCCTCTTGATAGTATTGGCTTTTTCTATAGACTCAATGTGATCTTGGATCACTAAAATAGAAAATGTAGAGTCTTGATCTTGAAGCTTGAGCCAATCCTTGTCCTTAGCATCTTGAAGGGGTTCCACATCCTCTAGTCCATGCCACTCCATTGTTGAACTTATCTGAAACATACTAGGTAAAAGTGTTAGTCCAACAAGAGATATGTTGACATTAATTACCAAAACCACCCAGGGAGCACTTGTGCTTTCAATCGGTCAAGAACATCTTGAAATACCTGAAAAGGACTAAGGATATGTTTCTCGTTTATGGAGGTGACAAAGAGCTCATCATAAATGGTTACATCGATGCAAGCTTTGACACTGATCCGGACGATTCTAAATCACAAACCGGATACGTGTTTATATTGAACGATGGAGCTGTCAGTTAGAGCAATTCTAAACAAAGCATCATGGTGGGATCTATGTGTGAAGCGGAGTACATAGCTACTTCGGAAGCATCAAATGAAGGAGTCTGGATGAAGGAGTTCATATCCGATCTATGTGTCATACCTAGTGGATCGGGTCCAATGAAAATCTTTTGTGACAATTCTGGTGCAATTGCCTTGGCAAATGAATCCAGATTTCACAAGAGAACCAAACACATCAAGAGACGCTTCAATTCCATCCGCGACCAAGTCCAGGTGGGAGACATTGATGTAACGCCCCGGATGCAATTTTCCATAATTGTAACTCCGTCTCTTGCCTCTTCCGGAGAGGTGTTGTGAGATTCCCTTCATGGTTGGATTTTGTTTTCATTTTGCATTTTGTTTGTGTCATGCATTTCATATCATGTCATCATGTGCATCGCATTTGCATACGTGTTTGTCTCATGCATCCGAGCATTTTCCCCGTTGTCCGTTTTGCAATCTGATACTCCTACGTCCTCCGGCGCCCCCTTTTGTCTCTTTTCGTGAGCGGGTGGTAAACGTTCTCGGAATGGACCGAGATTTGCCAAGCGGCCTTGGTACACCACATGTAGACCGTCTGTCAAATTTCGTGCCATTTGGAGTCCGTTTGATACTCCAATGGTTAACTGGGGAACCGTAAAGGCCTCATGTGTGTTGCAGCCCAAAACCCCTCCAAAACGGCCCAATAACCCTTCCAAACCACTCCCATGTCCTCCGTCGTCGGATCACGATCGCGTGGTCGAAAACTACACCTCATTTGGACATTCCTACCTCCTTCTACCTATAAATATGTGCCCCTCTCCGAAATTCACGGTGCAAACCCTAGCCCCGCTCCCATCGCACCGCCGGACACGTCCAACTCTGGATGGACATGTCCAGCCCCCACATCGCCCGGACCTATCACGAGGCGCCACGTCAGCCAACCGCGCCCCTCGCCCAATCCCCGCGTGCCACCTGTCCAGCTCCTATCCCGCGCGCCGCCGCGGCCCGCTGGACCCGGATCGGGCCCGCGCGAGCCTGATCGGCTGCGCCGCTCGCCCGCCGCGACCCTTAGCTCCCGTGCTGCCCTACCCTTGCCCCGCTCACCGTGCATCTCGCCCTGCCGCCGCATGCCGTCGCCGCCGCCACCAGAGTTTGCCGGTGCCCGCTGCTCCGCCGGCGCCCTTCGCGCCGCCACCCGCTTCGCTCCTCCGCTGTGCCGTCTCACCGGCGCCTCCCCGGTCTCCATCCGCCGCCGCCGTGCCCGGATCCAGCACCGGACAGCTGGACCTGGTCGTCCCCGCAGCCGTCTCGCGACCCGAGTCGCCGGAGACCGCCGCCGTCTGCTCCCGTCGCCGCCGCCGCCTGACGGGATCGGGAGGAGCCCGATCCGCCTCTCCATTCGCGATATCTTTTGCACTTTTGCCATGCCTTTCTTAATCGAGTATTCATCTTATGGATGTGAAGTCTCTTCAGTCTTTTTTTTCAATGTTTTACCCAGGGTTTCTTATGAAGATACTAAGGGAGCTTTAAGTTCAACACTCTTCGTTCTCTTTTCTTCTCCGGTGGATTCAATTCAAGCTTTCAGTGTTGATCATATTCCTTTCCTAGTTTTAAATGTGTTCTCAAGCCGGTGCACCTCTTAGTCATCCACTTCTCGCTATTCAATTGTTCCGGAGTGCTCAAGATATCTCAAAGATTCGTGTTTGCACTCTGTATTCGTTCAAGCTCTTTCGAGATTGTTATCTCATTCAAGCCACTTAATTCAAGCGATGCAATCTCACTTTCAAGTAATCGTTCAATGGTGTTTCTTTTGAGTGGGCCTAACCCACAAGTCTTTTCCCAGGATCTTACCCGACTCTTCTATTTTGTCGGAGCTATTCTCAAATCTTCCAAAGTTTGACATAAGAATGAATTTTCATGAGTCAATTGCCTTCTCCAATATCGCTTTCAAATTCTTTTCATCTTTGGCTCAACCTGTCCTCTTTTAATCATTCCGGAGTGTTTAAACAATTCTTGATGGTGTTTCTCATCATCATTCTCAATATTTTAAGACCGAAGAAGTTTTTTCTCTCAATCTTGTCCATTCTCTTCAAGATTCATGGTCAAGCTTGGTGCCATCCTCTCATAATTGTTTTCGATCGTGAGAATTCTCTTCACCCATCCGAAGCAATTCAGGAGTCTTTTCAGTTTGATTCTTCGGAGCCCATCATCTCAGAAGTATTCATTCCATCTTTCAGCTCTCGTTCTCCAAATCATACCGGTGCAGCATTCAAGTATTCTCTTATCAGCTTGTGATCTCTTTGTTCTCATGTATCTAAATTCCCTCAAGTATCAATCTTTCGTTTTCCAATTCTTCCCGATGATTTGTGTCTTTGGCACTTTCTTTTTCAATTCTTTTGGTGGTTCGTTCAAGATTTCTCTTCCTTCATTATCATATCTATTCATTCGTTGTTTTCAAACCCCACCGGTGGACCCATCAAGACCTTCTCAAGTTTGCGCTATATCTATCTTAGTCCTTTCTATGAGAATAAGTAGTATGCCAAATCCGTTGCTTGTCATCAATTTAAATTGGTGAAGGATAAGCATAATGTAATTCTTATTCTTGTTTCATAGAGTATATTCAATTTCTGCTTTCCGGAGTGGTTCATCATATCACATTCTCAGTTCGAGATGCTTTATCTTTTCTTTTCCCGTAGTTCCAAGCTCTATCAATTATATCGTCGTGAAGATCCATCTAGATCATTACAAGGCTTCACCTTGTGTTTTCAACTTCTCTTTCTTTTTATCATCATTTTGTTACCGAAGTTCTTCATGGAGGCTCTACATGATGGTTCATCAAGGGTTTAATTCCTTCTCGAAGTTTTTCTTTTCAGAGGAGCTCAAGCATTCTTCATCTTGCAATCCGGAGTGCAATTGTTTCTCCCTTATCTTTTGAGGTGGTAATATATCATTCTTCATTCACAAGAATGAGATATTCTAAATCCACCAATCTCTTCGTTGGAGTTATCTTGTGTCATGTTTCATCTAAAGCCTTCCCTAAGGATTGTTGCTATTTATGGTGCTCATAAATGACCAAAGTTCTTCATTTATCCTCCCGGTGAAATAAGTTTCTCGTCTGCTTGTTCATATCAATCCAATCTATCATTTCCGTTAGTGGCAGAATTTCACCTCACTTTTGAGATGTTTTCGATAAGCCCACAACAAGCTTACTCTTTTCGTTGTTGGTTTTCCAACAACTCCGTCCAATTCTCTATGGAAGGATGCTTTCAAATTCATTCGAGGTAGAAGATGTTGTTTTCTTCTTCGTTACTTTCAATTTGTGCTATCTTTTGTTCCGGAGGCATTGTGATGTTGCACGCTTCGACCCATCATCCCAATTTCTCACAAAAGATCATGTTCTTTCCTTTGATTATCCATTTAACCGGAGTGTTGTGCCCTTTGCTCAAGTTCTTTTCGCCTCATCAAGTCTTGCATCTCTTTTCAACCGGAGTGCTGTCCGAATTTCTTCTCCTCTTTTCTGACGGAGGTTGTCAACTTCGTTTATCTCTGTTGTATTCTTTTCTCGAAATTGTTTAACATCTCAAGGTTTTGTGGTTTCACTCATTTGTCAAAGAAGCAACTTAGTTTTACCTCTTATCTTCCTCTTCCTTTTCCCTCCGGTGCCATCCTAGATCTCGGGACGAGATCCTCTCGTAGTGGTGGAGTGTTGTAATGCCCCGGATGCAACTTTCCATAATTGTAACTCCGTCTCTTGCCTTTTCCGGAGAGGTGTTGTGAGATTCCCTTCGTGGTTGGGTTTTGTTTTTTGTTTTGCATTTTGTTCGTGTCATGCATTTCATATCATGTCATCATGTGCATCGCATTTGCATACTGTTCGTCTCATGCATCCGAGCATTTTTCCCATCGTCTGTTTTACAATCCGACACTCCTACGTCCTCCGGCGCCCCCTTTTGTCTCTTTTCGTGAGCAAGTGGTAAATGTTCCCGGAATGGACCGAGATTTGCCAAGCAGCCTTGGTACACCACCGGTAGACTGCCTGTCAAATTTTGTGCCATTTGGAGTTCGTTTGATACTCCAACGGTTAACTGGGGAACCGGAAAGGCCTCGTGTGTGTTGCAGCCCAACACCCCTCCAAAACGGCCCAATAACCCTTCCAAACCACTCCCATGTCCTCCGTCGTCGGATCATGATCGCGTGGTCGAAAACTACACCTCATTTGGACATTCCTACCTCCTTCTACCTACAAATATGTGCCCCGCTCCGACATTCACGGTGCAAACCCTAGCCCCGCTCCCATCGCGCTGCCGGACATGTCCAACTCCGGACGGACATGTCCAGCCTCCACATCGCCCGAACCTATCACGAGGCGCCACGTCAGCCAACCGCGCCCCTCGCCCAATCCTCGCATGCCACCTATCCAGCGCCTGTCCCGCGCGCCGCCGCGGCCCGCCGGACCCAGATCGGGCCCGCGCGAGCCCGACCGGCCGCGCCGCTCGCCCACCGCGACCCTTAGCGCCCGTGCTGCCCTACCCTTGCCCCGCTCGCCATGCATCTTGCCTCGCTGCCGCATGCCATCGCCGCCACCACCGGAGTTCGCCGGCGCCCGCTGCTCCGTCGCCGCCCTTCGCGCCGCCACCCGCTTCGCTCCTCCGCCGTGCCATCTCGCCGGTGCCTCCCCGGTCTCCATCCGCCGCCACCGTGCCTGGATCCTGCACTGGTCGGCCGGACCTGGCCGTCCCCGCAGCCGTCTCGCGACCCGAGTCACCGGAGACCGCCGCCGTCTGCTCCCGTCGCCGCCGCCGGACGGGATCGGGAGGAGCCCGATCTGCCTCTCCGTTCGCGAACCTCGCGTGGGCCAGCGCCTCCCCACGGCCCATCTCTCCGGCCCGCCTACTTCTGCTTCCTGGGCCAATCCCACGTGGCGAGCCTCTGCCTAAATCCCGCCCGTGCATCGTTTTATTATTTGACGCTTGGTCTTGTTTTTTTTCCTGAAAACTGCCAAGTCCCCAAATCCATATATTTTATGCCCTTGTTCTTCATGCCATAACTCTGTGACCATAGCTCCATTCTATGTGTATGGTATATCAAAATGTTCACCATGATGTGCTCTTCATTTTGTTCCATTGTGGTCTGCATGTTTGAGTCCATCTTGATGCCCAAATCATTGATGCAAGAGTGCTATAAATTGTTAGGTGCCGTTTCTTATCAGAGTATGAGGTTTTGTCATTTTTATCACATTTGTTGTGTGCTTCATATGGGCACGAGCTCTACATGTGTTTTGATCTATGTCATGACATCTTTACAGGGGTGTTTGCCATGTATTTTTGTGATCTATGTGGTCACTAGCACAAGCATGCAAAGTAGCTCTCGTGATATTGCTGATTTCAGAGACTTAGGATTTCACTAAGTCATTTCCCTGTTGTTATTTTTATGCCATGTAACCATGTTGCTACAGTGAGATCCATGCTTTATTTGAGTTGCTTCAGTAAGGATGATTTGGACATATGGTTGTGATCTATCCATCCATGCCCCTTGTTTGCACTTATGGAGTGCCCTAGCATGACTTAATCTTGCTCTACTTTTGCTATAAAATGTTCCTGGCAGATTGTTTACAGGTTAATCAATTTTGCCATGGTTGTGGTAGTTGATCCAAGCATGCTATAAACTAGTTCTTGCCATGGTTAGCCTTATGAACATGTCTTCGTGCTGATGCTATGCTTTTTTTGTCATGCAATGCCTTGTGGTGAGTGATTTGAGCTTGCAAAGATGCCTTCATAATTCTATTTATGCCATGCTCTGTTTTCGGCCAAGTCTGAATCTGTTAACGAAACTTGCTATGTTTACATGGGTGCCATCATATTTTATGTGCCCCTTTGGCTCATGGTCAGTAAGGGACTTTTGTTCTATGCTTTGAGTAGATTCATGCCATGCCTTTATTTGCTATGATCTGTACCTGTAGCATGTTGTTTGCTTGCTCTAAACATTGCTTCCTGATGTTAATTCCTGACATGTTAGTATTTTCACAGTTTGTGAAGCTGATATCTTTTGCACTTTTGCCATGCTTGTTTGAACATGTTCTTGTGTGATTTATCCATAGCTCAGTGTTCATCTTTTGTCAAGCATCTTGAGTAGATGACTGCCATGTGCTTTGTTGCTATGTTGGAGTGTAGTAGCTTAGTTTCATGTTGCATTCTGGATGGCATCGTGCTGTTAATCGCAGAATTGTGCCATTCTTGTTTTGCTTGCCATTTGCAAACCGTGCATTCGATTCCGGTGATCTTTATATCTATTTCGACCAAAATCATCTCATCTTTCCAGTGGCACACTTGGTTTGCCAAGTTGATGCCTGGTTCAATATTTTCCTTCTGGAGCACGCATATGCATTGCATATCGCATCTCGCATATCATGCCATGTTTTGCATCATGTTGCTTGTGCATTGCACCGTGATTGATTGTTGGTCCTTTTGCTTGTGTTCTTGCTTTGGGTAGATCTGGGAGACGAATACGTGATCGAGGAACCCGTTGAGTATGCTTACGAGGATCAAGCTTTCGTCAACTCGGAGAACTTTGCAGGCAAGATGACCATACCCTCGAAATCACTTCTATCTTTGCTTGCTAGTTGCTCGCTCTATTGTTATGCCGCGATACCTACCACTTGCTTTATAATGCCTCCCATATTGCCATGTCAGCCTCTAACCCACCTTTCCTAGCAAACCGTTGCTTGGCTATGTTACCGCTTTGCTCAGCCCCTCTTATAGCGTTGCTAGTTGCAGGTGAAGATGGAGTTTGTTCCATGTTGGAACATGGATATTTTTGGGATATCATTATTATATCTTATTTACTTTAATGCACCTATACACTTGGTAAAGGGTGGAAGGCTCGGCCTTATGCCTGGTGTTTTGTTCCACTCTTGCCGCCCTAGTTTCCGTCATACCGATGTTATGTTCCTTGATTTTGTGTTCCTTACACGGTTGGGTGTTATGGGGACCCCTTGACAGTTCGCTTTGAATAAAACTCCTCCAGCAAGGCCCAACCTTGATTTTACATTTGCCTAACAACCTATCACCTTCCCTTGGGTTTTGCAGACTCAAGGGTCATCTTTATTTTAACCCCCTGGGCTAGTTCTTGCCTAAGTGTTGGTCTGAACCTGTCAGCCGACGGTGGCCCCCAGGGGCAACTCTGGGCGGGCCTACCGGAAGTTTGGACAAACATGTGTTGCCCTGAGAACGAGACATGTGCAGCTCCTATCAGGATGTCGGCACATCGGGCGGCTTTGCTGGTCTTGTTTTACCATTGTCGAAATGTCTTGTAACCGGGATTCCGAGTCTGATCGGGTCTTCCCGGGAGAAGGAATGTCCTTCGTTGACCGTGAGAGCTTGTGATGGGCTAAGTTGGGACACCCCTGTAGGGTTTTGAACTTCCAAAAGCCGTGCCCGTGGTTATGTGCAGATGGGAATTTGTTAATATCCGGTTGTAGAGAACTTGACACTTAAATTAATTAAAATGCATCAACCGCGTGTGTAGCCATGATGGTCTCTTTCCGGCGGAGTCTGGGAGGTGAACACGGTTCTTGTGCTATGCTTGAACGTAAGTTGTTTCAGGATCACTTCTTGATCACTTCTAGTTCACGACCGTGCTTTGCTTCTCTTCTCACTCTCTTTTGCGTAAGTTAGCCACCATATATGCTTAGTGCTTGCTGCAGCTCCACCTCATTACCCTATCCTACCCATAAGCTTAAATAGTCTTGATCTCGCGGGTGTGAGATTGCTGAGTCGTCGTGGCTCACAAATACTTCCAAACAGATGCAGGTGCCGATGATGCCAGTGCAGGGGACGCTACCGAGCTCAAGCGAGAGCTTGATGAAGATCGTGTTCGATGTGTTGTTACGCTTCCTGTTGATTAGTAGTGGAGCCCAGTTGGGGCGATCGGGGATCTAGCATTTGGGGTTGTCTTTCTTTATTTTGGTTCCGTAGTGGGACCTTGATTGTATTCTGGATGATGTATGCTATATTTATGTATTGTGTGAAGTGGCGGTTGTAAGCCAACTCTTTATCCCTTTCTTATTCAGTACATGGGATGTGTAAAGATTACCCCTCCTGCAACATGCCTACCATGCGGTTATGCCTCTAAGTCATGCTCCAACACGTGGGAGATATAGCCGCCTCGTGGGTGTTACAATTGATATTTGCAAGATACATATGGATCTGAATGTTACAAACCCGTTGACTAAGCCTCTCTCACGAGCAAAACATGATCAACACCAAGGCTCCATGGGTGTTAGAATCATTACTGTGTAATCTAGATTATTGACTCTAGTGCAAGTGGGAGACTGAAGGAAATATGCCCTAGAGGCAATAATAAAGTTATTATTTATTTCCTTATTTCATGATAAATGTTTATTATTCATGCTAGAATTGTATTAACCGGAAACATAATACATGTGTGAATACATAGACAAACAGAGTGTCATTAGTATGCCTCTACTTGACTAGCTCGTTGATCAAAGATGGTTATGTTTTCTAACCATAGAAATGAGTTGTCATTTGATAAACGGGATCACATCATTAGGAGAATGATGTGATTGACTTGACCCATTCCTTTAGCTTAGCACTGGATCGTTTTAGTTTACTGCTATTGCTTTCTTCATGACTTATACATGTTCCTATAACTATGAGATTATGCAACTCCTGATTACCGGAGGAACACTTTGTGTGCTACCAAACGTCACAACGTAACTGGGTGATTATAAAGGTGCTCTACAGGTGTATCTGATGGTACTTGTTGAGTTGGCATAGATCGAGATTAGGATTTGTCACTCCGATTATCGGAGCGGTATCTCTGGGCCCTCTCGGTAATGCACATCACTATAAGCCTTGCAAGCAATGCAACTAATGAGTTAGTTGCAGGATGATGCATTACAGAAACGAGTAAAGAGACTTGCCGGTAACGAGATTGAACTAGGTATTGAGATACCGACGATCGAATCTCGGGCAAGTAACATACCGATGACAAAGGGAACAATGTATGTTGTTATGCGGTTTGACCGATAAAGATCTTCGTAGAATATGTAAGAGCCAATATGAACATCCAGTTCCGCTATTGGTTATTGATCGGAGACATGTATCGGTCTTGTCTACATAGTTCTCGAACCCGTAGGGTCCGCACGCTTAACGTTCGGTGACGATCGGTATTATGAGTTTTTGTGATTTGATGTACCGAAGGTAGTTCGGAGTCCCGTATGAGATCAGGGTCATGACGAAGAGTCTCGAAATGGTCGAGACATAAAGATCGATATATTGGACGACTATATTCGGACATCGGAAAGGTTCCTAGTGATTCGAGTATTTTTCGGAGTACCGGGGAGTTACGGGAATACGGGGAAGAAGTGTTGGGCCTCATGGGCCAAGTGGTGGAAGAGAGGAGGCAGGGCGCGTGACCCCCCTAGCGCAAACCGAATTGGACTAGGGGGCCGGCCCCCCTTTCCTCCTTTCCTCCCTCTCCTTCCTTCTCCCTCTCCTCCTTCCTTTCCCCCTCCTAGTAGGAGCAGGAAAGGGGAGTCCTACTCCTACTAGGAGGAGGACTCCTCCTCCTGGTGCGCCCTGCAAGGGCCGGCCGGCCTCCCCCCTTGCTCCTTTATATACGGGGGCAGGGGGCACCCTAGAACACACAAGTGATTGGTCCAAGCCATGTGCGGTGCCCCATCCACCTTAATCCACCTCGATCATATCGTAGCTGTGCTTAGGCGAAGCCCTGCGTCGGTAGCAACATCATCACTGTCTTCATGCCATCGTGCTGACGGAACTCTCCCGTGAAGCTCTGCTGGATCAGAGTTCGTGGGACGTCATCGAGCTGAACGTGTGCTGAACTCGGATGTGCCGTGCGTTCGGTACTTGGATCGGTCGGATCGTGAAGACGTTCGACTACATCAACCGCGTTCTCATAACACTTCTGCATACGGTCTACGAGGGTATGTAGACGATAATCTCCCCTCTCGTTGTTGTGCATCACCATGATCTTGCGTGTGCATAGGAATTTTTTTGAAATTACTACGTTCCCCAACAACAACAAACATTGTTAGCCGTGTGCGGCACCCCCTTCACAGTTTACGCCTCCGGTCATATTCACATAGTGCTTAGGCGAAGCCCTGCGCGGATCACTTCACCAGCACCGTCACCATGCCATCGTGCTGACGGAACTCTCCCTCAACACTTTGCTGGATCAAGAGTTTGAGGGACGTCATCGAGCTGAACGTGTGCAGAACTCTGAGGTGCAGTACATTCGGTGCTTGATCGGTCGGAACGAGAAGAAGTTTGACTACATCAACCGCGTTGTCAAACGCTTCCTCTTTCGGTCTATGAGGGTACATGGACACTCTCCCCCTCTTGTTGCTATGCATCTCCTAGATAGATCTTGTGTGAGCGTAGGAAATTTTTTGAAATTGCATGTTGTGTCCCCAATAGTGGTATCAGAGCCAGGTCTATGCGTAGATGATATGCACGAGTAGAACACAAAGAGTTGTGGGCGATGATAGTCATACTGCTTACCACCAACGTATTATTTTGATTCGGCGGTATTGTGGATGAAGCAGCCCGGACCAACCTTACATGACCACGTTCATGAGACCGGTTTCACTAACAGACATGCAACTTGTTTTGCATAAAGGTGGCTGGCAGGTGTCTGTTTCTCCAACTTTAGTTGAATCGAATTTGACTATGGCCGGTGCTTGTTGAAGGTTAAAATAGCAAACTTCATGAAACATCGTTGTGGTTTTGATGCGTAGGTAAGAACAATTCTTACTAGAAGCCCATAGCAGCCATGTAAAACTTGCAACAACAAAGTAGAGAATGTCTAGCTTGTTTTTGCAGGGCATGTTGTTATGTGATATGGTCAAGACATGATGTGATATACGTTATTGTATGAGATGATCATGTTTTGTAAATGTTATCGGCAACTGGCAGGAGCCTTATGGTTTTCGCTTTATTGTATGAAATGCAATCGCCCTGTAATTGCTTTACTTTATCACTATGCATTAGCGATAGTTGTAGAAGCAATAGTTGGCAAGACGACAACGACGCTATGATGGAGATCAAGGTGTCAAGCCAGTGACGACGGAAATCATGACGATGCTTTGGAGATGGAGATCAAAGGCACAAGATGATGATGGCCATATCATGTCACATATTTTGATTGCATGTGATGTTTATCTTTTATGCATCTTATTTTGCTTAGTACGGTGGTAGCATTATAAGATGATCCCTCACTAAAATTTCAAGGTATAAGTGTTCTCCCTGAGTATGCACCGTTGCGACAGTTCGTCGTGCCGAGACACCACGTGATGATCGGGTGTGATAAGCTCTATGTTCACATACAATGGGTGCAAGACAGTTTTGCACGTGCGGAATACTTGGGTTAAACTTGACCAGTCTAGCATGTATAGACATGGCCTTGGAACACTAGAGACCGAAAGATCGAATGTGAATCATATAGTTGATATGATCAACATAGAGATGTTCACCATTGAAGACTACTCCATCTCACGTGATGATCGGACATGGTTTAGTTGATTTGGATCACGTAATCATTTAGATGACTCGAGGGATGTCTATCTAAGTGGGAGTTCTTAAGTAATATGATTAATTGAACTTAATTTATCATGAACTTAAGTCCTGGTAGTATTTGCATATCTATGTTGTAGATCAATAGCTCGCGTATAGCTCCCTTGTTTTATTTTTGATATGTTCCTAGAGAAAACTAAGTTGAAACATGATAGTGGCAATGATACGGACTGGGTTCATGATCTGAGGATTATCCTCATTGCTGCACAGAAGAATTATGTCCTGATGCACCGCTAGGTGACAAACCTGTTGCAGGAGCTGATGCAGACATTATGAATGTTTGACAAGTTCGGTATGATGACTACTTGATAGTTTAGTGCGCCATTCTTTACGGCTTAGAACCGGGACTTCAAAAACATTTTGAACGCCATGGAGCATATGAGATGTTCCAAGAGCTGAAATTGGTATTTCAGACTCATGCCTGTGTTAAGGGGTATGAGACCTCGGACAAGTACTTTGCCTAGAAGATGGAGGAGAATAGCTCATCTAGTGAGCATGTGCTCACAATGTCTGAGTACTACAATCACTTGAATCAAGCGGGATTTAATCTTCCAAATAAGATATTGATTGACAGAGTTCTCTAGTCACCATCACCAAGTTAC
Source organism: Triticum urartu (assembly GCF_056163025.1). Lineage (NCBI taxonomy): Eukaryota > Viridiplantae > Streptophyta > Magnoliopsida > Poales > Poaceae > Triticum > Triticum urartu. The sequence continues at coordinate 134,707,747 of NC_141874.1, forward strand.
TGGAACTTCGTGATGAACTATAATATGCAAGGGATGACAAAAATGATTCCCAAGCTCTTCGCGATGCTAAAATCGGCGAAGGTAGAAATCAAGAAAGAGCATCAAGTGTAGATGGTTAACAAGACCACTAGTTTCAAGAAAAGGGGCAAAGGAAAAGAAAGGGAACTTCAAGAAAGAATGGCAAACAAGTTGCCACTCCATGAAGAAACCCAAAGCTAGACCTAAGCCTGAAACTGAGTGCTTCTACTACAAAGGGAATGATCACTGGAAGCGGAACTACCCCAAATAATTGGCGGATAAGCAGGATGGCAAAGTGAACAAAGGTATATTTGATATACATGTTATTGATGTGTACTTTACTAGTGTTCATAGTAACCCCAGGGTATTTGATACCGGTTCAGTTGCTAAGATTAGTAACTCAAAACAGGAATTGCAAAATGAACAGAGACTAGTTAAGGGCGAGGTGACTATGTGTGTTGGAAGTGATTACAAGGTTGATATGATCACCATCGCACACTCCCTCTACCTTCGAGATTAGTGTTGGACCAAAATAAATTTTATTTGGTGCTTGCGTTGAGCATGAATATGATTGGATCATGTTTATTGTGATACGGTTATTCATTTAAGTCAGAAAATAATTGTTGTTCTGTTTACATGAATAAAACCTTCTATGGTCATACACCCAATGTAAATGGTTTATTGAATCTCGATCATAGTGATACACGTATTCATAATATTGATGCCAAAAGATGCAAAGTTGATAATGATAGTGCAACATATTTGTGGCACTGTCGTTTAGGTCATATTGGTGTAAAGCGCATGAAGAAACTCCATACAGATGGATTTTTGGAATCACTTGATTATGAACATTTGATACTTGCAAACCATGCCTCATGGGCAAGATGACTAAAACTCCGTTCTCCGGAACAATGGAGTGAGCCACTGACTTATTGGAAATAATACATACCGATGTATGCGGTCCGATGAGTGTTGAGGCTCGCGGCGGGTATCATTATTTTCTGACCTTCACAGATGATTTGAGCAGATATGGGTATATCTACTTGATGAAACACAAGTCTGAAACATTTGAAAAGTTCAAAGAATTTCAGAGTGAAGTGGAGAATCATTGTAACAAGAAAATAAAGTTTCTATGATCTGATCGTGGAGGCGAATATTTGAGTTACGAGTTTGGCCTTCATTTAAAACAATGTGGAATAGTTTCATAACTCACGCCACCTGGAACACCACAGCGTAATGGTGTGTCCGAATGTCATAACCATACTTTATTAGATATGGTGTGGTCTATGATGTCTCTTAACGATTTACCATTATTGTTTTGGGGTTATGCATTAGAGACAACTGCATTCACGTTAAATAGGGCACCGTATAAATCCGTTGAGACGACACCGTATGAACTGTGGTTTGGCAAGAAACCTAAGCTGTCATTTCTTAAAGTTTGGAGTTGCGATGCTTATGTGAAAAAGCTTCGGCCTGATAAGCTCGAACCCAAATCGGAGAAGTGCATCTTCATAGGATACCCAAAAGAAACTATTGGGTACACCTTCTATCACATATCCGAAGGCAAGGTCTTTGTTGCTAAGAATGGATCCTTTCTAGAGAAGGAGTTTCTCTCGAAAGAAGTGAGTGGGAGGAAAGTAGAACTTGATGAGGTAATTGTACCTCCTCTCTAATTGGAAAATATCTCATCATAGAAATCAGTTGTAGTGATGCCTACACCAATCAGAGAGGAAGCTAATGATAATGATCCTGAAACATCAGATCAAGTTACTACCAAACCTCGCAGGTCAACCAGAGCATGTTCTGCATCAGAGTGGTACAGTAATCCTGTTTTGGAAGTCATGTTACTAGACCAGGACGAACCAACAAAGTATGAGGAAGCGATGATGAGCCTAGATTTCGATAAATGGCTTGAGGCCATGAAATCTGAGATAGGATCCACGTATGAGAACAAAGTGTGAACTTTGGTGGACTTTACCGATGATCAGCAAGCCATTGAGAATAAATGGATCTTCAAGAGGAAGATGGGCGCTGATGATAGTGTTACTATCTACAAAGCTCGACTTGTCACAAAAATGTTTTTGACAAGTTCAAGGTGTTGACTACGATGAGATTTCCTCACTCGTAGCGATGCTTAAGTCTGTTCGAATCATGTTAGCAATTGCCGTATTTTATGAAATCTGGCAAATGGATGTCAAAATTGCATTCCTTAATGGATATCTTAAAGAAGAGTTGTATATGATTCAACCAGAAGATTTTGTCAATCCTAAAGGTGCTAACAAAGTGTGCAAGCTCCAACGATCCATTTATGGACTAGTGCAAGCATCTCGGAGTTGGAATATACGCTTTGATGAGGTGATCAAAGCATATGGTTTTATACAGACTTTCAGAGAAGCCTGTATTTACAAGAAAGTGAGTGGGAGCTCTGTAGCACTTCTGATATTATATATGGATGACATATTGTTGATCGGGAATGATATAGAATTTCTGGATAGCATAAAAGTATAATTTAATAAGATTTTTTAATAAAAGACCTCGGTGAAGCTGCTTATATATTGAGCATCAAGATCTATAGAGATAGATCAATACACTTGATAGGACTTTCACAAAGCACATACATTGACAAGATTTGAAGGAGTTCAAAATGGATCAGTCAAAGAAAGGGTTCTTACATGTGTTACAAGGTGTGAAGTTGAGTAAGACTCAAAACCCGACCATGGCAGAATATATAGAGAGAAGGAAAGTCATTCCCTATGCCTCAGCCATAGGCTCTATAAATTTATGCTATGCTGTGTACCAGACTTATTGTGTACCTTACCATGAGTTTGGCAAGGGGGTACGATAGTGATCCCGGAGTGGATCACTGGACAACGGTCAAAGTTATCATTAGTTACCAAAGAGGACTAAGGAAATATTTCTCGATTATGGAGGTGATAAAGAGTTCGTCGTAAAGAGTTACATCGATGCAAGCTTTGACACTAATCCAAATGACTCTAAGTCTCGATCTGGATACATATTGAAAGTGGGAGCAATTAGCTAGAGTAGCTCCGTTCAGAGCATTGTGTAGACATAGAAATTTGCAAAATGCATACGGATCTGAATGTGGTAGACCCGTTGACTAAACCTCTCTCACAAGCAAAACATGATCACACCTTAGTACTCTTTGGGTGTTAATCACATGGCGATGTGAACTAGATTACTGACTCTAGTAAACCCTTGGGGTGTTGGTCACATAGCAATGTGAACTATGGGTGTTAATCACATGGTGATATGAAGTATTGGTGTTAAATCACATGGCGATGTGAACTAGATTATTGACTCTAGTGCAAGTGGAAGACTGAAGGAAATATGACCTAGAGGCAATAATAAAGTTGTTATTTATATTTCCTTATATAATGATAAATGTTTATTATTCATGCTAGAATTGTATTAACCATAAACTTGATACATGTGTGCATACATAGACAAAACACAATGTCCCTAGTAAGCCTCTACTAGACTAGCTCGTTGATCAAAGATGGTTAAGTTTCCTAACCATATACATGTGTTGTAATTTGATGAACGGGATCGCATCATTAGGAGAATGATGTTGTGGCAAGACCCATATGTCAGCTTAGCATAATGATTGTAAAGTTTTATTGCTATTGCTTTCTTCATGACTTATACATAGTCCTTTGACTATGACATTATGCAACTCCCGGATACCGGAGGAATACCTTGTGTGCTAGGAAATGTCACAACATAACTGGGTGATTATAAAGACGCTCTACATGTATCTTCGAAGGTGTTTGTTGGGTTGGCGTAGATCGATATTAGGATTTTTCACTCCGAGTATCGGAGAGGTATCTCTGGGCCCTCTTGGTAATGCACATCATAACAAGACTTGCAAGCAATGTGACTAATGAGTTAGTTGCGGGATGATACGTTATGGAACGAGTAAAGAGACTTGCCGGTAACGAGATTGAACTATGTATGGAGATACCGATGATTGAATCTCGGGCAAGTAACATACCGATGACAAAGGGAATAACATATGTTGTCATAATGGTTTGACCGATAAAGATGTTCGTAGAATATGTGGGAGCCAATATGAGCATCTAGGTTCCGCCATTGGTTATTGACAGGAAAGGTGTCTCAGTCATGTCTATATAGTTCTCGAACCCGTAGGGTCCGCACGCTTATCGTGCAATGACGATTTGTATTATATGAGTTATGTGATTTGGTGACTGAATGTTGTTCAGAGTCCCGGATGAGATCATGGACATGACGAGGAGTCTCGAAATGGTCGAGAGGTAAAGATTCATATTTAGGACGATAGTATTTGGACACCGGAAGTGTTTCGGGGTACCGGGTACATATCGGGTCACCAGAAGGGGTTCCGAGCAACCCTCGACAAACTATATGGGCCTTAATGGGCCAAGAGGGGGACAGACCAGCACCTAAGGGGCTGGTGCGCCCCTCTGATATGTCCATTTTGCATCATGTTTTCTTATTGTTATTTATAATGTTTTTATCCATAATAATGCTTTTTGGAGTAATTCTAATGTCTTTTCTCTCATAATTTGCAAGGCACACACCAAGAGGGAGAACTCCGGCAGCTGGAAATCTGGACCAGAAAAAGCTACATCAGGCCACCTATTCTGCACAACTCCAAATGAGCTGAAACTTCACATAGATTTTTTTATGGAATATATAAGAAATACTGGAGCCAATAAATACCAGAGGGGGGCCACCAGGTGGGCACAACCCAGTTGGGCGCGCCAGGTCCCCCACGCGCGCCCTGGTGGGTTGTGGCCTCCTAGGCCCACCTCCGGTGCCATCTTCTGGTATATAAGTCATATTGACCTAGAAAAAATAAGGGGAGGACTTTCGGGATGAAGCGCCGCCGCCTCAACGCAGAACTTGGGCAGGAGCACTTTTGCCCTCCGGTGGAGCTATTCCGCCGGGGGAACTTCCCTCCCGGAGGGAGAAATCATCGTCATCATCATCACCAACAAATCTACCATCTTGGGGATGGCAGTCTCCATCAACATGTTCAATAGCACCATCCCCTCTCAAACCCTAGTTCATCTCTTGTGTTCAATCTTGTTACCGGAACTATAGATTGGTACTTGTGGGTGACTAGTAGTGTTGATTACACCTTGTAGTTGATTACTATATGGTTTATTTGGTGGAAGACTATATGTTCATATCCATTATGCTATTTAATACTCTTATAATCATGAACATGTTTATCATTTGTGATTAGTTACTTTTGTTCTTAAGGTCATAGGAGAAATCATGTTGCAAGTAATCATGTGAACTTGATATGTGTTTAATATTTTGATAGTATGTATGTTGTTATTCCCTTAGTGGTGTCATGTGAACGTTAACTACATGACACTTCACCATATTTGTGCCTAAGGGGATGCATTGTGGAGTAGCAATTAGATGGTGGGTTGTGAGAGTGACAGAAGCTTAAACCCCAGTTTATGCGCTATTTCGTAAGGGACCGATTGGATCCAAAAGTTCAATGCTATGGTTAGAATTTATTCTTAATACTTTTCTCGTAGTTGCCGATGCTTGTGGGAGGGTTAATCATAAGTAGGAGGTTTGTTCAAGTAAGAACAGCACCTAAGCACAGGTCCACCCACATATCAAATTATCAAAGTAGTGAACACAAATCAAACCAACTTGATGAAAGTGACTAGATGAAATTCCCGTGTACCCTCAAGAACGCTTTGCTTATCATAAGAGACCGTTTTGGTCTGTCCTTCGCCTCAAAAGGATTGGTCTACCTTGCTGCACCTTTGTTACTATTATCATTACTTGCTCGTTACAAATTATCTTGCTATCAAACTACTCGCTACTTACAATTTCAGCACTTGCAAACAATACCTTACCGGAAACTACTTGTCATTTCCTTCTGCTCCTCGTTGGGTTCGACACTCTTACTTATTGAAAAGACATACAGTTGATCCCCTATACTTGTGGGTCATCAAGGCTATTTTCTGGCACTGTTGCCGGAGAGTGAAGCGCCTTCGGTAAGTGGAATTTGGTAAGGAAACATTTATATAGTGTGCTGAAATTTATTGTCACTTGTTACTATGGAAAACAATCCTTTGAGAAGTTTGTTTGGGGTATCTTCACCTCGTCCGGAACCACAATTAGCTATGAAAGCACAAGTGCTCCCTAGGTGGTTTTGATAATTGATGACAACATATCTCTTGTTGGACTAACATTTCTATCTAGCATGTTTCAGATAAGTTCAACAATGGAGTGGCATGGACTAAAGGTTGTGGGAACTCCTTCAAGATGCTAAGGACAAAGGATTGGCTAAAGCTTCAATCTCAAGACTCTTCATTTTACATTTTAGTGATCCAAGATCACATTGAGTCCATAGGAAAAGCCAATACTATCAAGGAGGCATGAGGTGTTGCTTAATGAGCCTCTTGCTTCATGTGCTTAGTGATATGCTCCAAAACCCTCAACTACTTTCCCATATCCACATATGACCTAAACCCTAAGCCAAACTCGGTCCTACCGATTCTTTCTATACGGCGCCACCGAGTTTCACTTGTCATAAGCCACTGCCAAACCCTAGCAATTCGGTTCTACTGATAGGGATCCCGGTCTCACCGAGATGGGATTGCAAACTCTCTGTTTCCCTTTCGTAACTTTTCGGTCTCACCGAAAGAGCGAATCGGTCCCACCGAGATTGCAGTGTAAACTCTTCGTTTCCTTTTTGTAACTTTTCGGTCTCACCGAAAGAGCAAATCGGCCCCACCGAGTTTACCTGACCAACTCTCTGGTTAGCTTATTACCAAACTCGGTCTCACCAAGTTTGTGTAATCGGTCTCACCGAGATTACGTTATGCCCAAACCCTAACCATATCGGTCCTACCGAGTTGCATGTCAATCCCACCGAAAATCTCTGACGGTCACTAGGTTTACCTTTTCGGTCCGACCGAGTTTGTTGATTTGGTCCCACCGAGATTGGAAAACTGTGTGTAACGGTTGGATTTTGTGTGGAGGCTATATATACCCCTCCACCTCCTCTTCATTCGTGGAGAGAGCCATCAGAACACATACACAATTCCAACTCATATGTTCTGAGAGAGAACCACCTACTCATGTGTTGAGACCAAGATATTCCATTCCTACCATATGAATCTTGACCTCTAGCCTTCCCCAAGTTGCTTTCCACTCAAATCTTCTTTCCACAAAATCCAAATCCTATGAGAGAGAGTTGAGTGTTGGGGAGACTATCATTTGAAGCACAAGAGCAAGGAGTTCATTACCTACACACCATTTGTTACTTCTTGGAGAGTGGTGTCTCCTAGATTGGCTAGGTGTCACTTGGGAGCCTCCGACAAGATTGTGGAGTTGAACCAAGGAGTTTGTAAGGGCAAGGAGATCGCCTACTTCGTGAAGATCTACCGCTAGTGAGGCATGTCCTTCGTGGGCGATGGCCATGGTGGGATAGACAAGGTTGCTTCTTCGTGGACCCTTCGTGGGTGGTTGCTTCTTCGTGGACCCTTCGTGGGTGGAGCCCTCCGTGGACTCGCGCAACCTTTACCCTTCATGGGTGGAGCCCTCCGTGGACTCGCGCAACCGTTACCCTTCGTGGGTTGAAGTCTCCATCAACGTGGATGTAGGATAGCACCACCTATCCGAACCATGGGAAAAACATCTGTGTCTCCAATTGTGTTTGAATTCTCCAAACCCTTCCCCTTACATTCTTGCAAGTTGCATGCTTTACATTCCGCTGCTCATATACTCTTTGCATGCTTGCTTGATATGTATTGTGTATGTTGAAATTGTGCCTAAAACTCCACTCAAACCAAAAAGGCCTAAAAATTGCAACTTTAGCACTAAGTGTCTAATCACCCCCCTCTAGACACATCTACTTCTAGATCCTACAAGCTACTCCTCAACCTACTACACCTACTGAAAATATTGAATATGAAATTCCCTTGGGTAAGATAGAACAATTGCTAGCTAATCCTTATGCAGGAGATGGAACTGAACATCCTGATATGCACTTGATATATGGGGAACAAATTTGTGGATTGTTTAAGCTTGCAGGTTTACCCGGAGATGAAGTTATGAGAAAGGTTTTCCCTTTATCTTTGAAGGGAAAAGCATTGGCATGGTATAGGCTATGTGATGATATTGGATCATGGAATTGGAGTTCCACCAAAAAATTTATCCTATGCATCTAGTTCATCGTGATCGGAATTATATATATAATTTTTGGCCTCGTGAAGGAAGTATCGCTCTAGCTTGGGGGAGGCTTAAGTAAATGTTATATTCATGCCACAATCATGAACTCCCAAGAGAAATTATTATCTAGAATTTTTATGCTCGGTTTTCTCGTAGTGATCAAACCATGCTTGATACTTCTTGTGCTGGTTCATTTAAGAAGAGGACTGCTGATTTCCGGTGGGATGTTTTGGAAAGAATTAAACGCAACTCTAAAGATTGGAAACTCGACGAAGTTAAAGAGTCAGGTATTGCTATTGCTTTCTTCATGACTTATACATATTCCTTTGACTATGAGATTATGCAACTCCTGATACCGGAGGAACACCTTGTGTGCTATCAAACATCATAACGTAACTGGGTGATTATAAAGATGCTCTACATGTGTCTACGAAGGTGTTTGTTGGGTTGGCATAGATCAAGATTAGGATTTGTCACTCCGAGTATCGGAGAGGTATCTCTGGGCCCTCTCGGTAATGCACATCACTATAAGGATTGCAAGCAATGTGACTAATAAGTTAGTTGCGGGGTGATGCATTATGGAACGAGTGAAGAGATTTGCCGGTAACGAGATTGAACTAGGTATGATGATACTGATGATTGAATCTCGGGCAAGTAACATACCGCTGACAAAGGGAATAACGTATGTTGTTATTTGGTTTGACCGATAAAGATTTTCGTAGAATATGTAGGAACCAATATCAGCATCTAGGTTCCGTTGTTAGTTATTGACGGGAGATGTGTCTCGGTCATGTCTACATAGTGCTCGAACCCGTAGGGTCCGCACGCTTAACGTTCAATGACGATTTATATTATGAGTTATGTGTTTTGGTGAACGAAGTTTGTTCGGAGTCCCGGATGATATCACGGACATGACGAGGAGTCTCAAAATGGTCGAGAGGTAAATATTCGTATATTGGAAGGTAGTATTCAGACATTGGAATGGTTTTGAGTGGTTCAGGTATTTTACCAGAGTACCGAGGGGTTACCGGAACCCCCCGGGGAAGTATTGGGCCTACATGGGCCTTAGGGGAGAGAGAGGGAAGCCCGCGAGGGGTGGCGTGCGCCCCCCTCCAAGGGAGTCTGAATAGGACAAGGAGGAGGGGGCGCGGTCCCCCTTTCCCTCTCCCTCTCCCTCTCCATCCCTTTTCCCCTCTGGTAAGAAAGGAAAAAAGGGGGCCAAATCCTACTAGGAGTGGAGTCCTAGTAGGACTCCCCCCATGGCAGGCCCCTCCTGGTCGGCCGCCTCCTCCTCCCCTCCTTTATATACGGGGGCAGGGGCACCCCAAAGCACATCATTTTTTCTCTTAGCCGTGTGCGGTGCCCCCTCCATAGCTTACTCCTCCGTTCATAGCGTCGTAGTGCTTAGGAGAAGCCCTATGCGGAGCACATCACCATCACCGTCACCACGCCGTCGTGCTGAGGGAACTCTCTCTCGACCCTCTGATGGATCAAGAGTTTGAGGGACGTCATCGAGCTGAACGTGCACTGAACTCAGAGGTGCCGTACGTTCGGTACTAGATCGGTTGGATCGTGAAGACGTTGGACTACATCAACCGCGTTAAACTATCGCTTCCGCTTTCAGTCTATGAGGGTACGTGGACACACTCTCCCCCTCTCGTTGCTATGCCTCTCCTAGATAGATCTTGCGTGATCGTAAGAATTTTTTTGAAATTGATGCTACATTCCCCAACAAACAGTGATCTCCTATTTTGACTGAGACAATGGGCATGACAACAACGGGTCTATGATTATCCATTCTATCATGTTTGACAATTCTAGTAGCTTCATTAAAGAAGTAAATAACATGCCCACCTACATTTTCTTCCAAGAGATCCTTAACCATAGCAACACTAGGTTCTACTTTGATTTGTTCATCAGGTTTAGGTGTTCTAATATAACTTTTATTAACCACAGTGGAAACTTTAGCATGTTCCTTTATCCTGATAGGGAAAGGTGGTTTCTCAATATAAGCAATGGGAACAATTGGATCAACATTATAAAGTATAGTTTCTTCTTTAGCTAGTTCAGGTTCTTTAATTTCTTCTTTAATAGGTGGGTGATATCTAAACCACTTCTCAGGGATATCAACTGTAACATCCCAAATTTTCAATTTGGAATGTTATACATAGGTCATCCATGCATATCATATTTTATTGCATTTCGTTCTTGTGATCCTCGAAATCCTAAGCAACTCAAGGACCCTCGAAAAGATTTGGGGATTTTCCCTCGTTCTCATATTTGAGTTTTATCAAATATTGAAACAAGGATCACTTTGGTTTTAATTATTTTTCTCCCCCCAAAATATTTCATATTAAAATTGGAGGAAAAATAAATGAAATGTTGGAGGAAAAATATTAAAATCAATTTGTATTTTTATTTGGGGTTTTATCGCTATTTTATTTGAATTGGGAAAAATATGCGTTTTTCAAAATTTCATTAGAGGCCCAAATAAATGTTCACCTTGTCCGCCATATTTTTAGAGGACGGGGAAAATTTATTTCAGGATTTTTGGAGTCTGTTTAGTATTTCTTTTCTTTGTTTTTCTGCGTAGAATTATTTAAAAAAAAGTAACCGACCTAACTGGGTCGTGTCCGCCTAGGACTCCTGGCCTGGCCGGCCTTTATAAGCCGGGAGGCCCGACCCCAGCAGCCAAGCGCCCCGCCCGGAACCCTAAGCCGCTGCCGCCCTAGTGCCGCTGCCGCACCAGCCGCCGCCGCGCCGCCCGTGCCGCTTGCTGGAGTTCACCGGATTTCGCCACCGCCGCGGCCGCCGGTTTTCTTCGCCGGTTCGGTTTTTCCGGTAAAAACCCTAGATCCGTTTTTAATAGATTGGTTTGGTTTTTTCCCGGTTTAGTTAGTTAGTGAACGCCCGTTCGTATGTTCGTTTTAACGAACGGTTTTCACCCGTTAACCGCAGACAGCGAACGTTCGTTCATTAGCCTGTTCGTCGGTTTTCTTTTTCCAGGGTTTTTCTGTGATTATTTTTGATCGCGATTTCTGCCCTGTTTTTTGTTTTAGTTTATCTTTTCGCTCATTTATCGGAATCAGATGATTCAAGTGCCTAGATCTTCGTCTCGAAGCCCTCTTTCTGTTTAACCAACTTGAACAAGATTTTGGTACTGTAAAATTTGACTTTAGTCTAGATTAGAATCGGATCTTGTTTCTTTCGCAGTTTGAGTTTCGTTGCTCCGTTTGATTTGATTCTTTTTGCAAACAGGAGTTCTTCAGCTGAACTTTCCGGTTTATCTAAGATTTACTCGTGCATATTTGCTTGATTGCTTATGTGTGCTATTGTTTGTTTGCGATAGAACACCCGGAGTGCGAAGCGTGCTACTACGAGTCTTTAGGATTTGCAGATCGTCAGCAAGGCAAGTAAGACTTTGATCATACCCCTTTATCACCCAGTTTTTATGCATTAGTTTCAACCTTCACACATTGCATGAGTAGGATCTCTTAACATGTGGGTCTGGGAGTAGATAATGAGGTAGAACCTATTACCTATTTTATTATCAAACCCTTGGGAGTTACTTCTACGTTATGCTTATATTGCCGTGCTATGCTCATAGATGTGGTTTGGGTTTGAGTGTATCCATGACAGATGTGAGTTGTTAATTAATGGTTCAACTTAAGGTGGCAACTTTAATACACATCTGGGTGGATGATACGTCTCCGTCGTATCTACTTTTCCAAACACTTTTTCCCTTGTTTTGGACCCTAACTTGCATGATTTGAATGGAACTAACCCAGACTAACGCTGTTTTCAGCAGAATTGCCATGGTGTTATTTTTTGTGGAGAAATAAAAGTTCTTGGAATGACCTGAAAATCAACGGAGCATTATTCTGGAATATATAATGAATATTGGAAGGAAGATCCACATCAGGGGGTGCCCCACATGCCCCACCTGGGCGCGCCCCCTGCCTCGTGGGCCCCCTGGTGCTCCACCAACCTCAACCTGGACTCCATATATTCACTTTCGGGGAGAAAAAACCAAGAGAGAAGGATTCATCGCGTTTTACGATACAGAGCCGCCGCCAAGCCCTAAACTCTCTCGGGAGGGCTGATCTAGAGTCCGTTCAGGGCTCCGGAGAGGGGAATCCGTCGCCATCGTCATCATCAACCATCCTCCATCACCAATTTCATGATGCTCACCGCCGTGCGTGAGTATTTCCATCGTAGGCTTGCTGGACGGTGATGGGTTGGATGAGATTTATCATGTAATCGAGTTAGTTTTGTTAGGGTTTGATCCCTAGTATCCACTATGTTCTGAGATTGCTGTTGCTATGACTTCGCTATGCTTAATGCTTGTCACTAGGGCCCGAGTGCCATGATTTCAGATCTAAACCTATTATGTTTTCATCAATATATGAGAGTTCTAGATCCTATCTTGCAAGTCTATAGTCACCTATTATGTGTTATGATCCGTTAACCCCAAAGTGACAATAATCGGGATATTTACCGGTGATGACCGTAGTTTGAGGAGTTCATGTATTCACTATGTGTTAATGCTTTGGTCCGGTACTCTATTAAAAGGAGGCCTTAATATCCCTTAGTTTCCAATAGGACCTCGCTGCCACGGGAGGGTAGGACAAAAGATGTCATGCAAGTTCTTTTCCATAAGCACGTATGACTATATTCGGAATACATGCATACATTACATTGATGAACTAGAGCTCGTTCTGTGTCACCCTAGGTTATGATTGTTGCATGATGAACCGCATCCGGCATAATTCTCCATCACCGATCCATTGCCTACGAGCTTTCCATATATTGTTCTTCGCTTATTTACTTTTCCGTTGTTATTGTTACAATCACTACAAAACACCGAAAATATTACTTTTGCTATCGTTACCTTTTATCACCGTTACCATTACTATCATATTACTTTGCTACTAAACACTTTGCTGTAGATATTAAGTTTCAAGGTGTGGTTGAATTGACAACTCAGCTGCTAATACTTGAGAATATTCTTTGGCTCCCCTTGTGTCGAATCAATAAATTTGGGTTGAATACTCTACCCTCGAAAACTGTTGCGATCCCCTATACTTGTGGGTTATCAAGACTATTTTCTGGCGCCGTTGCTAGGGAGCATAGCTCTATTCTTTGAGTCACTTGGGATTTATATCTACTTATCATTATGAAGAACTTGAAATACGCTAAAACAAAAATTTATCCCTCAACTACGAGGGAAGGTAAGGAACTGCCATCTAGCTCTACACTTGATTCACCTTCTGTTTTGAGTAAGCTTGCGACACCTATACCTGCTTCTGCTATTAATTCTGATATGTCGCATGTTAGTGATGATGCCACTTCTTCTATGCATGATACTTATGATGAAACTATTTCTATGCTTGATACTACTGTGCCACTTGGTGAATTTCTTGATGAACAACTTTCTAGGGCTAGAGAGAATGAAATTATTGAAACTGGTAATATTGGTGAAAGTGATGATGAAGACTCTCCCCCTAGATATGAATTACCTGTTGTGCCTGAGGGCTATGTTATGGCTGAAGAAACTGCTAGAGATTTTATTGCTTGCAATGATAGGTGTGATCTGAAGAAATTATTAGCTAAGCTGAAACAAAAAACTTTGAATGCTAGAATGAAATATGATCCTGCTTATGCTACTTCACCTATCTTTGTTACTGATAAGGATTATGATTTCTCTGTTGATCCTGAGATAATTACTTTAGTTGAATCTGATCCTTTCTATGGTTATGAATCTAAAACTGTTGTGGCACATCTTACTAAATTAAATGATGTAGCCACCCTATTCACTAAAGATGAGAAAACTCGCTACTATATATCCTTAAGATATTTCCGTTCTCATTAAAGGGTGATGATAAGATATGGTTTAATGCTCTTGATCCTGGTTGTGTGCGTAGTCCCCAGGATATGATTTATTACTTCTCTTCTAAATATTTCCCCGCTCATAAGAAACAAGCTGCTTTAAGGGAAATATATAATTTTGTGCAAATTGAAGAAGAGAATCTCCCAAAATCTTGGGGAGGCTTCTCCAATTACTTAATGCTTTGCCTGATCATCCTCTTAAGAAAAATGAAATACTTGATATCTTTTATAATGGACTAACCGATGCTTCCAGAGACCACCTAGATAGTTGTGCTGGTTGTGTTTTCAGGGAAAGAACAACAGATGAAGCTGAAATTTTATTGAATAATATGTTGACTAATGAAAATAATTGGACACTTCCTGATCCAATTCCTGAACCAACTCCTAAGCCAACTCCGAAGAAAAGGGGTATTCTATTTCTCAGTCCTGAATATATGCAAGAGGCAAAGAAATCTATGAAAGAAAAAGGTATTAAAGCTGAAGATGTTAAGAATTTACCTCCTATCAAATAAATACATGGTCTTAATTTACCGCCTGTTGAAGAAATACATGGTCTTAATCCATCACCTATTGAAGAAATATATGGTCTTGATAACCCGATACAGGTAGTAAAGGTAAATTCTCTCTATAGATATGATAAAGCTGAAATCCCATTTACTAAGTTTGCTAGCCCATGCTTGGATGAGTTTGATGACTTTATGGTTAAGCAAGAAAACGTTAATGCTTATTTTGGTAGAGAATTAAAATGTAATGCTAATATGCTTGAACACTTGGGAGATTATATGGCTAATGTTAAAGGTGAACTAAAACTTATTAGTAAACGTGCTTCTATGGTTACCACTCAAGTAGAACAAGTACTTAAAGCTGAGAATGATTTGCTTAATGAATTAAATAGTAAGAAAAATGATAATGCTATTAGAGTTATGACTAGAGGTGGTAAAATGACTCAGGAACCTTTGTATCCTGAGGGCCATCCTAAGAGAATTGAGCAAGATTCTCAGAGAAATATTATTGATGCACCTAGTCCTTCTAAGAGGAAGAAAAAGAAAAATGATAGGACTTTGCATGCTTCTAGTGAACCTGTTATTGACACACCTGAGAATCCTAATGATATCTCTATTTCTGATGCTGAAACACAATCTGGTAATGAACATGAACCTAGTAATAATGTTAATGATGATGTTCATATTGATGCTCAACCTAGTAATGACAATGAAGTAGAGATTGAACCTGCTGTTGATCTTGATAACTCACAGTCAAAGAATCAATGTTATGATAAGAGAGACTTTGTTGCTAGAAAGCATGGTTAGGAAAGAGAACCATGGGTTCAGAAACCCATGCATTTTCCCCCTAAACCATCCAAGAAAAAGGATGATGAGGATTCTGAGCGCTTTGCTGAAATGATCAGACCTATCTTCTTACGTATGTGTTTGACTGATATGCTCAAAATGAATCCTTATGCTAAGTATATGAAAGAAATTGTTACAAATAAAAGAAAGATACCGGAAGCTGAAATTTCCACCATGCTTGCTAATTATACTTTTAAAGGTGGAATACCTAAGAAACTAGGAGATCCCAGAGTACCAACTATACCATGCTCCATTAAAAGAAACTATGTTAAAACTGCTTTATGTGATCTTGGAGCCGGTGTTAGTGTTATGCCTCTCTCTTTATATCGTAGACTTGATTTGAATAAGTTGACACCTACTGAAATATCTTTGCAAATGGCTGATAAATCAACTGCTATACCTATCGGTATTTGTGAGGATGTGCCTGTTGTGGTTGCAAACGTTACTATTTTAATGGACTTTGTTATCCTTGATATTCCCGAGGACGATAGTATGTCTATTATTCTTGGAAGACCCTTTTTGAATACTGTAGGGGCTGTTATTGATTGCACCAAAGGCAATGTCACTTTTCATGTTAATGGTAATGAGCATACGGTACACTTTCCGAGGAAACAACCTCAAGTTCATAGTATAAACTCTATTGGAAAAATTCCATCGATTATTTCTGGAGGTTTTGCATTTCCTCTTCCTACTGTCAAGAAGAAATATGATATTCTTATTGTTGGGGATGTGCATATCCCCATTGAGGTAACGTAGTGTTATTCAAAAATTCTCCGGTTCCATGTTATTCAGAATGAGTTTGTTAACAAGACCTGATCAACCTTGTTAGTGGATTCCTTTTGATGAGCATGAGATGGATGAATTTAGAAAACACAACTCTCTGTACCCTCTTTTTACTTTCTGTTATTTATATTAAATAAAGCAAAAATAGTAATTTATGTCTGTTTTCTGAATTATCCATGCCATAAAAAATACTCAAAAATAAAAGTTCTCCAAATGCCCTAAAAATTAAATATGATTTTTTCTGGAATATTTGAGTATGTCTGGCACTAAGAACACAGCAGGGGGAGCAAGCACCTGGCCACGAGGGTGGAGGGCGCGCCCCCTGCCTCGTGGGCCCACGATGGCTCCCCTCCACTTATTACAGCTACCACACATTCCTTCTTCCTCCCACAAACACCACTAACCAGCTCAAACCCGAGTCCAAGCTCATTTTTCTACCATTTTCGATCTCCTTGCTCAAAGCACCTCTCACAAAACTTCTTTGGGGGATTGTTCCTTGGTATGTGACTCCTCCAATGGTCCAATTAGTTTTTGTTTTAGTGCTTTATTCATTGCATATTTTTGCTGCTTATGTGACCCTGTTCTTGAGCTTGCATGTCAAATTTATATGGTCAAAAGTAGTTTTGATGCATGATATTGCCTCTAGGCATTTGTAGGAGTAGTTGCTATCAATATTGTTGAGTTTGGGTCACTTTTATTTTGTAGTTACTAAAATTTCAGAAATTTTTCAGAGGAAGAAATATGTTTAGGAAAATGTACCAAGGTGGTCCTTCAAGGAAGCAAGGACCCAGGCTCGCAATGTGCGATGCCGACGAAGAACCACCGAGGGAAGCTCAAGTGCGGGCTTGTGAATGGCCTTTAGAGGACTTTATGGATCAAGCAGGAATCAAGGAAGAATTTAACGCATATGTGCGTAATGCTGATCTTGAGAGCTTTGAGGCAGACTAATGCCGCTAGTACCACCATCTCACTGATTCCTTTGTGAGGAGGTTTGAATTTTCATCATCACGCAATTCTTAAACTATCCTGTTTGATCTCTATGAAAATTCTTATACTATGGACTTAGAGGATTTTAACATTGCTTGCAAACTTCCACAATGGGGTAGTCCTAATGAACCTCGCAAATCTGAATTTAGAGATTTTCTTGCTAGTATAACTGTGGGGGAATCTAGAGACATAACACAAGCTACCATAGGGAGCATTCATTTTCCTGCTATACATTATTTTGCTCTCTTCATAGGTAGGTGCATAAATGGTAAGGATGAAGCATCTCACATGTGTGTCCCTGACCTCAGTGTTCTCAGGAGTGCTGTATTAGAAGATGGACATTATAATTTGGGAGCCATTGTTGCACGTAGGTTGCATAATAATAGATTTAGTGGAGATTTCTTCGGTGGAATTTATGCAACCCGTCTATCTAATTTTCTTGGTGTACCCATACATGGGTATGATATTGAGTTGCCTCTTGTTTATTTGGATTATGAGGCCATGGTTCATCATCAGTTTGTTGAGAGGAACAATCAGTTCCTCCAGTACCGACTAATCCTTGACAGACGACGCACCTATCACGTCGCTCTCCCTGCTCTTGCTTTCTTTGACTTTCAGGCAAAAGGGAGATATGTTATAACCAGGGAGGAGGCAGACGAATATAAGAGGAGGACATAGACGGACGGTCTCCAAGCGGCAGCTCATGAGGCAATAGCTGCTGCATCTCAGTATGACCCCAGCTACAACTTTGGATATCCGTCAGGCCAGCCATGGCCATAGACCAACTTAGGCCAAAAGCCTAAGCTTGGGGGAGTACGTATTTCTCACCGACATTACATTCATGTTCACACACTCATTGCTAGTTGTCGGTGCTCATACTTTTTCATTGTATCATCCATGCTAGTTTATTTTCCTTTTTATGCTTTCTTCTTGTGTGTTTGATAAACCTTAAGAAAAACCAAAAAAATTTGTTGTAACTTTTAGTTAGTTTACTTTCCATGCTTGTAGTAGTAATTAAAAAGAAAACTCAAAAAGATTTCTTGTTCTTCTTTTGCTTGTTGGGAACTTTCCCGTGTAAATAGTTTTATTTCTTTTCTTTACTTTGGGGGCCGAGAGGAGAAGACCATGATTAAAATGTTAAAGTGGCTCTTATATGCATTATTGTTGATCTAACAAAGAGCCCATTACCTTGTATTCTCTCTTGAATTGAATGCTTGCAGATTCCAGCTTAGTCCAATGCACGTGCACTATTATTATTATCCACACTATTCGGTCGTGCAAGTGAAAGGAACTAATGATGATTATTTGATGAACCTACTGAGATGAGAAAAGCTGGTATGAACTCGACCTCTCTTGTTTTTGTAAATATGATTAGTTCATCGTTCCTGATTCAGCCTATTATGAATAAACATGTTTGCAATGACAATTAGAGATTATAGTTGCTTATGCCATGCTTAATTAGCTAGGAGCTTATAATGGTTTACCTTGCATGCCAACATGCTATTAAAATGGTTGTGATGTGGTATGATAGGGTGGTATCCTCTTTTGAACGATTCGAGTGGCTTGACTTGGCACATGTTCACGCATGTAGTTGAAACAAAATCAACATAGCCTCTATGATATTTATGTTCATGGTGCATTATATCCTACTCATGCTTGCATTCGGTGTTGATTAATTTTAATGCATGTTCATGACTGTTATCGCTCTCTAGCTGGTCGCTTCCCAGTCTTTTGCTAGCCTTCACCTGTACTAAGCGGGAATATTGCTTGTGCATCCAATTCCATAAACCCCAAAGTTATTCCATATAAGTCCACCATACCTACCTATATACGGTATCTACCTGCCGTTCCAAGTAAATTTGTACGTGCCAAACTCTAAACCTTCAAATAAACATTCTGTTTTGTATGCTCGAATAGCTCATGTATCAACTAGGGTTGTCCGTATCTTCCATGTTAGGCGGGTTATTCTCAAGAGGAGTGGACTCCGCTCCTCACTCATGAGAAAATGGCTGGTCACCGGGATGCCCAGTCCCATGCTTTATGCAAATCAAATGAAAAGTAACTCCAAAAAAAACTCCCCCGGGACTGTTGTTAGTTGGAGGCACTTGTTGTTTCGAGCAAGCCATGGATTGATGCTTATTGGTGGAGGGGGAGTATAAACTTTACCATTCTGTTTGGGAACCGCCTATAATGTGTGTAGCATGGAAGATGTCGCCATCTCTTGGTTGTTATGTTGACAATGAAAGTATACTGCTCAAAATATTATTCATATCTATTTCAAAACCAAGCTCTGGCACCTCTACAAATCCCTGCTTCCCTCTGCGAAGGGCCTATCTATTTACTTTTATCCTGAGTCATCATCCTCTTATTAAAAAGCACCAGTTGGAGAGCACCGCTGTCATTTGCATTCATTACTATTAGTTTACATTGAGTATGACTTGACTGGATCTCTTTTACCATGAATTACAATGTCTAGTCAGTCCTTGATCTTTAAAGGATGCCTTAATATCCCTTAGTTTCCAATAGGACTCCGCTGCCACGGGAGGGTAGGACAAAAGATGTCATGCAAGTTCTTTTCCATAAGCACGTATGACTATATTCGGAATACATGCATACATTACATTGATGAACTGGAGCTAGTTCTGTGTCACCCTAGGTTATGACTGTTGCATGATGAACCGCATCCGACATAATTCTCCATCACCGATCCATTGCCTATGAGCTTTCCATATATTGTTCTTTGCTTATTTACTTTTCCGTTGCTATTGTTACAATCACTACAAAACACCAAAAATATTACTTTTGCTACCGTTACCTTTTATCACCGTTACCATTACTATCATATTACTTTGCTACTAAACACTTTGATGCAGATATTAAGTTTCCAGGTGTGGTTGAATTGACAACTCAGCTGCTAATACTTGAGAATATTCTTTGGCTCCCCTTGTGTCGAATCAATAAATTTGGGTTGAATACTCCACCCTCGAAAACTGTTGCGATCCCCTATACTTGTGGTTATCAGTGGATTGCTTGTGGGCACCTGGAGAATCAAGTGTTGTCCTAGGATATCCCAGAGTACCCGTGTGATCATCCTACGGTCCGCCACCCAGGCTCAAAGGGATCATAAGACTAATCATGCTACAAACTTCTGTGTGCAACCACAAGCCATTATGGGCTCTGGCATAATTGAGTAAGTTGCGTGAGTTCTTGAAGAGGTGGACTAGCAGATGTAGGGGATTGTAGGTGTACCGGTCCGCCCGGAGTAAAGAGCAAATGCTTCTGAAAGATTGTGTCTTGGTCATCCTTTTCTCAAACACCCTGTAGTGCGAGAAATCCAACGGAGAAGATCGGGTCTTGTGGGAAAAAGTGCGCAAACCTCTGCAGAGTGTACAAACTAATCATGGTTAGCCGTCTCCCCGGTTATGGACATCTTGAGTATCTGGTTCTTGGATTATCATATGGACCTCATCACTCTAAAATAATTTGTTGGGTTGATAATTACTTTCAATTGGGATTGAGTTGGAGGAACCTTCTCAATATTGTTCAACTACCATGATAGTTAAATAATATATATTCCTTTGTTGTAGGGAAAAATTGGCTTTTCGCAAAAAATATTAACCATACAGCCTCCACCAGCCATATATGCATATAGTGATAGCTTTTAGTTGTTCATTACTCTCCTGTGTTACATTGCCAGCATATTCCATGTGCTAACCCATTTTCGGGCTGCAACGTATCATGTTGCAGACTTTTCGGACGAGGAGTAAGGTGCGATAGGTCGTTTGTCATGCACTTAGCTATGCCGTTGGAGTTGATGGACTCACTTTATCTTCCAAGCCTTCCGCTGTTATCGTATTAGATGGCCTTAAGCCATATTTATTGTAAGAAGTTCTCTCTTGAGACAATTGATGTAATAAGTGTGTGATTGCCATTCTGTTATAAATCCTTCGAGTACTGTGTGTGTCAGCATTACCGATCCATGGATGACACTAAAGCATAGAGACTTGACCGTTTTAGGTCGGGTCGCTACATCAACATGAGTAGCAAATGATTCACAAAATGAGGCTACTATAGAGTCAAGTCCATATTTAGTGCTAAACTTTTGAAAAGCATCAGTATTCATAAAAGATTTAACACAATCATATTTAAGCTTAATACCTGACACTTTACCTTCGCCGAGCTCCCAATCTTCAGAGTTGCGTTTAATTCTTTCCAAAAGATCCCACCAAAATTCAATAGTCCTCTTCATAAAAGAACAAATACAAGAAGTATTGAGCATGGATTGATCATCACGAGAAAGCCGAGCATAAAATTCTAAATAATAATTTCTCTTGAGAGCTCATGATTGGGGCATGAATACAACATTGACTTAAGACTCTACCAAGCTAGAGCGATACTTTCTCCTTCACAAGGCCAAAAATTATATATGTAATTCCGATCACAATGAACTAGATGCATAGGATAAATTTTTTTGGTGGAACTCCAATTTCAATCGATTTCAGTTCCAAGATCCAATATCATCGCATACCCTATACCACGCCAATGTTTTTCCCTTCAAATATAAAGGGAAAACCTTCTTCTTAACTTCATTTCCGGGTAAACTCGCAAGCTTAAACAATCTACAAATTTGTTCCACATATATTAAGTGCATATCAGGATGTTCAGTTCCATCTCTTGCATAAGGATTAGCTAGCAGTTTTTTGAAGGAAATATGCCCTAGAGGCAATAATAAACTTGTTATTTATATTTCCTTATATCATGATAAATGTTTATTATTCATGCTAGAATTGTATTAACTGGAAACTTAGTACATGTGTGAATACATAGACAAAATAGAGTGTCCCTAGTATGCCTCTACTTGACTAGCTCGTTAATCAAAGATGCTTAAGTTTCCTGGCCATAGACATGTGTTGTCATTTTATGAACAGGATCACATCATTAGGAGAATGATGTGATGGACAAGACCCATCCGTTAGCTTATCATAATGATCGTTAAGTTTTATTGCTATTGCTTTATTCATGACCTATACATGTTCCTCTGACTATGAGATTATGCAACTCCCGAATACTAGAGGAATACCTTGTGTGCTATCAAATGTCACATCATAACTGGTGATTGTAAAGATGCTCTACAGGTATCTCCGATGGTGTTTGTTGGGTTGGCATAGATCGAGATTAGGATTTGTCACTCTGAGTATTGGAGAGGTATCTCTGGGCCCTCTCGGTAATGCTCATCATTATAAGCCTTGCAAGCAATGTGACTAATGAGTTAGTTGCGGGATGATGCATTACAGAACGAGTAAATAGACTTGTTGGTGACGAGATTGAACTAGGTATGATGATACCGATGATCAAATCTCGGGCAAGTAACATAGCGATGACAAAGGGAGCAACATATGTTGTTATGCGGTTTGATCGATAAAGATCTTCGTAGAATATGTAGGAACCAATATGAGCATCTAGGTTCCGCTATTGGTTATTGACCGGAGATGAGTTTCGGTCATGTCTACATAGTTCTCGAACCCGTAGGTCCACATGCTTAGCGTTCGATGACGATTTGTATTATGAGTTATGTGATTTGATGATCGAAGCTTGTTCAGAGTCCCTGATAAGATTACAGACATGACGAGGAGTCTGGAAATGGTCAAGAGGTAAAGATTCATATATTGGAAGGTTGCGTTTGGACATCGGAATGGTTCCGAGTGGTTTGGGCATTTTCCACGAGTACCGGGAGGTTACCGGAACCCCCTGAGAGAAGTTATGGGCCTTATGGGCCATAAGAGGGAAGCACACTAGCCCACAAGGGGTTGGTGCCCCCCCTTGCGTAGGAAGCCGGTTAGTACTAGGAGAAGGGGGCCGCCCCCCTTCCTTCTCCTTGTCCCTTCCCCCTTTTGCTACTCCGTGTGGGAGGTGGAATCCTACTAGGACTAGGGAGTCCTAGTAGGAC
This sequence comes from Triticum urartu, assembly GCF_056163025.1. Lineage (NCBI taxonomy): Eukaryota > Viridiplantae > Streptophyta > Magnoliopsida > Poales > Poaceae > Triticum > Triticum urartu. The sequence continues at coordinate 134,730,925 of NC_141874.1, forward strand.
TCCACACCTTGGCGCGCCCCCTAGGGCCGGCTGCCTCTCCCTCTCCCTCGTTTATATACGGAGGCAGGGGGCACCCCAAATACATACAAGTTGACCTTTAGCCGTGTGCGGTGCCCCCTCCACGGTTTTACACCTCAGTCATATTATCGTAGTGCTTAGGCGAAGCCCTGCATCGATAACTTCATCATCACCGTCAACACACCGTCGTGCTGACGGAACTCACCCTTGGCCTCAGTTGGATCAAGAGTATGAGGGACGTCACCGAGCTGAACGTGTGCAGATCGCGGAGGTGTTGTGCGTTTGGTACTTGATCGGTTGGATCGCGAAGACGTTCGACTACATCAACCACATTACTAAATGTTTCTGCTTTCGGTCTATGAGGGTACGTAGACACAGTCTCGCCTCTCGTTGCTATGCATCTCCTAGACAGATCTTGCACGATCGTAGGAATTTTTCTTGAAATACTGCGTTCCCCAATAGTGGTATCAGAGCTAGGTCTATGCGTAGATGTTATATGCACGAGTAGAACACGAAGAGTTGTGGGCAATAATAGTCATACTGCTTACCAGCATGTCATACTTTGATTAGGCGGTATTGTTGGATGAAGCAGCCCAGACCGACAACACATGACCGCATTCATGAGACTAGTTCTACCAACGTGCTTCGCACACAGGTGGCTACTGGGTGTCTGTTTCTCCAGCTTTAGTTGAGTCGAGTGTGACTATGTGCGGTCCTTGTTGAAGGTTTAAACAGCACACTTGATGAAAAATCATTGTGGTTTTTGATGCGTAGGTAAGAATGGTTCTTGCTAATCCCGTAGCAGCCACGTAAAACTTGCAACAAAAAAGTAGAGGACGTCCAACTTCTTTTTGCAGGACATGTTGTGATGTGATATGGTCAAGACATGATTATATAAATTGTTGTATGAGATAATCATGTTTTGTAACAAAGTTGTCGGCAACTGGCAGGAGCCATATGGTTGTCCCCTTATTGTATGAAATGCAATCGCCATGTAATTGCTTTACTTTATCACTAAGCGGTAGCGATAGTCATGGAAGCAATAGTTGGCGAGACAACAACGATGCTACGATGGAGGTCAAGGTGTCAAGCCAGTGATGATGGTGATCATGACGGTGCTTTGGAGATGGAGATCAAAGGCACAAGATGATGATGGTCATATCATATCACTTATATTGATTGCATGTGATGTTTATCTTTTATGCATCTTATTTTTCTTAGTACAGAGGTAGCATTATAAGATGATCTCTTACTAAATTTCAAGGTATAAGTGTTCTCCCTGAGTATGCACTATTGCTACAGTTCGTCGTGCCGAGACACCATGTGATGATCGGGTGTGATAAGCTCTACGTTCACATACAACAGGTGTAAGATAGTTTTTCACGTGCAGAATACTCGGGTTAAACTTGACGAGCCTAGCATATGCAGATATGGCCTCGGAACACTAAGACCGAAAGGTCGAACGTGAATCATATAGTAGATATGATCAACATAGTGATGTTCACCATTGAAAACTACTCCATCTCACGTGATGATCAGACATGGTTTAGTTGATATGGATCACATGATCATTTAGATGACTCGACAGATGTCTATCTAAGTGGGAATTCTCAATTAATATGATTAATTGAACTTAAATTTATCATGAACTTAGTCCTGATAGTATTTGCATATATATGTTGTAGATTAATAGCTCGCATATAGCTTCCCCATTTTTATTTCTGATATGTTCCTAGAGAAAAAATAAGTTGAAAGATGATAGTAGCAATAATGCGGACTAGGTCCGTGATCTGATTAAGGATTATCCTCATTGCTGCATAGAAGAATTATGTCCTTGATGCACCGCTAGGTGACAGACCTATTGCAGGAGCAGATGCAGACATTATGAACATTTGGCAAGCTCGATATGATGACTACTTTATAGTTTAGTGCACCATGATTTATGGCTTAAAACCGGTACTTCAAAAACATTTTGAATGCCACGGAGCATATGAGATGTTCCAAGAGCTGAAATTGGTATTTCAGACACATGCCCGAGTCAAGAGGTATGAGACCTCTGAAAAGTACTTTGCCTACAAGATGGAGGAGAATAGCTCAACTAGTGAGCATGTGCTCAAAATGTCTGAGTACAACAATCGCTTGAATCAAGTGGGAGTTAATCTTCCAGATAAGATAGTAATTGACAGACTTCTCTAGTCACTATCACCAAGTTACTGGAACTTCGTGATGAACTATAATATGCAAGGGATGACAAAATCAATTCCCCAAGCTCTTCGTGATGCTGAAATCGGTGATGGAAGAAATCAAGAAAAGCATCAAGTGTTGATGGTTGACAAGACCACTAGTTTCAAGTAAAAGGGCAAGGGAAAGAAAGGGAACTTCAAGAAAAATGGCAAGCAAGTTGCCACTCCCATGAAGAAGCCCAAATCTAAACCCAAGCCTAAAACGGAGTGCTTCTACTGCAAAGGAAATGGTCACTGGAAGTGTAACTGCCCTATATACTTGGCGGATAAGAAGGATGGCAATGTGAACAAAGGTATATTTGATATACATGTTATTGATGTGTACTTTACTAGTGTTTATAGCAAACCCCTCGGTCTTTGATACTGGTTCATTTGCTAAGAGTAGTAACTCGAAACGGGAGTTGCAAAATAAACAAAGACTAGTTGAGGACGAGGTGACTATGTGTGTTGGAAATGATTCCAAGGTTGATAAGATCACCATCGCACACTCCCTTTACCTTCGGGATTGGTATTGAACCTAAAATAAATGTTATTTGGTGTTTGCGTTGAGCATAATATGATTGGATCATGTTTATTGCAATACGGTTATTCATTTAAAAGAATAATTGTTATTCTGTTTACATGAATAAAACCTTCTGTGGTCATACACCCAAGGTGAATGGTTTATTGAACCTCGATCGTAGTGATACACATATTCATAATATTGAAGCCAAAAGATGCAAAGTTAATAATGATAGTGCAACCTATTTGTGGCACTTCCGTTTAGGTCATATTGGTGTAAAGCACATGAAGAAACTCCATGCTGGTGGGCTTTTGGAATCACTTGATTATGAATCACTTGATGCTTGCGAACCATGCCTCATGGGCAAGATGACTAAGACTCCGCTCTCCGGAACAATGGAGCGAGCCACTGACTTATTGGAAATAATACATACTGATGTATGCGGTCTGATGAGTGTTGAGGCTCGCGGCGCGTATCGTTATTTTCTAACCTTCACAGATGATTTGAGCAGATATGGGTATATATACTTAATGTAACACAACACTACAGAAAAAAGACACATCCATGACATTTTGGGCTGAACGAATTTTTTTCTGTCATACATATGACACTTCTTTGACGATAATTGTGACAAAACCCGGTATCATCATAGATGTGGTGGGCTCCTACTTCTATGACAAAAAATCATGACAGAAAATGGGCTTTTCGTCCTGGGCAGGCCGGAGACGCAGCTGCATGACATTCTTTGGGCCGTCCATGACAGAAAAAACCATGGTAGAAGTGAGGGCGAGGAAAATTTCGGTGAGTTCCCGGTTACATTGGGAGGTCGGGGGCCGAGCGATGCGTGTTTCTCTCGTACACGTACGCGCGTGTGTGCGAGGCATTGGCTCTAACTGAACCCGAGCGAGGCGTTGGGATCTAACTGAACCCGAGCGATTGCACTGCAGGCTACGTGTTACTGAACCCGAGCGATCGATCGACGGCTGTTAACTGAACCCGATCGAGCGATTCCTTCGCTACTGCTGCTAACTGAAGCCGATCGATGCTGCCTCTGGATGAACAGTGAGCGTTGCGGGGGGGGTGGATGAACAGTTCCCGGTGGGGGTGGATGAACAGGACCCCGTGGTGTTGCCTCTGGATGAACAGGACCCCGATCGATCGAGCCGGTTGGGGCTGGACGAATAGGACCCCGTGGAGGGCTGGATGAACAGGACCACCCCGTGGAGGGCAGGATGAACAATAGACAGTGGAGGGCAGGATGAACAGTAGCCCGTGTAGGGGTGATTGAACAGGAGCCCGTGGAGAGGGCTGGTTGAACAGTAGCCGGTGGAGTAGCGCGGTGGAGGCTGGATGAATAGGAGCACGTGGATGAATAGTCGCAGGTGGAGGCTGGAGGAGGTCGACGGTGGATGAACAGTAGCTCGTGGAGGCTGGAGGGGGTCGACGGTGGAGATGAATAGTATCTCGTGGAGTCCCGTTTTGCGGTACGCCACACCCCTCCCGATGAATAGGACCCCTGTTTCGATCGTAGCGCTCCAACACAAGTCTGTTTCGTCCGTTTTGCGGTACGCCACACCCCTCCCGATCAACAGGACCCCCGTTTCGACCGTAGGAGGTCTGTTTCCTCCATTTTGCGGTACGCTAGACCCCTCCCGATCAACAGGACCCCATTCTGAACGTAGGAGGTCCGTTTCCTCTGTTGTGCGGTACGCCAGGCCTCGTTTCCATCGCCCATTCCGTCCAAGCCCTCCCGATGAACACGACCACACATTCCGTTCCGACCCAGCCGGTTGGCTCCCACACGTTCCGTTGCCTCCCCATGAACACGAGCATTTTGTTGCCTCCCCATGAACACGACGCATTCCGTTGCCTCCCCATGAACACGACGACGACGCTGTTTCTCCGTTCCGACCCAGCCATGTCAACGAGCCCTCGCCGTACGTATGCGCGAGTAGCCGTTCGAGACCCCGCCCGTATGTACACATACATGGCCGTATTTTCTTTCTTGCACCCTGGCCGCCTCTACTACGACACGTGCGCGCCTCTACATCCACCAGTATATATGTACGTACACGTTCGCGACCAGAATGACAACGCTACGTACGCTTCGACCAGGTGGGTCCCGACTGTCAGGCACTTCCTTGCGTGCGAAGATGTAGCTGGTGGGTCCCAGCAGTCAGGGGGGCGAAATACGATGGCCCGTTCGGTGGGTCCCTGCTGTCAGGTGGAGGAATAATTATTTTGCACATAGTAAGGAGGCACTTCCTTGCTGCGGCCGTGGACCCAGCTTGACCTCTCCACGTACAGTCCACGTCCGATGGAAGTCGTTCCTTGACCACGTTGACCACACCATGCCGAGAGCACCAGGGCGGTGGACGACGGTGAGGCCTAGGAAGGGGACGATGCGGAGCCGGGGAAGACGTGGCAGTGGATGCCCATGCGTAGAGGAGTACGAGGGTTCACTGGTTCGCTGTGGTGTGAGGCTGCCGTCGCCGCAGAATAACAGGGGGTGTGGGTGAGTAGAGGGATGGACTGGCCAGCGGTGGGAGTAGTAGGGGGGTGAGGCCTCCGCCACATCGTAGCCGGCCACGGGAGGCAGGAGCACGAGGCACGACCAGCGCTGGTTTGGGCGGCTGGAGCGAGAAGACCAGAGGTTGAAGAAGCACTACGGCCGTTGGATGGACATCGTACGGTCACTGGAGCTAGAATCGTGCATATTGACTAAGTTGACAAAGCCCTCTGTCCCCGTCAACTTAGTAGGCCCACAAGTCAGCCTCTCACCAAGGTGGGTCCCAGCTAGCAGGGGGGTATTCCTTTTTTTGTGCGTAATAAGGAGGCACTTCCGGTGGGTCCGAGCTGACAGCAGGGGGAACGTTTTTTTCGCAAAATACGGTGGCCCGTCGGGTGGGTCCCAGCAGTCAGGGGCAAACGTTTTTTCGCGATATACTGGTGGGCGTCTGGTGGGTCCCTGCTGTCAGGTGGAGGAATAATTATTTTCCGCGTAATAAGGAGGCACTTTCTTGCGGCTGCCGTGGACCCAGCTGTCAGCCTCTCCATGTATAGTATTCTTCCGATGGAATTCGGTCGTTGACCACATTGACCACGCCGTGCCGACAGCACCACGGCGGTGGACGACGGCGAGGCCTAGGAAGGGGACAACGCGGAGCCGGGGAAGACACGGCAGTGGATGCCCACACAGAGAGGAGTACGAGGGTTCACTGGTTCGGCTGCGCTGCCGTCGCCGCAGAATAACAGGGGGTGTGGGTGAGTGGATTGGAGGGATGGCCTGGCCAGCGGTGGGAGTAGTATGGGGGCAGTGAGGCCTCCGCGGCAGCACAGCCAGCCATGGGAGGCAGGAGCAGGCGGCATGACCGGCGCTGCTTTGGGCAGCTGGAGCAAGAAGACTAGAGGTTGAAGAAGCACTACGGCCGTTGGATGGACATCGTACGGTCAGTCAAGCTAGAATCATGCATATTGGCTAAGTTGACAAAGCCCTTCGTCCCCGTCAACTTAGTAGGCCCACTATACTGGGTCTCAGCTAGCAGGGGGAGTATTCATTCTTTTGTGCGTAATAAGGAAGCACTTCCTTGCGTGCGAAGATATAGTTGGTGGGTCCTAGCTGTCAGCGGCGATAACATTTTTTCACGAAATACAGAGGCCGTTTCGGTGGGTCCCAGATGTCAGGTGGAGGAAATCATTATTTTGCGCGTAATAAGGAGGCATTTCCTTGCGTGCGACCGTGGACCCAGCTATCAGCCTCTCCACATACAGTCCACTTCAGATGCATGTCGGTCATTGACCATGCTGACCACGCCACGCCGAGAGCACCAGGGCGGTGGACGACGGCGAGGCCTAGGAAGGGAATGACACGGAGGCAGGGAAGACTCGGCTGTTGTTTTTGTTTCCCACGCGGAGGGGAGTACGACTGTACGAGGGTTTACTGGTTCGTCTGCCGTCGCCAGAGAATAACAGCAGGTGTGGGTGAGTAGAGGGATGGCTAGGCCAGCGATGGGAGTACGGTGGGGCGGTGAGGCCTGCGCGGCAGCACAGCCGGCCGCGGGGATGAGGGAGCAGGCAGTCCCGCCGGCGCTTGTTTGAGCGGCTGGAGCAGGAAGAGTAGAGATTGAAGAAGCACAACGGCCGTTGGATGGACATCCAACAGTATATAGGCCATCTATGGAAAGCCTCAAATATGTGGAAAACAGCATACAGCCCATCTGCCATTATTTCAAATAATTTACAGCCCATTTGCTAATTCTTACGGGTTTTTTGGAGCCCATATTCTTTATGTTAGCATTGCAGCCCATATTGTGGCCACGGTTAAAAAATTATACGAAATTTTGCATATGTCAGTACAGTCTGAACTGTTTTTAATCCCGAAATTTCGAGTCACATTCAGACTGATTTTAAAAATAAATGTATATCAATATAAAATCCAATAAATTGTCCATGCATAAAAATTAATGCAATTTAAAATCTCGAAATCAAAAACAAGATATTTGAAAATAATTGCTGGTTTGATGTGTTTTAAAAATGTACATCCCATTTCTCATTACTGATAGGCCATTTTCTCGGCCAGCCGAATGAAGCTCTCCTCGTCTTGAAAGATTTGCAGCCCAATAGGCCTGATAAAGAGACTTACTTGACAAATCACAAAAGAACTGGGCTAGCCATTTTCAGAAAGAAAAAAACTACTAGGCTGGTTTGTGGTAAACATAAAAGAAAAGGCTGTCTAGACAGGCCAGAGTGTCCCGCACAGCCTAGTTGACACCCTGCTTCCATCTCAAAAACAAATTAGATAAATGCCACTCCAATTATGGCGATTCATAAAAATGCCACTGCAATTTTTCCAAACTTTGAAAAATGCCACTGCAGTTTGCAAACTTTGAAAAACGCCACTCCAGACTTCGAAAAATGCCACTAGAAATGGCATGAAATGGCATTTTTCAAAGTTTGGAAATTGCAGTGGCATTTCTCGGATACACCAGATTTGGAGTGGCATTTATCAAATTAACCCAAAACAAAAATAACTGGGCGAGCTGCTGGGTCCCTGGTGTCAGCCGCTCGTTGTGCAATTCTCTCGTTTATTGACTACGTTGACAATGGCATGGGACCCAGATGTCAGAAATCCACTAGGAGGAGCCTTTTTTATTGGCTTGAAATAAGGAGGCACTTGCTTGCGTACTGCCATGACCTTGGTGGGTCCCTGCTGTCATCCTCTCCATGTACAATCAGCTCCTGATTGTGTACGCGTCAACTTGCTAGGCCCACAAGTTAGCCTCTAAACCGTGGAGGACAAATACAACCCATTTAAAAAACAACAGCCCATTCCATACGTTCAAACAGAAAGTTCAACATTCAGACCAAAGTAACAGGTCTGATCCACATATAGAGTACTGAACTTCCACGTTGACAACCATCATAGCCAAGTTAACTATCTACACCCACTAACACTCTATTAGCGTACAAGTACTAACTTACTCTTAGCTAACTAGACGATGTCGGCCGCCATCTGCTGTCCATGCTAAACGCTGGCACCGCGTCCTCCACCTCACCTCGGACTTGCCAGAGGTGCAATAGGGCGCGTTGCTCGCGCGCGTTGGCCCTTTCCATGCCGGCATGGTCCACCGAAGCTTCGGCTTCCAAGCGAGAAACCCACCTGACGAGCTGGTAGTAAAAATCGGCGTCGCGAATGTGTGCGTGCCCGACAGCCTCCAGGGCTACTTGCCGGGCGCCGGCCTCCACGTAGTCGGCCCAGTTGCGGGCTCTCTGCTCGCGACTCAGAGCGTCGGTGCGCTGCTGCTCCATGTCCCGCTGGCGGTGCAAATCGGCGATACGCTGCTCCTCCGACAGGCGGTCGCGCTCCAACAACTCCTGCTCCTCCGCCATGCGGTCGCGCTCCAACAACTCCTCGATCTCCGCATTGCCATCTAAAGACAGATAGAATGCCTCCTCCCTCCGTCTGCCTCCCGGTGAAAACCCGAACACTAGTTCCGGCGGTGACCGCCTCCGGCATCGCCTACCGCGAACGGGCGGGGCATGGCGGACGTGGCGAGCGACGTCGGGCCGGTGGGGGCTTATGAGGATATGGCGAGTTGGGTCACGGTGGCACCTGAGAAGGCCGGGAAACAGTACTTATAGGCGGAAGGTAGCGCGACGGTCATCGGAATTCAATGCATAATGGCTTAGCGCGCCAGCTTGCCATGGAAAACTAGAGAAACTGAAATTATGACTATGCCGTCCCGTCCCATCTGGGTCGCACGCCGGCATGGCGTTCAAACAAGTGCACTCGAATCATCTCCCTCCTTGTCAATAATGATTCCACGGATTTAAAGTGTATCTTTTTTCGCATCAGTTAGCTGCCTTAATTACGGCCGGCTGCATGCAGGCACTCATAATCGCTCGCAGGCAGTACGCGAAGCAGCATGCAACGAGTCGCAGCCAAGGGCACGCATGCAACCACTTAAATCACTGGAATTAATTAGGCTTAAACTTCTGCATGCCGTTAATTATTGCCATGCCTTGGTCTTGCTGCTTTGCTCACGGGACTAATAAATTCCGGACTGAGGGAGTACCTTGGTTGGTGAGAGGTTTGAATTAAGCCCTGCAAACCGGAAAGGAGGTACTCCCTCCATTTTTATTTAGTTCGCATATTAGCTTTGGTCAAAGTCAAGCTTTACAAACTTTGACCAAGTTTATATACAAAAATATTAAGATATACAATAACAAATCAACAACAAAAATATTAAGATATACAATGACAGATCATATACAAATATGTAGCTCCAAAAGCAGAGATCTAGAAAAAACATTTGTTCTTCCTACTAACATGGATGCTTCTCTTGGCCAACATTCAGTACAGACTGAAAGACAAATTTGTTTGTGAAGTCTACAATTCCTCTTGCAAACGTAAGTGTTTTCACCAACAGCTGGAACCATGAGAATGAACCACACATGATGGAGGAACATCCACTGCAATATGATTTGGTCTTCTCTCGATCACACCACGAGACTATTTTCGGAATACAAACTTTAACTTAGGCAAAATGCTGCCCATTGTATAATCAGACCAAAGAAATGAAGCACCTAGTGTTGGCCAATAAATAGTACAGTACTACTTTTCTGCAGTCCATGAAGTGACTATCCAATCTTTCTGTGTCTATTTTCAAATGGCACTGCATGCAGTGACTATACTATTCTCTTGTGCAGTTCAACCAAAATTGCGGACACTTTGTTTGTTTGCCAAATAGCAACGGGAAGACATCTCTGTCTGCACAAATATCAAGCAGCTAGTAAACATATACCACACCTTGTATTTTCGGTTTAAACATGTCTCTTCCGCTTAGCATCTGTCATGTTCTGCACTGGACAATCTGATACAGTTATGTTTTGCCCTGGACAATTTCATACTGAATTGATTTGCTGGTTCAGAGTAGAAATATAGCGCCTATTCTTCATCAGACCAAGGATATCCATGTTCGCAGTGATGGAAGAGGTGAAATCAATACAACCGAAATTGAGCTTCCAATCATTGAATCCTGTCATGCACCTCCAATGTAGGTCCACCCTGCCAATAAATTCACATGCAAACCACTAGTATTACTATCTAATGACGGTACAAAAAGAGTAGCAAGATAGTAGCAAACCATGTACCTTCGTAATGAAGAGCTCATAGTGCCACCAATTGGATATAAAGGTTTGTAAAAAAACATGCTCCTAATGTTGAACCAGTTGGACTTTTTGTGCAGTTCACCTAAAATCAAGCACCCCTGTTTGCATAGATATTGAAAGTGTGATTACTCTAAAAGTGGCACTAGTTGAAGCATAGACTCACAAATATAAGCATTCCAATTTCATAATGGGAAAAGGTAGCAAGACTGTTTCTAACCACATGTTTGAAGGAATAAATAAAGCAACAACGGCTGATGTCAGGAAGGCATACATAGTTTTTTCTAAAAAACTGAGCCATTCCTGACCTTTCCTCTTCTTTTAAGCAAATTTTGTGCAGTTCTACTAAAATAAAATGCCATCACCGCCTTGACAATTCAGTGACACTGTATAGAAGGAAATGACTTAACATTACATCTGATGTCAGGTATGTAGTCGACAGGCATTAGAGACAAACATACAGACCTCCTCCGATAACATAATGAACATTAATTTTAACAAAGGTGTGACTAGCTTTACCGGGATAATTTGAGTGAACTCTACACCTTTTTTCCTTAATATAAGACGTTTTCGCGGTTCAATTTAAAGTACCCAAACGTCTAGTATTTATAAAAACAGGTGGTAGTTTTCTTGAGCACATATCTGGGAAAGCTTGCCACACTTTATTTATGTCCATATGCTAATGCAACACCATTCGAATACTACAAATATACACTAATCCAGTGGCTAGTGCAACAGTAGAGTAGTTAGTTTATTACAGGGTATAGTACAATGGTTTTACTGAACAGATTTCAATAAACTCTAGCACTGGAAGGTTTCTATAAGAATTAACAATACAAAATGTAAAGGTAACAAGTTTCAGCATTGGTATACTAGCTCGGCATGAGCATTAAACCAAATACAAAAGTCTGAAGGTAACTAGCATTATTAACTAATGATAGTATAAAAAATTGCAAACCATGTACCTCCAAGGTAAATATCATTTCGAACTCGGGGGGACCTTAAAAATTGCTATCCCAATCTTGATAATCGATCAAACATAAAAACTTGATCGAATGAATCAAGAGAACAGCCGGAGGAGGAGGTGCCCACTCTTGACCTTTCCTCTTGTCTTCATAATTGTCTGTGCAGTTTAACCAAAATAAAATGACATCAGCGCCTTGGCATTTTGGTGACACTGTACAAAAAAATTAACTTATCTCATGAAAGTGAGGTATGTAATCTATAAGCATTAACAGTGCAAAAATCTGAAGGTAGTAACAAGTTTCATCATTGGTATACTGGCTGTGCAACAGCATTAGAATGCCTTAGCTGAAAAATCTTTAATACATCCACAATCAACAGCTAACCCTGAAATAATCCAGTGACATTAAATGGCATTGCTTAAATTTATTGGTGGCATTAGACTAAGAGCGGCATTAGTTAAATGTGGCATCACTTTAGTAGTAGCATTGCTTGACTTGACTGTTGGCGTTATACTAACAGCAAAAAAGTGGCAATAAGAGCATGGGAGGCCCATTCGGACAGTGGGCGCACCAGTACGATGTACCTCCACGGACGCAGAGTGGTGAGGGAGGTATGGTTGCCCAGAGCAACAAATATCCAGGCAGCATATGTGGGTTATGTCCCATTGTGCTCTCTTTAGCCACCTTTTTCCTATGCGAGGACAACAAACTGATCGACCTAGTCATTCTCTATTGCGTTGTCATGCCTTTCTACCCTTCTTCAACCAAGAGACACGAGACTCGTTCCTTAGCTACTGATTTTCCCCTTTTCAACCTAGATGCGGGTTCCATGCCTACTCTCTTAGATAGTACAATCTCCCTTCCTTTCCTTATTCAACCCAGACATGGATTAGTCTGCATGAAGTAGGGTTTCCTTTAATAGTGCAAATTATGGTTTTTGTCTGCATGGCCAGCAGAGCAGAGGATAGCAAATTGGGAAGATGGTGGAGTGGAAAAAGATCCACATGCAACGACGTGGCAGATGGGGCAATAGAACAAGGTTATGGTTCGAAAAGAGGTAGCATACCTGAGGGTCGGCGGGAAGTGGCTTCGCTCGTGGTCGTCGTCCTCCGCACACACTACGGCACGAGCTTGGGGACGGAGGCCATCCCGCGCGGGCGCTAGGTCTGAGAGGACGGCCTTGTCGTTAGTGCGTGACCTCGCTTGCCGACGACGAGTGCGTCAACGCTGCACATCCTTTTCTTCCCCGGTGGATCTATGACCACCGGTGAGGAGGGAGAGAGGCGCCGTCTTTTTTAGATCTGGAGAGAGGGTGGTAGTGTGAGAAGCAAGTGGGCAGTCCTTAGCAAGAAAGCGCTCAAGCTCCAGCCTATATATCTTTTTTATACTACTAGTACTGGAGGTGGAGCAGTGGTAGAGTAGTTTATATTTTCTCTACGTACAGTACCAGTTATTCGTGCTTCAAAACTGATCGGCACACCATTAAAAAAAAGGTCGATAACTAATGCGGCACCTCGAGCCAACGCGGCCAGATCACATTTTGCACGAGAAATTACACACCATGTTTCATTGACATGTGGTCCCGTGCCAACATATCTGTGAGACAACGGCGAGTAGTAGGAGTATTTCCGAACGGACGTGTGGGCCGGGGCGCCTCTTCGTGAACTGTGGCAATCTCGCAACCATCCACCGACTCTTCGCCTTTCCCTCTCGATTTGGAACTGCTGCCGCACGCTCTTCCTCTCCCTCCTCCATTTTCCTTCAGTCATTCACCCTTTCTTCTGCCATTGTTCGATCATATTCTCCATGGAGGGAACATGCCGGAAATGACCCCGTTATTCTTGCCCCGATCTGAAAGATGACGTGCTGGAGGAACTCATTGATCGGTGCGACGTCATCACCTCGGCTAGCATGGCAGGTTCGTTCAAGCCCATTCTCGACTCAACTAATAACATCATTACAAAGAACCCAAGAGTCAAGGAGCAGTTTGATCTCCCCTATCTTCTTCGCCGTGACCCTGATGATGACTGGCGCCGGCACGACGGAGGCCTCGCCCTGTGCAAGTTGAAGCCGCTTGATAATGATACATATGATGTTAAGATGCCATCGCTTGAGGGCAAGGCTTGGGCAGGTGCAAATGGAGATTGGGTTGTTTACATTGGGTCCAACTGCGAGTGGGAACTTGTGAATGTGTACACTCGTCACCGGGTTCCACTTCCAAAAATCTCAGCACACTGCCCAGAGGTTGAGCACACCGGTAATGTACGCACGTTCAAATATGATCATGATGACTGTATTCTACGGAAGATAGCAATTTGTCGAGTTCCCAACCGCTCTTGGAATTACAGCAACTATGATGTTGTTGCTATCTTCGACAAGCTTGTTGCCTTCCTTGATGGTTTCACTCGATGGTTATTGCTCAAAAATCAGTTTCTGTACACGGATGAGTACTGTGATGCAATTCAATACGAGCGCCTTGTGTTTTCTGCCACCACTCGTGGCACTGTTTTTGCATGGCATCCTCATAGTTTCAGTACGTTTGTCTTCCACCGCAATTATAATTGTTTCATCCACATGCATGCGGGTTAGCAAGTTTCCCTTTACTAATTAACCTTCTTGTGTTTCCAAGGTCCTGTGAACATCCCACCACCTATACTTGAAAAATTTTATAACCAAGGGGGAGATGATGATGTTGATGATCACGAGCATGAGGACGAGCAGCGCCCATATACTCTGTGGCGTCTGGCAACTAATTCCGATGGATCACCTCTTCTTGTGTGTATACAGCCCACTGATGATGTTACTGCTAAGGAAGCAGGTGTCTCCCATGGTCGCACTCTCCGGACCTATTCCGACACCCGTTGCATGGTATTCAGGATGGATACTAGTGTGCTAGCGCCAACTCCTTCTCCCTGGTACAGAATTGATAGTCTTGGAGAAAACTCGCTCTTTCTTGGACAAAACTATCCGATGATGGTGAAAGGTGATCCAACTGCTGTTGACACATTTATGAGAAGCAACTGTGTCTATACCTCGGACATTTGTGTGGTTCCCTACCCTGGTAGGGATATAGTAGGCCGCTTCAGCCTGGATGATCAGTCCTGCGTTGGTTTCCAGATCAACAATTGATGGCCCGTCCTAGAGAATCACTTGTGGTTCAAAGCAAGCGTTTCCAACGCCGAGGAATGGTTGAGTTGAAGTTCATTTCATTGCTTGTTATTTGTTGTGTGGTGAAAACTTTAGTATTTATAATGTATCCTCGTTGTCGATGTGGGTTGATGACCTGTTGTATGTAATAAAATGATATGTGTGTGATAAACTTACTAAATTTATGAATGTCTTTCGAGTCGCTTCTCTGAGTGAGTGGTGCGACGAGGCAAAAAAATATTTTGCAAATACATAATTGTACGTGCATTGCAACATGTTATCGGATGAGGCCAATCAACAATAGTAGTACACTATTTGTACTAGCTTCAGATGCTTTGCGCGTCGGGCGGGTATTTTTACTGTAGCCATATGTTAATGTGTTCGTTGTACGTAACCAGCACCTCGAATCCTCGATACTTGTACTATATAGTAGGAGTAAGTAGTAGGGAGTAGTAGGGTGGCATGGGCCAGAACAAGCATTCACGTCCAGGAGTACGGCACACGCCACCACCACGACATCCATCTGACACCATATTATTTCTTGGAGTCCGTGCTAGAGCAATCTCTTCAACCTCGTCGTTTCTCTAACTTCAGCCATCGCGCGGCGGGCGAGGTGGGGGTTTGCCGATAGTCGGTTTCCTTAACTGCGGTCCCACTTGTAAGGCCAACTCCAACGCACGACCCCAAATGCACCTTTGTTTTGCACGGACTCCAACGATAATTTTGACTATAAAAGCAAGACCAAAGAAAACAAGAACCACAAGAATACATTTTACTACTCCTATAAGTTGGATTAGTGCCTTCTCGATGCATTCATTGTTGATCCGCGGAGGCTCGATCTTGCGTCTGTGCTAGCTAAAAGTGATAGAACATCTACTAAATTGCGCTCTATCAATATATGGATGTACTCTTCTTCCCAATACAAAAACTTGCATCCATTCTACTCCCTCCGTTGCACAATACATGCCTTCTATTTGTCAAAATAAAATATCCATGTTCAAGAATTCATCCGATTAACCAGTTAACTTGCCGATTAATCCCTACTCATAGGGTCATCGAGTAGCCGATAAACCGAAAAATCATCCGATTAATTGATTAAATGGCCGATTAACTTGCCGATTAGCCGATTAATCCCCTACTCGCTAGCCAACCGAGCAGCTACCAGTTAACGATTTCCTCAACAATGCAAAATATATATGTATCTAGACATGTCTTAGTATATAGGTACATCAATTTTTGGACAAATGGAAGTCAAGTATTTTGGAACGGAGGGAGTACACAATAAAATTTTTAAGTTAGCACAACTAGTCTAATTCGAGAGCAGAACCGAAGATTTGGTCGGGTTCTTCCTCCTTTTACCGACACGTGGGACATCCAGCATCCAGGTCGTGTCATGAAAGAAAATAGAGTGGTTGTTGAAGCCACGAGATGTGCATCTTGGGTTAAACTGTAAATAGAATCTTACTACTCTTGAGTAACTCCAAAAGCAGCCACCGAAGATCTTTATTGGATTTGTTTTTCATCACCAGCACGTCGAGGTGAAAGATGTGCAGGTTCAGTGGGTCCTTTTGCGTTTTCACTGACATGTGGGGCCGCATGTGAGCAAACAGACGACGGGCTCCGCGCGTCCGCTGGCTGGCTGAGAAGAGAGATAGAGGAGGGCTGAGCACGGACTGCAGGAAATTTGTTCTGCGTACCTCGATATAGGCTCGATATAGTGGGGTGGCATGGGCCATAACTCAGTAGCATTCATGTCTAGTAGTACGCCACACACCACCCACACGAGTCCCATCCGACACCAATTTTCTTGGTGTCCGTGCTACAACCATCTCTTCTCCCTCCTGTTTTCTCAGCCATCGCGCGGTGGGCGGGGTGGGGGTTTGCCGATAGTCGGTTTGCTCAACTACGGTCCCACATGTAAGTGAAAATGCAACACCGCACGCATTCCAGCTTGAGCGGCGTGTCGGACCAACCGTGTGGGGGTGCGACGCGAACACGGCAGGCTTTTCCTTTTGAACTCGTAACTTGTAAAATTTTGGTTCTGCTCCATGGCGCGACCGATAGATAGAAAATAACGATTTTTCCTAGAGTAATGAGAAGTTTGGTTCTGGCGCCGTTCATGCATGGAGTACGTATGAAAATTATGAAGTTGATGCGAAAGGTAAGATAATTACTGTAGTATCATATAGTACTACATGGATTTGATGAAAAGATAAAAATACATATGGATCCATCAACGTTCAACGACATCCTCACGCCCTAGTGCGTCGGGTCACCAACCGACGTGTGAGGAGCAGCGGCGTTGGCGGCGAGCTCAACGTGCTTATGAACAATGCCGTCCAAGGTTGCCCTGCGCTCCAAGAAGGCCAGCGTCCTATCGTCCTCCTCTTGCATGTAGTAGTCCTTGTGGACGATTTGCGCGTAGACGTGGGTGATTATGTCGATGGTGTCTTGCTGCGCCAGGCGTTGCGCGGCGAGCGCGACCTTGAGGTGGACATTCTCTGGCACGACGGCGGGCAGTCGCAGGGCCACCAGTGCGTCGAAGAGGTTGTTACCATAGTGGCCGTTGAGGGTGGCGGGCATCGCAGAGCCTGGGCGCGTCGGCTGGAGGCTTACGTCAAAGTCGTCTGCAAGCTTCTTGACAACGGTGAACTTGTCAAGGCAACCGACGAGGACCTCGTCAAACAAGGAGACGAAGCTGCCGTCCAAGCGGCCCCTCGCCCTGGCAGGCTCAAGCAATACTACCTGGAGACGTTCCTCGGTGCCGGTGGACGTGGTAGTACTCCTAAATCCAGACGGTGGTGCTACTAGTACTAGTAGTAGTACTACCAATGTAGTAGTAGGAGTACTAGCACTGTACTACCCGTTGGTCAAATTATTACATGCTGCTCCTCACAGTGAAGTGACAAGACCCTGCGCCGGAGATGACACCTAAGTATAGACGTCGTGTTCGGCATACCATAGTCAGCCTCACCGTCTGCAGTCACTATCATCATGGCTGTAGAGCTAGCCTGCTTACAACTAGCCCTGTTCGACATAATTTCCCGTGCGTAGATGCCCGTGCATTGCACGGAACACCAAGATTGGGGGTGGACGGCTCCGGCAGCGGCCATCGCGCCAGATTTTTCCATGGCCTTCTACTCCTAGATGTGTACACGTGTGCTGGTGTGTGTTGTGTGCTGGGTGTGCGTGAGTGCGTCCTTCTGTGCATGCCGCCATGCAGTGGTGAATTGTGTGCAAGTGCGTCCTTCGCGCGCAAGAAGTTTGTCCTCAATGCGCCCTCAATTTACTAGCATGCGGGGTGCTACCCCGAGTGGTTTCAACTTTGTTTACTTCACCGCGTGTCATATGGGCCTCTAGTTTATTTATTTTCACCCACTACCACATGGGCCAGCACACGAAGATACAAAACACGAGCTGACAAGGCAGCATGTGGATTGGTTGACCGGTCAACTAAACAATATATGGAGCTATACGCTGACAAAGTGAGCGTATAATCCGTCGGTATAGAGAGTTCGAGTGAGAGGGGAGGCCCGTGAGAGATAGCAGAGAGAGAGAAAGAGCTACTCCCTCCATTCGATAATATAGTTCCAACATTTTTTTAAGTCAAACTTTTGAAACTTTGACCAAGTTTATAAAGAAATTACTTATATCTACAATATCAAAGATAAATGATAGTATGAAGTAAGTACATGTTGTGATGAATCTAATGATCGTTCCAGATGTAAATGTTTTTCTCCCCATATACCTGGTCAAACGTTTCTGAGGTTTGACTTTTCAAAACATCCATATGCTTATGGACGTGACCGAGTCCCTAACAAGAGAGAGAGAGAGAGAGAGAGAGTGAAAAAAGTGTGTGTGCGTGTGTGAAAGAGACATGGACAACACACGATAAAAGTAGAGAAAAAGCGTGTGTGTCTTATGCAAACATATCACACATGCATCTTCGACAATGGAGGCAAGGTGAGGAGATAGTGTGTGGTTGTTTGGAACCGAGAGAGCAAGACCCCTAGAACGTGGCCAAGAGAGGTCTGACAAACAAGGGAGAGAGGTCGAGAGAGACGTACGGAGAAAATGCAGACATGGGGAGGAGAGAGTGTATGTTTCTCATAGAGAGATCCCCTCGAGATCATGATGGGACTACATGGGTGGGAGATCGAGTGACAAGGTGTGTGCGCGATAGAAGATGCCCCGAGAGATATCGAGATAGACGTATGGATGTATGGAGACAATACGTGTGTTCCTATTGGCTAGTAAGAGATAATCATACTTAGGAAGGGGGAGTGCTTGCGCCTATGATGGATTGAGGGATTATGGTACTTAGGGGGTGCGTGTCACATGGAGAGAGAACAAGGGCGGAGAGTGTTGGATGGGTCTATATGTATAGCGCGAGCGAGACATGTGTATGTGTGAACCAGGGAGATATAAGGCCAGTTTGGCTTGCGTCCTGAGCATCTTTTGCCAGGCCTGGGGTTGTGGCTGGATTTCATGCACGCTTGTTTGGTTGCTACCCTGTGAAAAAGAAAGCCCGCCTGGCCTGGGTTCCCTTGCACTTTAATTAGCCTGGCTGAACTCTAGACACTGCAAGTAGCCTGGCCCAGGCGACCGATTTCGAACGCCTGGTCATGCCTGGTCATGTGGCCACGAGGCTAACAGCAACATGGATGGATATTAGCATTAAATAATTGATGCATGGATTGATTGATGGGACGTTGATGCTTTGCCTGGCCCAAGCATGAAGCAAACGCTTCAGCACCACACAAGCCTGGCCAGGCAGAAATATTTTACATCTCACGTCCACACCAGGCAGTACCGGCCATCAAGACATGAGGGTCAGGTCACGAACCAAACTGACCAATAAAGTTTGAGAGAGATTGAGGAGCCCCGATAAGGCTGAGTGGTGCGTCAGATAGCTGAGAGGGGGAAAGAGATATTCCATCCACTCAATAATGCAGTGCATGTAAATTTTTTAGAAGTCAAACTTTGGAAACTTTGATCAGGTTTATGCAAATGTTATTTATATCTACAATACCAAAGATACATCATACAAAACTACATCTCATGGTGAATCTAATGGCATATGTTTGCCGTACTAGATGTAATTCTTTTTCTCCACGTACATGGTCAAACTTTGTGATGTTTGACTTTTCAATAAACCTATATGCTATGGACCGAGGAGAGTGCCTCAGTCGAGACAGATCAAGTGCGTGTGAAGGAGAATGAGTAAGTGTACAAAAAGAGTATGTGTGTGAAAGAGAAAATGACAACAAACGATAAATTAGAGAGAGTGTGTGTTTTTTGTTTCTTATGCGAACATATCATGCATGCATCTCCGAGATGGAAAAGCGAGGCGAGGAGATACACGAAGATAGCTAGTGTGTGACTGTTTGCAACGGAGAGAGACACCCCTGTAGCACATGTCCAATAGAGGTGTGGCCAACAAGGAACAAAGGTCCAGAGGGACGCATGAGGAGGGAGAGAGGGTGTGTTTGTGATAGAGAGATCCCGTCGAGATCGTGAGGGGACTATATGGGTGGGAGATCGAGGGAGTGTGTGCGCAATAGAAAGATGCTCCGAGAGAAACCGAGATAGACCATGCACATGTTTGTGATGGAGACTAAGATTAGCTAGTCATATACATATAGGGGGACTGGGTGTGCCTACAATTGAGTGAGAGACCATCATACTTGGCTAGCTGGGCATGAGATTGTGTGTGTGCGCGTGTGAGATGGAGAGAGAACGAGGGGGAGAGATAGATTTTTAGATGGTCCTATCGAGTGCGAGTGAGATATGCATGTGTATGTGTGACCCAGGTGGATGGAGAGTTTGAGAGAGGGGGGAAGAGCTCCGAGACGACATAGTGGTGCGTGAGAGAGTTACAGGCAAAGAGCCAAGGAATCTGTGTGCGTACGATGAGTGCACCCAAGATATCTAGCTTGGACTAGCTAGAGTATCATACATAGTGTGCGAGAGAGACCTATAGATGGTGTATATATGCATGTGAACTAGAAAGACCCCACACACACACAAAGAGAGAGAGAGAGAGAGAGAGAGAGAGAGAGAGATGGAGAGAAAGGGAGAGGGACGAACAAGGTTTTTGTGTCGGATGCGTGCGACAGAATTGAAGATTGCCGGCGAGAGAGAGAGAGAGAGAGAGAGAGAGAGAGAGAACAGGAGTCCGGGAGAGGGGGAGGTCGCGTTTTATGCATCAAAGACTGATATAAACCATGTTTCGATATAAACTTGCATTCAAATATTTAAATTGGAGAACATGTTGTCTGCAATCCACACATGAATGGATATATGCGTATATCAAACAAGTTCATTAATTTGACTTTCAACATGTTCATGGAGTACTATAATACTGTACAACATGCTACTCGATTGAGGTGTTCAATTTTGGATTTAGTTCACTATTTTGACCTACTGAACGAGCTATTTCATTGAATCGAGATATTTCATTTTGGGTTTGATTCGCATTTTTGAGTGGGTCAACTATTTGTCATATAGTAAATCGCTAGCAACGAGCATGTAAAAACACATTACTCCTGAGCATCGTCTCTCCATCTAAAAAAGAAGTGGCAAGCTAATATTTCAAAATTTGATCCAAATCGACTTGGTAAGGTAGACGTGGATGCTCGTTCTCCCAAAATTTGAACGAACCGTTAAACATCCTCTCTGCTCGGTGGAATTCTCCCGAGCAAATAAATGGGAGACGCGAAATTACCGTCCTATGTGGGACACACATCAATTGGCCCGTTGTACATCGAGGGTAGGTTCGTAACTTCATCCAAGCGCGCCTTCTCCTCGGCCGAAATGACATGTGCCGAATAATTCATAAACCATGGTCGGCAAAACACGCTCTCCTCGCCCGAAGTAGCTCGCGCCCACTATTTCAAAACACGCTCTCCTCGCCCGAAATCGCTCGCGCCCACTATAGTTCAAAACATGCCCTCCTCGCCCGAAATCGCTCCCGCCTAGAGAAGCAAAGTTACTCTACTATGCCCGACCCTCAGTACACAGACCCAAGCTGAGAAGCCTATAGGCAAGGGTAGAACTGTAACTCTCCCTCACATTTCAGACAAATGCGTCCGTAAGACATGGTTCCACTCCCCTCCCAATTTCCCCCGCCCGCCCCCATTCATACCTCGTGGGCGCCAAATCACCTTCTCCCCGGGAAGCTCCCTTCTCCCGAGCCGCGAAACCTCAGCCCCACCTCCATGGTGCCCCCACCGCCAATTTCATAGCCACCCTCCTCCCTAATGCCGGAGACGCTGTCCATTTGCCGTCGGGCACTGGGCCGTGCGCCTCTTACTCCGTGCTGCTGGTGCTGCCTCGACGACGGCCGCGTGAACTGTACCGGAGCTGATTCACCCCCGTTGTTGTTCACAGCGCTGGAGCGGCTCCAACTTTGGATCCGTCCAGAGTCCTGGCGCTACTTCGGCGTAGCTGTCGACCATCGCAACATTGCTCTTTCCCTGCCGCCGGTCGCAACCGCAACCACGCCGGCCTCACCGACTTGGCAGCTGGACCTGTCTACTTCACCATGCTGCCAGATAGGTCGCGCCCTCATCTCAAATCACTTTATTTAGGCGTCAGTTGTCTGAATTTTTATTCGGGGCCAATCGATTTGCAATGGGAAGCAACACCCCTCGAGGCGGCGGAGCTCCTAGGCTGCCGGTTGGCTGGTGTCTAACGTAAGGGTGCGGGGCCGCAAAGTTCGCCGCGGAAGCAGCGCTTAGATGGCTATCTTTTAGAGTTGCGTGGGTTGAAGGTATTGCCGCCGCCGGATCTGGATGACGGGGAGTCTTTGTGGATTGGCCCAGGGGCGGCGTAACCACGACAGTGTGGTGGGGTGGGGAGCGGGGTTTTGGCCGGGGCCACAGATGGCGGAGGCAGGCTGCTATGCAGTTGGTCGCTGGCTCTTCGGGGAAGATTCCGAACAGTGTCAGCCGGGAGGCACAAGACGGCCAGCCATCTGGCATAGATCGGACAGTACCAAAATAAAATAAAATCGTGTGACCCCAATTTAGTCTTCAGTCAACAGACGTGTTACCACTCTCGTACCTTGCTGTTGATCTCTTAGTGTATTTCTTCAGATCAAAGAGATATGTCGTTCTTAACATTATGCGTTATCTGCATCTTCAGACACACCGTCTTCCGACTCACCGCAGCTACTCCAACAAGGGAAGCATACACCAGAAGGGAGCTATAGTCCCCACTCAACAGTTCCCTGCATCGAATGCGCGTGCCCAACATGCACAGCCACAACAACTGCAGGGCCATCCACAAGTCAGCACATGATGCTCACTCCTATGGATGGCAGCCAGATAGGTTGTACCCTCATCTTACTTGTGTGCAACATTTATGGCTTTGTTATTCATCTAAGCATGGAAAATAGATCATCACATTTCACTATATATTCATGCTGATCTCTTACAGGTCTTGCTCAGGAGTTAACACTATTCCATAGTTCAGTTAAGATACTTGTTCTTTAGGTAACATTGTTCCATAGTTATCATCCATCAGCCAATGCTACCCCACAGGCTGGTGATTATAGTATTATACCACTTCTAGTATTTCCTATGTTGTTCTTTAATACTTCTGTGTGCCATCTAGTTAATCTCGAGTACAAACGATACATATTCTGTAGCTTTCATCTGTGTTCTCCTTTAGTTTATGAGACCTGTTGCTGCTAGTTAACCCCAGTCCTACTATTTATGTCGTCTCCTACATGCACTCATTACATAAATCTAACTACTAGTTGTCTTCCATGCATGTCAAATATAATTGCACACACTGATATATCCACAAGAACCGCACGGAGCAATGTAAAGGCCAATAAACTTGATGTCAATGATACCCAATATGATGGAACATGTAAAGGCAGTTCTTCAGAAGACTTGCAGAAAGATGATGAATCCTCTTCACCCCACAAGGTTCTTGCTCTAACTTGGCCTGTGATATGGGTACAACATGCATATAATGTCCTGGAGTGTATCTACTCTGTTACAATGCCATGTGCTTAGCATGCTAATCATGCATGTAAATATGTCATGCCTTCCTATTTTTCAGTACCTATTCCATTCATGATAACATGTTTTCAAATTTAAGTACTGTCATTCTACTCTATCGCAATGTCATCTGCTTAATTTGGACATCATGCTTCTGAATATCTTATGCATTGTTATTCATCAGTATGTACTTCATATGTCTACCATACCATGTTTTTTTTACATTGAAGTGTTGTTCTAGTGCTCTGTTGCAATGCCATCTTATTTTCCCAATCATACACATGTATGTTGCCTTAGTTATTTCTGTATGTATTCCGCTAGCATACAGTTTTACATTCAACTAGTTTTTTTTTGCTGTGTTGTCCTGTCGTATCCCCAGCTCTTACACCATACTCCCTCCATCCGGATTACATGTTGCCGAAATGGATAAAAAAGGATGTATCTAGAACTGAAATACGCCTAGTGTAAGTGCATCTAGTGCCACCCCTAGTTGGTTTTGGAGTATTGACGACAAACCTAGTTGAGGGACTAATGTGTTTGTGAGAATTGCAGGATAACACAGGTAGAAGTCCCTCATTGATTCGGTTTTACTACCAGAGATGACCCCTAAAACTGTATGAAGACATTGAAGTCAAAGGTGGTATATGAAGATATTCACATTGAAGACTATGACAAGAGAAGACACTATATGAAGCCTATGAAGCTCGAAGACTTAGATCTTTCGTAGTTCTTTTTCTTTTGTGTTGAGTCATAGGAACCACCGTACTGTTAAGTGGGGTCCAAGAGAACCAGTCAGAATGACTGAAGTGATGCCTAAACCAAAAACCTATGTCTTTGAGTGAAGACTATGAGAGTGAATCTTGTCCAGAGTCGGACAAATCAGCTTTGCTTGTAGCCCAAGTAAAGTTGCCGTGTGAGTTTGAAATCTGACCGTTGGGACATGTGTCAGTTCCTTAGTGACCCAGGGTCATTTCGGACAAATCAGGTCGGGTTGCCAAGTGGCTATAAATAGCCCACCCCCTACAACCTTAAACGGTTGGCTGCTCAGATTGAAAGTACGGCTTTTGTCGTTTGAGAGCAACCCACCTCGAAGCCTTTGAGAGAGAATTCCTTGCGAGGATAAAGCCCTAACCACCAGAGCCAGAGAGAATTGGGCATCACTTAAGTCTTCTTGTCTGTGTGATCTGAAGACTTATTACACTTGAGGACTGTGCATCCTCCAGCCGGTTAGGCGTCGCGTTCTGAGCATCCAAGAGACATTGTGGATTGCCAGTGAACGAAGTTTGTGAAGGTTTGGGAGTCTACCTTGAAGACTTACCAGAGTGATTGGGCGAGGTCTATGTGACCTTAGCTCAAGGAGAATACGGTGAGGACTGGGTGTCCTGAGCTGCGTGTTCAGGACTGGGTGTCCGGGACTGTGTGTCCTAAGGTTTAAATACCTAGCCGCTCCAACCAGATGTACAGTTGTCACAGCAACTGGAACTGGTTCAACAAATCATTGTCTTCAACGAGTCACTGGTTTCATCTTCACTTCACTTTACTTACTGTTACTCCTTGTGAAGTCATTGTATGTTTGCTCTATCATTTGTCTTCACTGAGTGACTGCGTATTCTGTTTGGCTTCATAATATCTTCCTACCTGATCCTTACTACCTAGCTGCTATTAGTCTTTGTGCTTTCACTTCATTGAATACTTGACTATGGTTTGCCTAGTGTAGTCTACCTTCCGCTGCATGGTAATAGGTTTAATTTTATCGTTTGTCTTCAAAACTCCCATGTTCTGAAGACTTTCATAAAAATCGCCTATTCACCCCCCCTCTAGTCGATATAACGCACTCTCAATTGGTATCAGAGCAAGGTGCTCCCTTGTTCTGTGTGATTCGGTTTAACCACCTGGAGTTTTAGCTATGTCTACTGCAGGGATAATCAAAGTCTCCGTTGCGTGCCCCGTCTTCGATGGAACTGAATATCCCTACTGGAAGAATAAGATGCGCATGCATCTTGAAGCCATTGACGTCGACCTATGGTATGTCGTCGAGAACGGCGTTCCCAAGGCTGGAGAAGGTGTCACTGCTGCTGATGTCAAGAAATTCGTTCAACTGGACTCTACTGCCAAGAATATCATCTGTGGTCATCTGACCAAAGGACAGTATGGCCGTGTGAGTGCTTTGAAGACATCCAAGCTGGTCTGGGACTGGCTCTCCAAGGTTAATGAAGGCATCTCAACCCAGAGAGATCAGAGAATCAGTGTCCTTCGCAACCTCTTCAATCGCTTCAAGTGAAATGACAATGAGAATGTCCAGCACACGTTTGACCGACTCACTAACATCACGAATGAGCTTCAAGCCCTCGGTGCCACTGAGATTACCAAACATGAAGTCGTCAAGACGCTGCTGAGATCACTTGATAGTTCGTTTGACATCCTGGCCCTGATGATTCAAGAACGTCCTGATTTCAAGACACTCGATCCGTCTAACATACTTGAGAGGCTCAACACACATGAGTTTCAGCTTTCGGAGAAAAGAGATATCTACGGTCCAAACTATGGGCGAACTCGTGCCTTGAAGGCAAAAGCTGTCTCTTCATCTGAAGAAGAATCTGACAGCAGTTCTGATGATCCTGAAGACATTGGAAGGAAACTTGCTATGCTTGTCAAGAAGTTCCAAAAATTCACCAAAAAGAAAGGCTTTAGAAAGTCTTCCCTATCAAGTTCAAGGAATGATGAAGCTCCTGCTCATGACTACAAGAGGAAAACATGTCACAAGTGCAAGAAACTTGGCCACTTCATCTCTGAGTGTCCACAGTGGGACAATGAGAACAAAAAGAAGAAGAAGAGCAAGGAATATGACTCTGACGACAAGAAGAAGAAGAAGAAGAAATACTCAAAGTCTTCTTTCAAGTCTTCCTCAAAGTCTTCATCACACAAGAAGAGCTCATCTGGCAAGGCACGTGCGTTTGTTGGCAAGGAAATGGATTCAGAGGAGGAGTCTGCTTCTGAGGAGGCGGAGGTGGAGTCTGAGGAGGAATCCGACTTAGGCGTCGCAAGTCTGGCTACAGCATACGTTGCCAAGTCCATCTTCAACACTGAAGACAATGACTTCATCACCGACACCGATGCAAATGACAAGGACTACTCCGCTTCTACCTACTGCTTCATGGCATGCGGTGCCAAGGTAAACACACGCACTACTCACTATCAAACATCTAGTGACGATGACTCTGATTGTGGTTCAAAACCTAGTTACAAAACACTTGCTAAAATTGCAACTGAACAACAGAAAGCTATGGAACATATTCAAAAACTGTTAGACAGAAGCGATGATCTGTTAGGTGCTGAAATGACTCGATCGGAATCCTTAATTGAAGACATAAAAAATCTTCACGTTAAGTATCAGGAACTTGAAAGTCGTCATGAAACTCTCTCAACAACTCATGAAAAGCTTTCCTATGATTATCTTCAAAGGAAGCAGGATCTTGAGAAATTGAGAGCGGTTCATGAAGATCTTCAAACGGAAAACGAGTCACTTCGCGCCAAATAGATCAGTCCCGCTCAGGAAGGATTTGAACCACCATGTCTTAAATGCATTGAGCATGACAATGCTATTTCTGTTGCTGAATTTTCTACTACTACTGCTGTTGCAATATCTTCAACTGTTGATGTGGTAACTAACCCCTCTGCTGAGGATACCACCGCTATTGCTGATGAGAATGCTAGGTTGAAGACATTGCTTGAAACAGGGATGTACAAAAGTCTTAAAGGGCATCAAACGCTATGTGATGTCCTGAAAAAGCAGATTCTGAACCGAAACCCTAGGAAAGAGGGTGTAGGGTTCGTAAGGAAAATGAATGCAGATGGCTCTTACTGGAAACCTGAGCAGTACCCCAAAACCATGTGGGTTGCTGCAAAGGAACCTTCAGCAGATCCATCCAATCTATCTGGCTTCACTTGTGCTAACCCCATTATCATTGATGAATCCTTTGATGCAAACTATATACTGTTTAAGAATCAGAATGGTGAAGTATTTGCCAGGTACATTGGTACTAACTGCAGGAATGGAGCGCCTATGAAGAAGATCTGGGTTCCGAAAAGGTGTCTAGAGAGTCTTCCTGTGAATGTCATCATGACACCTCACTTGAAGAAGACAAACCTCAGACCAAAGGCTTCATACGGTCCAAAGGCTTCATACAGACAGAGGACTCACCTGAGTCGCACTAACGCAAATGTTTTGCAGGAAAACCATACTCAGGCATATGAATATGAGAGCGGTTCATTAAACCGCCATGTTCATAAAACCAAGAACTATTCTGCTTATTCTTATGAGTACTATTGTCCGCCTGCAAGACTGTTTGCTAGGGCTTCAAAACCAAAATTCTCAGATGCTGCACTTAGACTTATTGCTTCTAAGCCACCCTTGAAGATGTGGGTGGCTAAGAAAGCTTAACTCTCTTTTGCAGGGAAAGGTCTCCAGCAGAAAACCAAAATCGTCTGACGCTATTGCTGGGGACCTTAAAGATCTTGTAGGGCGCAAGATAAAATGCCCAAATGGTCTTACTATGTACTTCGTACCTGAATCGCTTGCTACTCTCCCTATTAGTCCTAACCTGGATCTAAGCTTTCATAACCCACTGGTTCGTCAAATGTTTCTGCTTCACAATGCTCTTGGTGAAGCCTATCCCCCTAACTGCACTGTAGGGTACGACACCAGCGTCTTCAGAATGGATTATTGACAGTGGGTGTACAAATCACATGACTGGCAAAAGAAGTCTTCTTATGGACTCAACCTTACGTCCATCCGACAAGAGCCACATCACATTTGCTGACACTGGTAAAAGTAAGGTATTGGGTCTTGGTAGAGTTGCAATCTCAAGGGATCAACACATGGATAAAGTCATGCTTGTTGAATCCCTTGGCTTCAACTTAATGTCTGTCTCAATGCTTTGCGATTTGAACATGATCATAATGTTTGGAAAATATTGTTGCCTTGTACTAATGGAATCTGACAAGTCTCTAGTGTTTGAAGGGTATGGAAAAGATGATTTGTACGTGGTAGACTTCTCAGCAGGACCACATCTTGCAGTATGTCTTCTAGCAAAGGCTTCAGAATGCTGGCTCTGGCATCGGAGGCTTGGACATGCTGGCATGAGAAACCTCCACACCCTTGCGAAGAAGAAGCATGTCATAGGCATCGAGGGCGTCAAGTTCAAGAAAGACCACTTATGCGGTGCTTGTGAAGCAGGGAAGATGACGAGGGCCAAACATCCCTCGAAGACAATCATGACCACAACTCGACCCTTCGAACTGCTTCACATGGATCTTTTCGGTCCCACTCATTACTCAACTCTAACTACTACTGCTTGCCTCTATGGCTTCGTTATTGTTGATGATTATTCTAGATATACTTGGGTGCACATAATCCTTTACAAGACTGAAGTGCAGGATGTCTTCAGACGCTTCGCCAATCGACCTATGAACAATTTTGGCGCCAAGATAAAGTACATCAGAAGTGACAATGGCACTGAATTCAAGAATACTAGCCTCGATACATATCTTGATACCTTGGGCATCACACATGAATTCTCAGCCCCATACACGCCACAGCAGAATGGCGTCGTCGAACGCAAGAACAAAACACTAATTGAGATGGCCAGAACGATGCTAGATGAATACAAGACCCCAAGAAAATTCTGGCCCGAAGCCATTGATACTGCATGCCATACAATCAATCGTGTTTATCTTCACAAGCTACTGAACAAGACATCTTATGAGCTCCTTACTGGGAAGAAGCCAAATGTCAGTTACTTCAGAGTATTTGGCGCAAGGTGCTGGATCAAGGACCCACATCACACCTCAAAATTTGCACCAAAAGCACATGAGGGTTTTATGCTTGGATATGGAAAGGATTCGCACTCCTACAGAGTCTTCAATCTCTTTCATTACAAAGTGGTTGAAACAGTGGATGTGTGGTTCGATGAGACCAACGGTTCACAAAGAGAGCAACTGCCAAATGTGCTAGATGAAGTTCCATCCAGTGAATCAATCAAGCTAATGGGAACTGGAGAAATTATACCTTCTGAAGCTCATCCTGAAGAAGAACTTATCATCTCAGCACCTGATCAACATGAAGACAATGCTCAGCCTGAAGACATTCCTTCCAACAACGACAATGAACAGCAAGAGCAAAGTCTTCGCCCTGTACATCCTCGCGTTGCCAATGAAGTGCAGATTGAAAGAATAATTGATAGCATCAATGCACCTGGTCCACTCACTCATTCAAGGGCAACTCAGCTAACAAATTTCTGTGGGCACTTCGCATTCGTCTCAATAGCAGAACCCAAGAAAGTTGAAGAAGCCTTCATGGAACCTGAATGGATTCAAGCTATGCAAGAAGAGCTTCAACAGTTTGAGCTGAATAATGTATGGGAACTGGTTAAGCGTCCTGATCCACGGAAGCACAATATAATAGGCACCAAATGGATATACCGCAACAAGCAAGATGAGCATGGTCAAGTTGTCAGAAACAAAGCTTGTCTCGTTGCCCAAGGATATACTCAAGTGGAAGGCATTGACTTCGATGAAACATTTGCTCCTGTGGCTAGACTTGAAGCCATACGCATACTGCTGGCCTATGCAAATCATCATAACATACTTCTATATCAAATGGATGTGAAGAGTGCCTTTCTCAATGGCAAGATTGAAGAAGAAGTGTATGTTGCACAACCGCCTGCGTTTGAAGATCCAAAACATCCTGACATGGTATACAAGCTCAATAAGGCACTGTATGGCCTCAAACAAGCCCCTCGGGCCTGGTATGACACACTCAAATACTTCCTGAAGAGCAAAGGCTTCATACCTGGTTCCCTAGATCCCACTCTTTTCACGAAGACATATGATGGTGAACTGTTTGTGTGCCAAATATATGTGGATGACATTATCTTCGGCTGCACCAATCAGAAGTACAATGAAGAGTTTGGATATATGATGCAAGAGCAATATCAGATGTCCATGATGGGGGAGCTGAAGTTCTTCCTCGGTCTTCAAATACGACAACAACGCAATGGCATCTTCATATCTCAAGAGAAGTATCTCAAAGATTGCCTGAAGAAGTTCGGTATGCAAGACTGCAAAGGCTTCACAACACCAATGCCAGCCAAACATCATCTGGGTCCTGACGACAATGGTAAAGAGTTCGATCAAAAGGTATACCGCTCCATGATTGGTTCTTTACTTTATCTATGTGCATCTAGGCCAGATATTATGCTTAGTGTTTGCATGTGTGCTCGATTTCAAGCGGCACCAAAGGAGTCGCATCACTTAGCTGTGAAGCGAATTCTTCGATATTTGGCTCACACCCTAACTCTAGGATTATAGTATCCAAAGGGCTCAGAGTTTGATCTGGTTGGATTCTCGGATGCTGATTATGCTGGTGACAAAGTTGATCGCAAGTCTACATCAGGCACATGTCACTTTCTGGGACGATCACTTGTATGTTGGTCTTCAAAGAAGCAGAACTGTGTATCTCTCTCCACTGCTGAATCTGAATACATTGCTGCTGGATCTTGCTGCGCTCAGCTTCTGTGGATGAAGCAAACACTCAAGGACTATGGCATTCATCTGAAGCAAGTGCCACTTTACTGCGACAACGAAAGCGCCATCAAGATTGCCAACAACCCAGTTCAGCACTCGAAGACAAAGCACATTGAAATTCGTCATCACTTTCTCAAAGATCATGTTGTGAAGGAAGACATTGATATCATACACATCAACACTGAAGAGCAATTGGCAGATATCTTCACCAAGCCCTTGGATGAGAAGAGGTTTTGCAAGTTACGGTGTGAGCTAAATATCCTGGAATCCTCAAATGTCCTATGATCAGGCACACATCCTAACCCTTATGCATATTGATGACTTAGATGTGCAACACACAAAGTAAAGTATATCTTCAATCAATGAAGACATACATTCTAAGTGTGAATACATTAATGTGGAATTTGACTTCGGAGCGCCACAATAATTGTGCGCCGTGTCTGGGTCTAATACTTCCTATACGGTGGGTAAAGCCACCACCAAATGTTCTATTTTGAAGTGTTTCACTCATGGCGTTACCTTGCAATGTCTTCACATTTGGTTTGGCTTCGATCTCAACATATTTTCATGATTATCTTCACTATGTTGATTATATATATATACTAGTGTTCTATCCTCTACAGCATTCACTTATAGCTATGTCTTCGTGTTGAATCTTTTGAACTAAGTGAATGTGACCGGACCCTAACCTCTCTATGCTTTCTATCTCAAACTCTATCTCTCCAAGTCATATGCATTCTATTGAAACTGTCGAATGTCTTCTCTGTGTCCTTGTCAGCAGAAGATACAGAGACAACCATTAAGTCTGTTTTCAATGATCATTCCTCCACATGAAATCCGGAGAAGTGGGAACGACCACCCGACAATCCAGGCGTGTGTGGGACGTGGAACAAACCCCAAAATTCTGCATACTGGCCACGTGTTCCTTAGATGCGAATCGCCAGGGGCACCTGTGTAATAGCATAGTGCCGCCCCTGTGCCTATAAATACACACTCACAGCGGTCATTATCTCTTCTTCCACCCTCGCACGAACCCTAGCGCCACCGCTAGCTCTCGACGATGCCGGCGACGAAGCGCTTCGCTGCCGCAACCTCTCCGACGCCGTCTTCACGCCGACCGCGGACATCGTCCTCTCCGCCGTCGTCGTAGGTGTCCTCCGTCGCCAAGTTAGGGCACGAAAGATCGAACTGCTCGGCCTCATCTTACACTCCGTCTAGCAGTTCTTAGTGTGGTAAATGAAACTTCCTCTTTTTTACAGCACCGTTGATCCTATTGATCTGTCACTTTCTACCACAAGCAGTTTCTGTTCACACAAGCTAGATCTCTCTCATACTGCATCTCATAACATGCCTAGTATATTCACTTGTGCTTCACAAAGTAGTTAGATTCCTCACTTGTACTGATCTGTGGATTCGTACAAATCTGGAACCAACTTCTTATCTATGAGTGAATGTCTTCGCACGATGAGGTCAATGTCTTCTAAACTGATTTATCTTCAAAATCTTCTGAGAATGCATATGACCTCTTCCCCTTCCCTCGCACCTTAATGCTGTCACAGGTACATGTCTGTGGGAGAATCCTTTAGTTCTCATAGTCTGCATTCATTTGCAGAATTTTTACAGCATCACATAAATTCTCCTGAAGCCAGTTCCTGTTGGTCCATCAAACGAAAACCTTTGAAGCCTTTGAACGTCTTGAAGCCTTTCAAGTTAAAGTTTATGGCTTTAGAGAAAGCAGCAAGGAAGGGTGGTAGAAAGCGTCGTGGTGAGACCTCCAGAGATCTGCCAGATGAACTCTCAGAAATGTACAAGACAGATCCTGAAGAGGATTACAGTCAGCGCAAGACCCGAATCCAATGGATTCGAAGATATTGGGTAGAACAATGGTTCAAATACAAATTTGTGACCTAGGAGTATGCTGAGAAAAACGCCATCAAGAGACCGTGGGGAGACATCCTATTCAAGAATCTTCTACCCAGGTCCAGAGATGAAGCCATTGCTCAAGGCTTCTATCCATGCATGGTCTGTGGACCACAGCCTGCTGATGCACACTCGTCGTCACTGCTATGGTGTCGTGACGACAATCTGTTCAAGCGCAATTTCCAGTTTGCTCAGAACTCAGCGAAGCAAAACAAGAAGACTTTGGGGTTAGACTTCAACCCTGGTCCCTCATCTCCAAGGGCAGATGGCACACGACATGCAGAACCCAATGTCATCGGTCCTTTCGCCAACCTTGAAGGCCTCATCACCTACATCTTGGTTCAAGGGACTGCAGTGAATGAGCCTGCAGCTAACACTGAGTCCGATGACGCGCCTGCAGTGCCGAAGCCAAAGCAGTTGAAGAAGCCAAAAGCTTCAAAGCCAGCCCCTTCACCAAAAATCTCAAGGGCGAAGCCATTGGCAACTACACCTCCTGAAGACAGTGTGCAATCTGAAGATTTATCACGCGTCTCCAAGCACCAGAAGGATAAGATGCCTCTGTCTCACACTGGCAAAGAGCTAACAGCTGCTGCCATTCTGCGCAATGACGACATTGATCTGTCAAGTGATGAAGATCTTGCAGATGACGCTCTTGAGCAACTCATGAAGAGCAAAGAAGAAGCAGAAATCTTCAATGATCTTCCTCTCTTTGATGTCACCATCATCCACAACTTCATTGACGAGTGGTTTGACACGCCAAACATCAGCTTTGAAGATCTGCAGCTACCCATTGGCCTCAGTGTCGCCTTCCAAGGCGCCATTGCTTCAGAACTTGCTATTGCCCAGCGCATTGTTGAACTGAAGCAGAAGATTGACTATGAAAAGGCTCGGTTCAAGAAGCATATGGCCAAGCTCAGCGTGCAAGAAGTGAAGAACTTCAAGACAATGATGCACGAGCTCAAGGAAGCCTTTGTGAAGAAGCGTGCAGAAGCTCAGGGTTCGCGTGAGCGCATGAAGACTCTGGCTGACAGATGTGTGCAAGCCTATAATGAGGCTGAGAAGCGCAAGGCACTTGGGCGTCATGGCATCGACCCCAGGATGGCCGCAAATAAGAAGAAGAAGCCTGCTACGGCTGGACCTGATGCACCAAGGCAAGAAGCAGTTCCGATTGTCTTCCCAACAAGAATGACTGGCTCGAAGCCAAAGAGCTGGTCAACAGCTTCAAAGCTCAAGAAGACAAGAACTGCTGAGGCTGAAGCCAGGAAGAGGAAACACTCTGAAGCCTCTCCTACTGCCCCCACCAAGAAAAAGAGAAAGACCAAGAAAGCTCGGGCTGCTCCCAGAGAGCCCTTGATAGTTGAACCCATTTCTATGGTTCATCCTGACGCAGAACGTCAACTGACAGTTCATGAGCCTGCTTCCACAAAGGCTCCTGAAGCTGAAGACATTCCAGCAGCTGATCCCATCACTGCTGAAGACATTGGTCATCATGACAATGTAGAAGATGATGCAGTCCTTCCTCAGTTTGAAAACAGCAAACTCATCAGCATTGGTCGTCCACTGACGCCAATTGCACAGGATGCTTCATGGGCGGATCGCCCACAAGAGGAAGAAGACTATGAGGCCCAGCCCACTCCAACTCCATAGGCGTCGTCTGCGTTCCGCAGGCTTCGCAAAGGTCCAAGGCCTCAAGTCTCTGCTGAAGACATTCCGGCTGCATCAGCCGCAGAAGAAGAAGTACCACAAGATCCCACTCCCCTGTTCCACCAAGAAGCAGTTCTCCAGGAGAACGTGCCTGTGACCGTCCCTCCAGCTAGTCAAGTGGAGGATGAAAATCTTGAGGCTGCCACAACCAACAATGAAGCTAATGTGGAGCCCTCCCCAGCAAAAGCTTCAGAAGACAGCGAAGCCACTGATCCCGCCACTTATGTTCCTGAGTCTGCTGCCAGTCCCCAATTCAACTATCATGTTGAGCACAGGCCTCAGGTCCAGAAGCCAATCCCAAGACTGCCAAGGTTTCCAGGTCCTGCATCAGCACCTGGCTCCTTCAACATCAATGGCTTCAGGGCAGACAACACGTTCTTCAATAGCTCCAGGAACCCCTACTCAAGGGAAAGGATATCATCTGATCGGTTCTGGAGCTATCCTCAGCGAAGCTATTACTCTTGCATTCTTTACAACCAAGGTCGCATCTTCCCACACAAGCGCCTTGACGTTGAAGCTATAGCTGGTCTGCCCTGTCTAGAAGAAGCGCTGGATTGCTTCAAGCAAGTGTGTCTGCTGCAGTTTGTTACTGATGAAGAGCATTGGAATGAAGAGCTGCTGCTACAATTCTATGCCACACTTCACATCAAAGGGTACAGCAGAGATCCGAAGACTTGGGTCCTAGAGTGGATGACTAGAAACATTCATCACGAAGCCAATGCATTTGACATCATTGAGCTCACTGGCTTGCCCACTCCTGGCGATCTCTTCGAGCAAGGCTGTCAGCTGCATGCTGAAGCTATTGAGAGCATCTTTCAGTGGCCAGAACCTGATATGAGTCAAATGCTCAGCATGATGAAGCCATTGCCCCAAGATGCTGCTTATCCCACAAAGTTCTTCGTTGAAGACCTTGAGTACCTACCCAGAACTATCTATCACATCATCAGGCGAACTCTCTGGCCTATCAAAGGGCACTCTCCAAATGCCAAGCTTTAGGGTGCAATGAAGACTTTGGTCTTCTATATACTTCATGGCAAATGCTTCAATGCACAGGACTTCTTCATACGCCAACTTGCTGCATCAGGCATTGATCTGTTTGGTTTGAAGTTCTACGCCCCTTGGGTCATGCGGCTAATCAAGCTACACTCCGCCATCTCGTATCAGCCCTCAGCCCGCAACCATCGGATCTTCTTGCCTGACGTGGACATGTCTACTGAAGCCATATATTCTGAGCCTGCCAAGCAACCTCTAAGTCTTCAGAATGCAGACCATCAGAGTTTTACTCAGAATGTTGAAGGCGTTGAAGCATTTTCTCGGGTGTATCCTTTGGCTGGCACTACACGTGCACCACACCCTGCTTCCACTGAAGCCACTGACAGTGCCACTGCTCCAAGACCCAAGAAGCGCACTCGTGTTCTCAACGACCGAGAGCTTCTTGTGGCTCTACATCAGAAACAGGATAGGCATCATGACTGGCTGAAGCGTCAGATGAAAAGCCTCTTGGTGGATGTTAATCGCACTCGAAATCTTGCCACCAAGAATGCTTTCGTTTCCCATGAAACCTGTCACCGCACATGCAAAGGGCTAACGATGATGCTTTCTGAAGCTGATCTTCAAGAGGATGGCTTCACTGAGAGATTCAAGTTTGACTCCACACCTCCTCGAAGGGCTGTGCTGCTAGGAACTCCATCCCTTGAAGACTCTGAGTTCTCTTCCTCTGCTGCCACAGTGACTGCCAGAATTATTGAGGAAGTAGACGAGGTTACTTCACCGCCACCTCCTTCAGCACCTCCAAGCTCTTTTGCACCGCCAAACAACACCAACTACCCTGCTACTTCACCTACTCCTCATGGGAACGAGTAGAGGCTCTATGTCGTCAAACCTTTTTGGTCATTACTGACAAAAGGGGGAGAAGCATATGAGACTGATAGTCTTCAAGCGGGTCCATATGGGCGGGTGCTTTATATTTTGCTTCGTGCTTACAACTCTCATTTTTGCTACATTTGGTTCTTATGAGTTGTAACACTTAAACTAGATGGTCATCTGCTACTTATTTGCCACCTTGTTTTGCGAAGATAAATTCCGCATGTGCGACGATAAATTCCGCACTTAGCTCATTCTGCAGACGTCCATTTTCCATTATGCATGTCATTATCTTCATATACTTTCACATGCATAGTGGATTGTCATCATAAGTTGAAGTGGATCTCCACAAGTACAACCTGCCATGTGCATTTGCATTCCAATAGCAAATTAACTAATATGCACATCTTCAGGGGGAGCCCTTGCAACTTATGAAGACAATTCCTTATCCTTTACAATTTCACAGATTATATTCCCCGTTGAAAACTTCAACTAGTTTGTCATCAATCACCAAAAAGGGGGAGATTGTAAGTGCATCTAGTGCCACCCCTAGTTGGTTTTGGAGTATTGACGACAAACCTAGTTGAGGGACTAATGTGTTTGTGAGAATTGCAGGATAACACAGGTAGAAGTCCCACATTGATTCGGTTTTACTACCAAAGATGACCCCTAAAACTGTATGAAGACATTGAAGTCAAAGGTGGTATATGAAGATATTCACATTGAAGACTATGACAAGAGAAGACACTATATGAAGCCTATGGAGCTCGAAGACTTAGATCTTTCGTAGTTCTTTTTCTTTTGTGTTGAGTCATAGGAACCACCGTACTGTTAAGTGGGGTCCAAGAGAACCAGTCAGAATGACTGAAGTGATGCCTAAACCAAAAACCTATGTCTTCGAGTGAAGACTATGAGAGCGAATCTTGTCCAGAGTCGGACAAGTCAGCTTTGCTTG
This sequence comes from Triticum urartu, assembly GCF_056163025.1. Classification (NCBI taxonomy): domain Eukaryota; kingdom Viridiplantae; phylum Streptophyta; class Magnoliopsida; order Poales; family Poaceae; genus Triticum; species Triticum urartu. Next base: position 134,768,508 of record NC_141874.1, read on the forward strand.
TAGCCCAAGTAAAGTTGACGTGTGAGTTTGAAATCTGACCGTTGGGACACGTGTCAGTTCCTTAGTGACCCAGGGTCATTTCGGACAAATCAGGTCGGGTTGCCAAGTGGCTATAAATAGCCCACCCCCTACAACCTTAAACGGTTGGCTGCTCAGATTGAAACTACGACTTTTGTTGTTTGAGAGCAACCCACCTCGAAGCCTTTGAGAGAGAATTCCTTGCGAGGATAAAGCCCTAACAACCAGAGCCAAAGAGAATTGGGCATCACTTAAGTCTTCTTGTCTGTGTGATCTGAAGACTTATTACACTTGAGGACTGTGCATCCTCCAGCCGGTTAGGCGTCGTGTTCTGAGCATCCAAGAGACATTGTGGATTGCCAGTGAACGAAGTCTGTGAAGGTTTGGGAGTCTACCTTGAAGACTTACCAGAGTGATTGGGCGAGGTCTATGTGACCTTAGCTCAAGGAGAATACGGTGAGGACTGGGTGTCCTGAGCTGCGTGTTCAGGACTGGGTGTCCGGGACTGTGTGTCCTAAGGTTTAAATACCTAGCCGCTCCAACCAGACGTACAGTTGTCACAGCAACTGGAACTGGTTCAACAAATCATTGTCTTCAACGAGTCACTGGTTTCATCTTCACTTCACTTTACTTACTGTTACTCCTTGTGAAGTCATTGTATGTTTGCTCTATCATTTGTCTTCACTGAGTGACTGTGTGTTCTGTTTGGCTTCACAATATCTTCCTACCTGATCCTTACTACCTAGCTGCTATTAGTCTTTGTGCTTTCACTTCATTGAATACTTGACTATGGTTTGCCTAGTGTAGTCTACCTTCCGCTGCATGGTAATAGGTTTAATTTTATCATTTGTCTTCAAAACTCCCATGTTCTGAAGACTTTCATAAAAATCGCCTATTCACCCCCCCCTCTAGTCGATATAATGCACTCTCACCTAGACCCATCCATTTTTTCCGGATGGAGGGAATACGTGTCAATATGTCATGCCTTTCTATTCTTCAGTACCTATTCCATCTCTCTGCTGCCGCATGTTTTATAATTAAAGCACCATTCTTCTATACAAGGCATGCAAGGGGAAGACGACTATGTTAGAATATGAAGGGTTACAAACAAGGCCTTTGCAAAAGATCCAAACGCAAGGAGATAATAAACCAACTCCAGTTTTTAAAGATACTGCTCCAGCACAGAGAAAACCAACTCCTACTGATAATAAGCGGATTCCAGTGGCCAAAGAACTAGTCCCCTCCAGTCCAGCAAAAATATGTCAACTCAGTTCAAAGAAGCATGTGCGTATCCTTGCATCATGAAATTTTATAGCATGCTGATCATATTTTCTACATGTTTCTTACCCATCTCTCTTTTATAAAATAAGCTTAACAGATAGAAGATTTTCTACAATGGTATCGTTTATGAGGAAAGATTCTTGCAGGAATTCTCTGTGCTCCAATGTAGATGTAAGTACCTGTTGTATATCACTATATTTTTACATCAGCATGTATTTTGTTAATCAGTGTGAAGCCAACCTTTATCTGATCTAAACTTAGTTGTAGCAAAATGTATGATTAAAGGCCACAATGTTGATTTTTGCAAGGAAAACTGCCTGGTAGTTTTGCATCCTGAGCTGCATGAGTGTACTATCTCATATCAGCGGGTTTGAATACTTTGGTTCTGAAGTGGGTTTTTTAGTGTTTTTTACTGTGTTGTCCTGTCGTATCCCTAGCTCTTACATCATATTCCCTCCGTCTGGATTAAATGTCGCAGAAATGGATAAAACTGTATGTATCTACAACTGAAATATGCCTAGACCCATCCTTTTATTTCTGGATGGAGTGAATACATGTCAGTATGTCATGCCTTTCTATTCTTCAGTACCTATTCCATCTCTGTTGTAGCATGTTTTATAACTGAATCACCATTCTTCTATATAAGGCATGCAAGGGGAAGATGACTATGTTAGAATCTGAAGGGTTACAAACCAGGTCTTTGCAAAAGATCCAAACACCAGGAGATAATAAACCAACTCCATTTTTCATAGATACTGCTCCAGCACAGAGAAACCTAACTCCCACTGATAATAAGAAGATTCCAGTGGCCAAAGATCTAGGCCGCTCCAGTCCAGCAAAAGAATGTCAACTCCATTCTAAGAAGCGTGTGCGTATCCTCGCATCATGAAATTTTATAGCATTCTGATCATATTTTCTACATGTTTCTTACCCGTCTCTCTTTTAGAAAATAAGTTTAAACGATACAAGACTTCCTCCATTGGGATCGTATTCAAGGAAAATATCTTGCGGGAATTCTCTGTGCTCCAGTGCTGATGTAAGTACCTGTTCTATATCACTATATTTTTACATCAGCATGTATTTTGTTAATCGGCCTGAATCTAACCTTTATCTGATCTAAAATTAGTTGTAGCAAAATGTTAAAGGCGCCAATGTTGATTTTTGTAAGGAAAACTGCCTGGTAGTTTTGCGTACTGAGCTGCATGAATGTGCTATCTCATATCATGCACATTACTGAATTGTAGTGCTTCTCTGGTTGCCCATTCATTCATTGTGTCAATGTTGCTTTCGTATTACCTTACCTGGCTGATGATAGCTGTGCCATATTGTGTTAATTTGGTGTAGGCTAGTTTCCCAAATGTTCGTTGCTTTCCTATTATCTGACCTGGCCAATGATAGCAATGCTAGTGTGTTAATTTTGTGCAGGCTGCTGAAGATAAGAAGACAAACTCTGAAAACAGCAAGGCAACCCCATTGTTTCTTTCCAGTAAATCTAGGCCAATTAATATGGCAATAACTCATGATTAATTTGTTTGGTTTCTATCCTAATTTATGTTATGATGAAGTGGTCAAGAGACTCTCCACTATCAATAATACAAGCCTGCCAAAATCGCCATCTGAATCTGTTCAGTATCCTCTGTCTCGAATGTGACAGAATAAATGTATGTTTGTGAACCAATTAATGGCTGAAGCAATGATGGAAATGGTGGATGAATCAGAGGTGCAGAGTCATGCAACACAACAACTGATCAATGTTTTCAGAGACAGTGTGGCAAAGCAGCAAGAACTTGCCCACATGCTTATGGGTGTCATCTGTGCTGAGGTTGCAGATTGTGACGTTGTAGATGGTTAGGTTCTGCTCATTTATTTGCACTGGCATCAATCTTTGATTGCCCAGTGGATGTAATTTCCTGTAATATATTCTGGATGTGCAACGTTATTCCCTGTATGCCATACCTTTGCTCGTCGTAATGGGCTCAAATTATCTAATTTGGCCTAAATACATGAACGAACTTTAGTGGGCCCATTAAGTTGATGGCTTGTTACTAGGCCGAAAGTTAATGGTCGGCCCTCTTACCTCCCAGGTCGTTAACAGGCCGACATCGAAGCGGGCAACAGGTGGCCCCAATTTATGTCACGGGCCGTTAACAGGCCGTTACTAAGTTTGGGCTACATATGGCCCAACTATACTGTAGGCCTTTAGCAGGCCGAAAGAGACAGCGGGCTTGTATTGGACCATGAAGAGCATTGGCCGCTAAGAGGCCGAAAGTCAGGTCGTATTGTAAATGGCCCAACTGTGTTGTGGGCCTTTAGCAGGCCGAAAGAGAAACCGGGCTAGTATTGGACCATGAAGGGCATGGGTCGTTAAGAGGCCAAAACTAAGGTCCGACTACAAATGGCCCAACTCATTTATGGTCCGTTAATAGGATGAAAGGCACACAGGGCCAGGAATTGTCCCAACACTTAAATGGGTCGCTAAAAGGCCAAAACTCAGGTCCGACTACAATTGGCCCAACTGATTTATGGGCCGTCAACAGGCTGAAAGTGACACCGGGACAGAAATTGGCCCAACACTTAAATGGGCCACTAAAAGGCCAAAACTCAGGTCCGACTACAAATGGCCCATCAGATTTATGGGCCGTCAACTGGCTGAAAGACACACCGGGCCGAAAATTAGCCCAACATTTAAATGGGTCGCTAAAAGGCCGAAAGATGTACATCCTGAAAATTGGCCCATCCATTAAATGGGTCGTTAACAGGCCGAAATCTCGTCGGGCCGATATTGAGCCCAAACATATAGCGGGCTGTTAAGGGCTCGAACTGACGATGGGCTGCAATGGTGTCAAATCTTTAACGGGCCGAATTGGCACATCTCGTATGGGCCGTGGGCATAAATGGACCTGACACAAGTAGGCCTTATATGGGCCGGCCTGCTAATTTTTACTGAGCTGGCCTTTTTCACCAGAATGGGCCACTATTGGGCCGTGCCACGTGTCGACCTATCATAGGCGCCTCCTGTCCAATGAGTGGATGACATCTGTCCCAGCGATGATCCGACACGTGTTTCCTCTAGCCAATGATGATTTTACACATGGAAAATCCCCATTGGTCGGGGCTGTTAACGGGTTATCGGATCCAAAACCCGACCCGATAGTGAAAGTGCGTTATATCGACTAGAGGGGGGGTGAATAGGCGATTTTTATGAAAGTCTTCAAAACATGGAAGTTATGAAGAAAAACAATAGAAATAAACCTATTACCATGCAGCGGAAGGTAGACTACACTAAGCAAACCATAGTCAAGTATTCAATGGAGTGAAAGCACAATGACTAATAGCAGCAATGTAGTAAGGATCAGGTAGGAAGATATTATGAAGCCAAACAGAACACGCAGTCACTCAGTGAAGACAAAAGATAGTGCAATCATACAATGACTTCACAAGGACAAACAGTAAGTAAAGGGAAGGGAAGGATGAAACTAGTGACTCATTGAAGACAATGATTTGTTGGAACAGTTCCAGTTGTTGTGACAACTGTACGTCTGGTTAGGGCGGCTAGGTATTTAAACCTGAGGACACACAGTCCCGGACACCCAGTCCTGAACACGCAGCTCAGGACACCCAGTCCTCACCGTATTCCCCTTGAGCTAAGGTCACACAGACCTCGCCCAATCACTCAGGTAAGTCTTCAAGGTAGACTCCCAAACCTTCACAGACTTCGTTCACCGGCAATCCACAATGTCTCTTGGATGCTCAGAACGCGACGCCTAACTGGCTGGAGGATTCACAGTCCTCAAGTGTAATAAGTCTTCAGATCACACAGACAAGAAGACTTAAGTGATGCCTAACACTCTTTGGCTCTGGGTGGTTAGGGCTTTATCCTCGCAAGGAATTCTCTCTCAAAGGCTTCGAGGTGGGTTGCTCTCAAACGACAAAAGCCGTACTCTAACTCTGAGCAGCCAACCGTTTATGGTTGTAGGGGGTGGGCTATTTATAGCCACTAGGAAACCCGACCTGATTTGTCCGAAATGACCCTGGGTCACTAAGGAACTGACACGTGTTCCAACGGTCAGATTTCATACACACACGGCAACTTTACTTGGGCTACAAGCAAAGCTGACTTGTCCGACTCTGGACAAGATTCGCTCTCATAGTCTTCACTCGAAGACATATGTTTTGGTTAAGCATCACTTCAGTCATTCTGACTGGTTCTCTTGGACCCCACTTAACAGTACGGTGGTTCCTATGACTCAATAAAGAAGAAAAAGAACTACAAAAGATCTAAGTCTTCGAGCTCCATAGGCTTCATGCGATGTCTTCTCTTGTCATAATCTTCAATGTGAGTATCTTCACATACCACCTTTGACATCAATGTCTTCATACATTTTTAGGGGTCATCTCTGGTAGGAAAACCGAATCAATGAGGGACATCAACCTGTGTTATCCTGCAATTCTCACAAACACATTAGTCCCTCAAGTAGGTTTGTCGTCAATACTCCAAAACCAACTTGGGGTGGCACTAGATGCACTTACAATCTCCCCCTTTTTGGTGATTGATGACAAACTAGTTGAAGTTTTCAACAGGGAATATAATATGTGAAATTGTAAAGGATAAGGAATTGTCTTCATAAGTTGCAAGGGCTCCCCCTGAAGATGTGCATATAAGTAATTTGCTTTTGGAATGCAAATGCACATGGCAGGTTGTACTTGTGGAGCTCCTCTTCAACTTATGATGACAATTCATTATGCATGTGAAGATATGTGAAGATAATGACATGCATAATGGAAAATGGACGTCTGCAAAATGATCTAAGTGCGGATTTTATCGTTGCACATGCAGAATTTATCATAGCATCACAAAGTGGCAAATAAGCAGCATACGACCATTGAGTTTAAGTGTTACAACTCAAAGAACCAAATGTATCAAAACGAGAGTTGTAAACACGAAGCAAAATATAAAGCACCCGCCCATATGGACCTGCTTGAAGACTATCAAACTCATATGCTTCTCCCCCTTTTGTCAGTAAGGACCAAAAAGGTTTGAAGACATAGAGCATCTACTCGTTCCCATGAAGAGTAGGTGAAGCAGCAGGGTCGTCGGTGGTGTTCGGCGGTGCAGAAGAACTGGGAGCAGTGTCGAAGCGTGCTGAAGGAGGTGGCGGTGAAGTGGCATCGTCTTCATCCTCGATCACTCTGCCATTCACAGTTGCAGCAGAGGAAGAGAACTCAGAGTCTTCAAGAGATGGAGTGCGTCGCAGCACTACCCTTCGAGGAGGTGTGGAGTCAAACTTGAAGCATTCAGAGAAGCCATCCTCTTGAAGATCATCTTCAGAGCACATCAGCGTCAGCCCCTTCCATATGCGTCGAGAGGTTTCATGGGAAACAAAAGCATTCTTGGTGGCAAGATTGCGAATGCGGTTGACATCCACCAAGAGGCTTTGCATTTGACGCTTCAGCCAGTCATGATGCCTATCCTGTTTCTGATGAAGAGCCACCAAAAGCTCTCGGTCATTAAGAACACGAGTGCGCTTCTTGGGTCGTTGGGCAGTTGTGCTGTTGGTGGCTTCAGTAAGGGCAGGATGTGGTGCACGTGTAGTTCCAGCCAAAGGATACACATGAGTGACTGCTTCAACTCCTTCAATGTTCTGAGAAAAACTTTGATGCTCCGCATTCTGAAGACTTTGAGGTTCCTTGGCAGGCTCAGGATAGATGGCTTCAATAGACATATCCACATCAGGTAGAAAGATCCGATGATTGTGAGCAGATGGCTGATATGAGATAGCGGAGTGAAGTTTGATCAGCCGCATTACCCATGGGGCGTAGAACTTCAAGCCAAAAGGATCAGAGCCTGATGCAGCAAGTTGGCGAATGAAGAAGTCCTGTGCATTGAAGCATTTGCCATGAAGAATATAGAAGACCAAAGTCTTCATTGCACCTTCCATCTTGGCATGTGGAGAGTGTCCTTTGATGGGCCAGAGAGTTCGCCTTATGATGTGATAAATAGTCCTTGGCAGATACTCTAGATCTTCAACAAAGAACTCTTTGGGATATGCAGCATCTTGGGGCAATGGCTTCATCATACTGAGCATCTGACTCATGTTAGGTTCAGGCTTCTGAAAGATGCTCTCCACAGCTTCACTGTGAAGTTGACAGCCAGATTCGTAGAGATCGCCAGGAGTGGGTAGACCAGTGAGCTCAATGATGTCAAAGGCTTTGGCTTCGTGATGAACGTTTCCTGTCATCCACTCCAGGACCCAAGTCTTCGGATCTTTGTTGTACCCGCGGATGTGAAGTGTGGCATAGAATTGGATCAGCAACTCTTCATTCCAATGCTCTTGATCGGTGATGAATGGCAGCAATCCAACCTCTTTGAAGCAATCCAGAGCTTCTTCCAGACAGGGCAGACCAGTTATTGCTTCAATGTCAAGACACTTGTGTGGGAAGATGCAACCTTGATTGTATAGAATGCAGGAGTAATAGCTTCGCTGCGGATAGCTCCAGAACCGATTAGATGATATTCTTTCCCTTGAGTAGGGGTTCCTGGAGCTATTGAAGAATCTGTTGTCTGCTCTGAAGCCATTGACACTGAAGGATCCAGGTGCTGATGCAGGACCTGGAAACCTGGGCAATCTTGGGATTGGCTTCTGTACCTAAGTCCTGTGCTCAACATGATAGTCGAACTGAGGACCAGCAGCAGGCGCAGGAACAGAAGCAGTGGGATCAGTGGCTTCGCTGAATTCTGGTGCTTGGGTTGGTGAAGGCTCCACATTAGCTTCAGCCATGACAGCGCCAGTTGCTTCATTTGTGTTGGTGGTGGCATCCTCAAGATTTTCAACCTCCACTTGACGAGTTGGAGGGTCGGTCACGGTCACGTTCTCCTCGAGAACAGCTTCTTGGTGGGACGGGGGAGTAGTAGCTTTTGGTGCTTATTCTTCATCGGCTGATGCAGCCGGAATGTCTTCAGCAGCTTTAGCTTCAGACTCAGAGACTGGAGGCCTTGGTCCTTTGCAAAGCCTGCGCAACGCTGGCGACGCCTGTGGAGTTGGAGTTGGCTGGGCCTCAAAGTCTTCTTCCTCTTGTGGGCGATCAGCCCATGATGCATCCTGAGCAATTGGCGTCAGAGGACGACCAATGCTGATGAGTTCGCTGTGTGTTAGCACAGGCGATGATACCTATTGGTGCTCGAGCTGAGGAAGGACTGCATCATCTTCAACATGGTCATGGTGACCAATGTCTTCAGCAGCGATGGGATCAGCTGCTGGAAAGTCTTCAGCTTCATGAGCCTCTGTGAAAGCAAGCTCATGGACAGTCAGTTGACGTTCTTGCGGTTCAGCGTCAGGGTGAACCATGGAGATGGGTTCAACAATCAAGGGCTCTGTGGGAGCAGCCCGTTCCTTCTTGGTCTTCCTCTTCTTCTTGGAGGGGCAGTAGCAGAGGCTTCAGGATGTTTCCTCTTCCTGGCTTCAGCCTCAGCAGTCCTCGTCTTCTTCAGCTCTGAAGCGGTTGACCGGGCCTTTGGCTTCGAGCCAGTCATGCTAGTTGGGAAGACAATGGGATCTGCTTCCTGCCTTGGTGCGTTGGGTTTGGCCACAATGGGCTTCTTCTTCTGCTTAGCAGCCATCCTGGGATCAATGCCCGGACGCCCAAGGGCCTTGCGCTTCTCAGCCTCGTTGTAGCCTTGCACACACTTGTCAGCCAGGCTCTTCATGCGCTCCCGAGAACCCTGAGCTTCTGCGAGTTTCTTGAGAAAGGCTTCTTTGACCTCGTGCAGCATAATCTTGAAGTTTTTCACCTCTTGCACGCTGAGCTTGGCCATCTGCTTCTTAAACTGAGGCTTTTCATAGTCAATCTTTTGCTTCAGTTTGACGATGCGCTGAGCGAGAGCTAACTCTGAAGCAATGGCGCCATGGAAGGTGACACTGAGGCCAATGGGTAGTTTCAGATCTTCGAAGCTGATGTTGGGCATGTCAGACCACTCATCAATGAAGTTGTGGATGATTGTCACATCAAAGAGAGGCAGATCATTGAAGATTTCTGCTTCTTCTTTGCTCTTGATGAGTTGCTCAAGAGCGTCATCTGCAAGATCTTCATCACTGGACAGATCAATGGCATCGTTGCGCAGAATGGCAGCAGCTGTCAGCTCTTGGCCGGTGTGTGGCAGAGGCATCTTGACCTTCTGGGGCTTGGAGATGCGTGACAAATCTTTAGACTGCACACTGTCTTCAGGAGGTGCAGTTGCCAATGGCTTCGCTCGTGAGATTTTTGGTACAGAGGCAGGCTTGGAAGCTTTTGGCTGCTTCAGTTTCTTTGGCTTCGGCACTGCAGGCACTTCATCTGAGTCAGCGTCATCTGTAGGCTCATTTACAGCAGTCCCTTGAACCACTATATGGGTGATGAGACCTTCAAGGTTGTAGAAGGGCCCAAGAAGATTGGGTTCAGCTTCGCGAGTTCCATCGGCACGGGGAGCAGAGGGACCAGGGTTGAAGTCTAATCCCAAAGACTTCTTGTTCTGCTTCGCTGAGTTCTTGGCAAACTGGAAGTTGCGCTTGAATAGATTGTCGTCGCGGCACCATAGTAGCAACGATGGGTGTGCATCTGCAGGCTGTGGCCCGCGGACCATGCAGGGATAGAAGCCTTGTTCAATGGCTTCTTCTCTAGACCGGGGTTGAAGATTCTTGTATAGGATGTCTCCCCATGGTCTCTTGATGGCATTTTTCTCAGCATATTCTTGGGTCACAAACCGGTATTTGAACCATTGTTCTACCCAATATCTTCAAATCCACTGGATTCGGGTCTTGCACTGATTATAATCCTCTTCAGGATCTGTCTTCTAAAGTTCTGAGAGGTCATCAGACAGATCTCTTGATGTTCCGCCATGACGCTGTCTGCCTCCCTTCCTTGCAGCTTTCTCTGAAGCCATGAATTTTAACCTGAAAGGCTTCAGTATGTTCAAAGGCTTCAAGGGCTTTTGTTTGCTGGACAAACAAGAACTAGCTTCGGGAGAATTTATATGATGCTGTAAGAATTCTGCAAATGAATGCAGACTATGAGAACCAAGGGATTCTCCCACGGACATGTACCTATGACAGCATTAAGGTGCGAGGGAAGGGGAAGAGGTCATATGCATTCTCAGAAGATTTTGAAGATAAATCAGTTTAGAAGACATTGACCTCATCGTGCGAAGACATTCACTCATAGATAAGGAGTTGGTTCCAGATTTGTACGAATCCATGGATCAGTACAAGTGAGGAATCTAACTACTTTGTGAAGTACAAGTGAATATACTAGGCATATTATGAGATGCAGTATGTAAGAGATCCAACTTGTGTGAACAGAAACTGCTTGTGGTAGAAAGTGACGAAGCTATAGGATCAAAGGGGCTGTAAAAAGGAAGTTTTATTTACCACACGAAGAACTTCTAGACGGAGTGGAAGAGGAGGCCGAGCAATTCGATCGTCCATGCCCTAACTTGGCGACGGAGGGCACCTACGGCGACGGCGGAGAGGACGATGTCCGCGGTCGGCGTGAGGACGGTGTCGGAGAGGTTGCAGCAGCGAAGCGCTTCATCATCGGCGTCGTCGAGAGTTAGCAGTGGTGCTAGGGTTCGTGCGAGAGTGGAAGAAGAGATAATGACTGCGGTGAGGCATGTATTTATAGGGACAGGGGCGGCTCAGTGTTATTACACAGGTGCCCCTGGCGATTCACATCTGAGGAACACGTGGCCATCATGCAGCATGTCGGAGGTTGTTCCACGTCCCACGCACGCCTGGATTGTCGGGTGGTCGTTCCCACTTCTCCGGGTTTCAGGTGAAGGAATGAGCATTGAAAACGGACTTAATGTTTGTCTCTGTATCTTCTGCTGACAAGGACGCAGAGAAGACATTCGACAGTTTCAATAGAATGCATATGACTTGGAGAGATGGAGTTTGAGATAGAAAGCATAGAGAGGTTAGGGTCCGATCACATTCACTTAGTTCAAAAGACTCAACATGAAGACATAGCTATAAGTGAATGCTGTAGAGGACGGAACACTAGTATATATATATTCAACATAGTGAAGATAATCATGAGGACATGTTGAAATTTAAGCCAAACCAAATGTGAAGACATAGCAAATGTAACGCCATGAGTGAAACACTTCGAACAGAACCTTTGGTGGTGGCGTTACCCACCGTATAGGAAGTATTAGACCCAGACACGGCGCACAATTATCATGGCGTTCCGAAGTCAAATTCCACATTAATGTATTCACACTTAGAATGTATGTCTTCATTGATTGAAGATATACTTTACTTCGTGTGTTGCACATCTAAGTCATCAATATGCATAAGTGTTAGGATGTGTGCCTGATCACAGGACATTTGAGGATTCCAGGATATTTCGCTCACACCGTAACTTGCAAAATCTCTTCTCATCCAAGGGCTTGGTGAAGATATCTGCCAATTGCTCTTCAGTGTTGAGGTGTATGATATCAGTATCTTCCTTCACAACATGATCTCTGAGAAAGTTATGATGAATTTCAATGTGCTTTGTCTTCGAGTGCTGAACTGGGTTGTTGGCAATCTTGATGGCGCTTTCGTTGTCACAGTAGAGTGGCACTTGCTTCAGATGAATGCCATAGTCCTTGAGTGTTTGCTTCATCCACAGAAGCTGAGCGCAGCAAGATCCAGCAGCAATGTATTCAGATTCAGCAGTGGAGAGAGATACATAATTCTGCTTCTTTGAAGACCAACATACAAGTGATCGTCCCAGAAAGTGACATGTGCCTGATGTAGACTTGCGATCCACCTTGTCACCAGCATAATTAGCATCCGAGAATCCAACCAGATCAAACTCTGAGCCCTTTGGATACCATAATCCTAGAGTTGGGGTGTGAGCCAAATATCGAAGAATTCGCTTCACAGCTAAGTGATGCGACTCCTTTGGTGCCGCTTGGAATCGGGCACACATGCAAACACTAAGCATAATATCTGGCCTAGATGTACATAGATAAAGTAAAGAACCAATCATGGAGCGGTATACCTTTTGATCGAACTCTTTACCATTGTCGTCGGGACCCAGATGATGTTTGGCTGGCATTGGCGTCGTGAAGCCTTTGCAGTCTTGCATACCGAACTTCTTCAGGCAATCTTTGAGATACTTCTCTTGAGATATGAAGATGCCGTTGCGTTGCTGTCGTATTTGAAGACCGAGGAAGAACTTCATCTCTCCCATCATGGACATCTGATATTGCTCTTGCATCATATATCCAAACTCTTCACTGTACTTCTGACTGGTGCAGCCGGAGATGATGTCATCCACATATATTTGGCACACAACAGTTCACCATCATATGTCTTCGTGAAGAGAGTGGGGTCAAGGGCACCAGGTATGAAGCCTTTGCTTTTCAGGAAGTATTTGAGTGTGTCATACCAAGCCCGAGGGGCTTGTTTGAGGCCATACAGTGCCTTATTGAGCTTGTATACCATGTCAGGATGTTTGGGATCTTCAAAGCCAGGCGGTTGTGCAACATACACTTCTTCTTCAATCTTGCCATTGAGAAAGGCGCTCTTCACATCCATTTGATATAGAAGTATGTTATGATGATTTGCATAGGCCAGTCGTATGCGTATGGCTTCAAGTCGAGCCACAGGAGCAAATGTTTCATCGAAGTCAATGCCTTCCACTTGAGTATATCCTTGAGCAACGAGACGAGCTTTGTTTCTGACAACTTGACCATGCTCGTCTTGCTTGTTGCGGTATATCCATTTGGTGCCTATTATATTGTGCTTCCGAGGATCAGGACGCTTAACCAGTTCCCATACATTATTCAGCTCTAACTGTTGAAGCTCTTCTTGCATAGCTTGAATCCATTCAGGTTCCATGAAGGCTTCTTCAACTTTCTTGGGTTCTGTTATTGAGACGAATGTGAAGTGCCCACAGAAATTTGCCAGCTGAG